>NW_022280084.1:1928305-1961536 GCF_004355925.1 Anarrhichthys ocellatus | reverse complement strand
CACACACACACACACACACACACACACACACACACACACACACACACACCAGGTCATCCTCTGCAATCAAAGAATCAAGGCCTTCCAGTCAAATCCATATCTCAAGGTTCCCACACTCTGCTCACCTGTTTCTCTCTCTTCTGCTCGACAGCCAAAGGCCTTTTATTCATCACATTCCCTCAGTGTGGTTAGAAAAAGGTTTCCACAGAAAACACCAGCAATAAAAATGAGACCAGGGGCGAAGCGTGTGGGAAACGCTCCTCTTTTGGTTTCCAGGATTTGACTCGAGGGAATCGGCACAGAAGCTATAGATCTAACCACAGCTCACCTCACTGCTGCAGTTTAATGTAATCATTCAGTATTTGAAAAAGTAACAATTAAAAATGTCCTCAGACAAAAACTAAGGAACAGTCTAGTTTCTGTTCCGTCATAACTCACAGTTTAGCACCTACACTAAAGGAGAAAGATGTAACTGTAATTACTGAAAGTGTAGTAAGTGCATCTGGGATTGGCAGATTGGAGGTAAAACTATAAACAGCCTCTTTTCCATTTGCCAACTTGAACAGTCTCTTAAATACTCTTGACATGAATGAACTGACATGTTCATCAAAACAGCAACAAAACTACTATGTCATTCATTTATTATTTCTTCAGTGTTTTGCTGTTATTTTTCACATTTGTTGGTTTTCTCTTCAATTTTGCCTCTTGTTGATGAAATTTGTATGAATGTAAAAGTAACTGTATGTAAAAGGAAATTCATTATTTGTCTTTCTTGCACCTTTTCCTAACTAATTCTACCAATCATGTCTCCTAGAAGTTAGATTTACAGTAAATACCACAAATCTACAACAGCAAATATATTTCGAAGGCCACATAATGCTGCCTGCGTTATATTTTATATCAAGATTATCAAGAAAGATTTGACTGACAACGTCGTAGTAACTAACGCATGATTCATGTTGTTCAGCACCTGGTTAAAGCACAAGACAGAATGTGTTCCCTCTTCTATGTGCTAATCGGCTTTATTATCGTATTTGACATTATGCTTATTTGCTGCATCTTTATACAGTAATGCATTGTATGTGAAAAACATTTCACATATCAAACATGGGGGGAAGTATAGCTCAGCTGTGGCTGTCGGCAAAATATAATGGATCTGCCACGTTCCATCTGCTGAGTGCTCTGTGATGGGTACTCGAAGGCAGCCGGTCACAATGCAGAGAGAGTGGGAGGAACCGGTGGGTTGTTGGTGGCGGTGCTCTAATGGTTTATTCTGGCCCTATAGCTACTATAGATGCTGTATGTGCTGATGTTTGACTTACAGCTGTGGCAGGTCGCTCCGCTGTAGCCGCTCTCAGAGCAGTTGCAGTGGAAGACGGTCCAGGACTGACTGCAGCGGCCGCCGTGCTCACAACGACTGGGTGAACACCTGAGAGAGAGAGAGAGAGAGAGAGAGAGAGAGAGAGAGAGAGAGAGAGCGAGAGAGAGAGAGAGAGAGAGAGAGAGAGAGAGAGAGAGAGAGAGAGAGAGGTTTATCACAAAGTTAACATCCAATATCCTGAAAGGCGTGTGTCTGTCAAAGCTAGAAGGAAAACATACTATTATTACATATTAATTCATATATATCAGACAGCAGATTGCTTGTTTTGGCAGCTCGAATGTTTGGAAACATTTCTGCAGAGTTTACTGACAAAAAACCTTTCAAAGAGGACAAAAGCAGTCTCTGCCAAGAAAACACCTTTCATCCACTATTGTCCAGAGAGGAAAACTTTTGTTTGTTTGTTTGCAAAAGCAGCTGAAGCATCTTGTTTCTGCTGAGTCACTCATATTACAACGAGCCAGCAGGGTTAAGTGTGTGTTGTGGACCCATAACGGTGTGTCAGGATCAAGTCTTTGACCTTTTGAGATCTACTTTGCAGATAATACTAAATTGTGATGATTAGCACAACACATGCTTTCAAACTGTGTCACACTGTTACATAAAGATCTTTTCGTTTACATTATGTTTACACAAGCGTTTTCTTGTAATGGCCAACTGTGTGTAGGAGGGTGAGGAATAATGTAACTAGAGGGAAGGGAAAATATTTCATCTTTAATATTTGGAGGAGCTTGAGGAGCATTTCAGTCAATGTCATCCAGAGAGGGAATTGTTGACTCGTGCACCAGGAGCTTTCAAACCGTCTTCATATGTATCCCGTCTTGGCCTCTTCTGAAGCCGCTTTCTCTTGTTGCGTCTGACTAATACAACACTGTTTTACCCACAAGAATTGCTTCCATGGCCGACTCCTTCAGCAGGGTTTGGTTTGCAGACAAGCACCCAAAACAAAATAATAACCACTTTACTCCGATCCAACGTCAACAACATCTCTCACCTCTCCCTCTGTGAGGGAGCAGAATGTGTTTGTGTGTTGTTGTTGTTGTTGTTGTTGGGGGGGTCTGCATCAGTCTCTTTACAGTGTAATAATGAGAAATGCTTGTTTTGAATATAAAATGTATGTGACAGAGTTTGAGTGTGTGTTTTGCCCAAAACCCAGGGGGGAATATTGAAGAGAAAACGGATGACTGTACGGAATCTGCATCCCCCCCCTTTATTGAGGTAAACGCGCTGACTTAGCAGCCTGTCAGCCTGCTAGAGAGCGATTGTACCTCCATTCATCTCCACACCGTCGGGATCTAAAGTGAGCTATTTAGCATTCACAATACATTTCAACCTAAACTACCGCCGCCTGCTGCTGTGTTGAGGTTTAGTAGGCAACAGACACGATTCATGGGGGTGGCGTTCATTTGTTTGTTCAGCCATGATGATGACGATGATGACAGAGATGAAGGTGCATTGTTAAGATAAAGAAGAAAGAGGAAAAGGAGGAGTAGAAGATTTAAGTATTATTCAAGAGTATGTGCATTAGTTTTGGCAATAATGTAGCTTGAACATTCATGCTAATAAAGCTTATTTGAATTTGACTCCTACCCTCCTTTAATAAGACATCAAGCACCAGTCACAATGTTGTATAACACAGATAACCCCTCCCCCCCCAATGCACACACACTGCAGGCACATACACACACTTCCACCACACACATATATCACGATAACATAACACTGATATCTTCTGACAACCGTGAAGTTTCTCCTGCAGAGACAAAACAATGCAGTGTCACAGATGGATAACCAGTTGAGTCTCTTTCAGACAGCAAACAGCCTCGTTTAAAACCACACATCCATTGAAATGTCATTCACAGAAACACAGTGTTCACACTCAGGCCTGAAGCGCCCAAAGAACAACCCTTTAAAACACTAACTCAGGGTCCAGCAGCTCTCTATCCCGCAGCGCTCTGTGAGCCATGTGGCCAATCTAGACTCATCAAACCAAAGAGAACCCCATCCCATCTTCATCAGTATGCTATTGTTGGACATAAATACAGATTCAGCTGAAAACACTCAGCCCCTTCCCCACATTCGGATCCAGTTTGGACCAAAAATCACCAACATTTTAACCCTGAACACCCTCTACAAATGAAAAACAACGTTTGTGAAAACCGTTAAGATACTAATGTGAAAATACAAAAACAAGATTATTGTAATAACAATGAAATACTAAGCTAAGCACATGCACCCTGATATGCATCTTAACGACTGGTGACGCAAGGTGTTGAGCTGATGTTGTGGGCTCCTTGTGGGTTTGAGCTCCACTTGCTACTGGCAACAATAATGAAACACACATCCACACCGCTGCAGATGTAATAGCCTGTTTTGAAGTATGACCACCACGTTGAAGCCGTGCCGGTGAGTCTATTTTCCACCTGACGTTACAGTACAATATATCCCATCGGCCCAAAATGCAATCAGCAGGTTTACAGTGAAGCAGCATGACGTAGACTTATTTTTCTCTCTTTACTGAAAAAACAGGATTTTTTTTCAGCGAAAAATCAGATCTGTGCCGGAACCGTGTGCTGCTGAATGATCTAATTAATGCAGGAACAGGGAGGCAGTTCATTAAAATCACTCAAGGTTGATTGTTTACATTGAGTTTACTGTATGTGTGTTTCTTTGTGTGTGTGTGTGTGTGTGTGTGTGAGAGTGTGTGTGTGTGTGTGTGTGTGTGCTACGCCCTAGGGGAGGGTTTATAATTGTTGTAATTGTCTCATTAATTGTGCTGCTATTTGGCACGACACCAAAACAGAAAAGCTGTTTGTTGATTTGTTCTGCTCTCGCTCCCACTGGTCTCTCTTGCTCTCCGTCTCATCTCCTTAGGTTGGAGGTCCTGCTCTGACCCTGCATTATTATAGATGTCAGACATGTTTATACTTTCATTTATCATCTTACAATCAATGACTTGAGTTTAATGTTATTCCTGTATTATTTCCAAGTCATTAAATCATTCTTACAATTTGAGAAGAAGTGCATGACTTATTCTGTCCCCAATGCCAGACAATTAGCTCACTCAACTAACTTTCATAGTCAAGTCCAATTCAGGTTCATACTTGGACTTTGGGTTTGCATGCTTTAATGTTTTAAACACATTATTTTTCTCCTGCTGTCTGTCTGAGTATTCACTCTCTGTCTGAAACGCTCCGTTTCAGCGCCTGGCTCTTTAAGCCTCCCTCTAGAATATTCCCAGTGTGTTCTGATTGAATATGCAAAGATAGCTCTTAAATCGAGGGGGGAGATAGGGGCCATTTTACATGTTGCATCTGAAAATGCTTGGAAAGCGCCAGGTGCTTTGGGGGGGCGGGGCTACTGTTGCGCCTGCTATCACTGAGCAACCAAAACGATGATGAAGTAAGAGTAAGCCTCATTGGCTAAACTTGATAAAGTCAAACAAACGCTTAATCCCTCTACGTGGAGATGATTCCATTGGAAATGACATTTATGTAGCGTGACATATTCCTTTCAACTAATTGCTATAATTGCATCTATTACTGATGTATTAATCTACCTGTCAATCAAAAACACAAAAGAGCTAAAAATATAAAAGAAAAGTCAAAGCAGCACAGCCAGATATCTGCAGGAATACAATTGTCACGTGTGTGTGTGTGTGTGTGTGTGTGTGTGTGTGTGTGTGTGGGTCCTGGATGGTGCAGTCTCTCTCTAACACGCTGCCGCGCTTCCTCTCACAAACACATTACTCTGTCAGCAGAGAGAAAAGAAAGAAAGATGAACAAAAAGTTGCTTCTCAAAAAATGTTGGATGACAAAACAATGGAGGAGAGAAGAAACGTTTCTGCTTAAGAACCGACACAACACACGACTGTTTGACAGAACGACGCAGGTATTTCTGTCCGTCAAATCACACATTGGGTTTAATTTTGCCCGGGAAGCAAATTCTAGAAGCTACAAGAGACAAACTGTTCCCTAGTTTTCTGTCTGAATGAGATAAGCTAATAGGTAAACAACAAAAGCTTTACAAATGATTGACTTCAGAAAACAAAATCACAATATACATTGCAAAACAATTCCTTATGTAATAGTATGATTCTGTCCAAAAACAAAGTGTATATCTTTCTTTCGTTTAACCACCACTCATGATGACAAGGTCTCATTAATCATGACTAATTCCCAACTGGCTTTATTTTAATTCTGCCGACAACAAGAGCAAAAGCACGTCTGGTACACATGATGTATCTCTTCCATTGCAGTGCAGTAATTCAACTAATATTGTTCTCACTATGAGGTAATTGGACTTGAATTCAAGGGATATAATGACTTAATGAATCCTTCTACTACTGGAAATATTTCAATATTTTGTTATTTTCAGCAAACAGCTGGAGATCTTTCTTACATATATTGTGAAAAGGTCTCTCTCTTATAACGGATGTGTTTCAGTGCTTTTGGTGAATGTATTGGGCAGATATCAGCAGGTCTTTTGTCCACACATTGTTTGTTTGTTCCTGTTCAGCAAGGAGTAACTAAAGTCACCAGGCTGACTGAGTGGTTGAGGTGTTGTACTAAATATCTTAATGACAAAAGCTGTCATGGATTGAAACCCCACTCCTGGTAATTACGATTGAATTGATCACACAATCTCAGTGGTGTGTATAGGATCCAAAAATCCAATGAAATATTGACCTGTTTTCTCAACGCCTCGTTATCTTCACAAGAAGGCTTTTTTGACCTGATCAGATATGCGCTCATCTCACCAACATACCCGAGTGGTTAAGGCGTTGGACTCAAGATGCAAGTCGTTGTGGGTTCAAATCCCACACATGATAGGTGAATTTTGACAACAGGTCGGGATATAATGCAACGACTTGAAAAGTCTGACCAGGAAGTGGCACGACTAAATTAATTCATGCATCCTCAAAGGTCCTGCAGAGTGCTGTGTGGGGTCATAAGAGCCTAAATTCTGGGGATATATTGACTTTTTGAATACAACTCCTCGTACTCCTGGAAATATTTATTTATTGCTGAAGAACAGGATTTGTGCAACTTTTTGGCCCGTAAATCAATGGTTGTTGTCACTAGGATGGCTGAGTGGTTAAGGCGTTGGTCTTAAGTACCAATGGGCTGAAGCCCTTGTGGGTTCGAACACCACTCCTAGTATGCATTAATTATTACAGGATAGAGTCATAGACTTTTGATGAGACGTTGAATAGTAGAAAAGCATAAATAGGTCTTTACTTCATGTCTCACTTTGTTCAAATCCCACTCCTGGTCAGTGGACTTTCATTACAGGGTGTTGGAATAATGCAACAAGTTAAAAAAAGACACATGGTTGGTTCCAGGAAGTGGCTCAGCAACATTCATTCATGCGTGCTCACCAAGTACATCGTACTGGAAGCTTTGTGGCGTCAGAATAACTTCTTAGTACGCTTTGGCAGAGTGGAGTTCCATTAAGTTGGATGGTGAAACACTGCTAACATGATGGCTTCCTTTAAAGGTCAGCACTCTCAAGAAGGTTTGCAATAAGTTAGTGTCGCAATTTGTGTGTCAAAGTGAGCCAAAGCTCTGTGCAGATTTACTTCACCTCAACTGAATTCATTCCAAGATGTCACTGTTGTGATACAGCTCTATCCACGGCGCAGAATATTAAGAAGATAATAGCAAAGCAACATAAATGTGTTTAAACAATTTTTATTGGGGATCTGACCTGTCGATTATTCCACACATGTCGATCTGCAGGTTGCTGAAGATTCCCAGCTGCTTTTGCTGCACTATTATCAGGTCCACGGTTTGGTTGTCCAGAGTTAAGAGACGCATGCAGCCCTGGAAGACGTTAAAGGGGTTTCTGCATGTCAGCCTCTCGTCTTCAGCAGGGCAACCTGAAAAGAAGACAGAGGGAACATCAGTACGAGAAGTGGCCACATGAAAAACAATTTTTTTTAAACCCATAAACTATCATATCAGATCAAATTTGTTTCAGATATATTATTACTCTTGTCTAAGAAATATCATGGTTATTGACATTCTTAATTCTGAAAGACATCCATAGATGTAAATTGATCATGAATTTACATCATACATGAACTATTTTTAGATCTTCATCATCAGTCAAATTACACATAAGTATGTGGTGCTAGACGGGGTTTAAGTGCATAGAAAGAGACGGTTGACCTGCTCCACTCTTACCACCAAAAAAGAGGTGACTTTCTACCGTGACAGGGAATGAGTGACTGCCTTGAGCGCTGCCTCCTTCCTCTTTATCCACACTGATGCTCAGACGACCTCGTCTGGAGTTCACCCCCACCGAATGCCACTGGCCGTCATTCAGAGCAGAACCTGGGAGCCAAATACCCATTAACACAAGCATTGCTGAAAAATAGATTTTGATTCCCCCCCAAGTGTTCATGGCTGCACACCAAGCTGTTAAGACCTGCAGCAGATGTTGGAACCCCAAAAAATGAATTTCAAGGCTGAAGCCAATCATGGGCACTCGTGTAGTAATGACCAAATTCGACATTCCTATCACACCGTGAGCTGCCACAGCTTGAAAATGATGTCTTTCTCACCTTGAAACAGTATTTTCAACAAGATCATAAGTTGAGACCAAAAATCATTTGGAAAAGATCGGTGGTGGACTTGGTACAAACGGATTAGCAAAACCCATGAGGTGCAGATGAGTGCAGACCACACAGGCGTCGACTTGCTTCCTGCGTTCTGTTTGTGATTGATCTGCAACAAGTACCAGCAACGCTGTGTCTGCCGTGTGAATGTGCATCTTGTTAGGAGTTAAGAGAATGAATCAATACCTCATTATCTCCTCTATTTTTCTTACTGACAATACTTTGCTAAAGAGCACACCGCAGTCATCTTACAGTGGCTTCGGCTTCACAACACTTACTTTGGTAATAAGGACGATACAGTAAATTATAAAGTAAACTAGACGCCTGAACCAAAGGCGATTGTGAGACTTTATTACTGAGAGATGTGCTTGTTGGTTCAAACCTTAAGTATTAGAAATATGGTTTGATTTAGAGTCGGGTCATGACCTTTTTCATAACTTTGTTTCCTGTTAGAAAAGCAATCAATTGTCACCAGGATGGCCGAGTGGTTAAGGCGTTGGACTTAAGATCCAATGGACACATGTTCTCGTGGGTTCGAACCCCACTCCTGGTATGATTCATGTATTATTGGATAGATGCATTGACAGCTTAGCAAAAGTATTTCAGGGAAAACAATCAGCAAAGTTGAATCAGTGTTCTGATGTATTCAAAGAAGTCAGAAGTTACAAAGTGATTTACCCTCTCAACATGCAGTGCACATCAAATCTCCTTGTTCACAAGTAGTTCACAAAAAGGTTACTATTTGGAATAATCTGATGACAATTTCAAAATTAGTATTCATTGGATTTATGGTTTCTTTATAGAATGTAGGATTTTGCTGTCATGGAATTACCGGTGCCAACTCGTTTCACTCGCACAGCAATGTCTTGATATCCATGTAAGACTAACCACTAACTTGGATCTGAAGGTGTAGGTGTACCTGCACTGAGCTCCAGCAGCGCCCTGCCGGCTTTATGGATCTGCAGCCGGAGTCGGGCCTCGCTCAAGTACAGCCAGACCACGCCCCCTTCCTGAGGCAGGTCAAAGGTGAGCAGAAGCCCCGCTTTGTTCCAGGTCCTGAACTGGAACCCAACGGACACGCCCCCCGACGAGGACGCAGCCGCCCCTGGCAACTGGAGGAAGCTCTGGGAGCCCGGGAACGTCACGGCGACGGAAACCGACTCAGCACAAGAAAAGGTCACATTGCCCTGAGAGAGAAACATGCAGTGTGGAGAGAGAGAAAATGATTACAAGAGAGATTAAACAACATTAAACATGAATATTAATCAGCTGCAGAGGGCGTGCTGATGTGACCTTGTGTCACTTGATCTCATCAGCAAGTCTCCTTAAGAGGACACCGGCATTACCATAATGATAACAGCAAGGCTTAGAATAAGATTAGGAGAGCAAACTGAGCATACCAAAGTCACCTAGCGTGGAGGTAAAGGAGATAAAGAATACAAATAAAAGAAGGAGAGCATACAGTCAGCCCAGTACCACAATATCTTGACATCTCTGTTACAGCCCATTGTTTTGAGTAGTGGTAATGACACCGGGTCCATTGCAAAGGCTGCAGCAGTTATATATTACAGTCCCAGCCCTCTGCAGGGAATATCAGCCTGCTATCTTTATAATGCTCCGGAAACACAGATGACATCTAAAAGCCCTTTGTGGTGCAGTTAACATGATGTACAATAACTCATGTTGGGAGCGGACAACACAAGTGTATAAAGTCAACTTAAAAATCTCCAAAAGCCTACAGCAGGACTTCAGCACTGACAACATCAATCCTTCCTCCGTAACACCCGGATGCTCTTTGTGTTAATGCCCCCTCGCAGAGCCGTATGAAGCACCATTTAGTCTCTGTTTTAAATTGGATCATAACTTTGTGGCTAGTACCTTAAGAGCCACCGAGCCAACATTCAATTGCCTCTATTAGATCTTTAGCCATGCATGGGAAATCTCTGAACCTCTTTACCAAGAATTCATGTTTTTGTTTTTCTGCTACTGTAATGGGAGAACATGTATTACTTCCTGTAGAAACGCTTCGCAGCCTCTCTCTGATGAGCTCGCTCCACTCATCGAGAACGTAGAGACATCTGAAGGTCCTAATGGCCAAGATGAGGAGGCATTAGTGGGAGTCTAACCACTGTCTACAGTCCTTTGTCCTGGCTTCATTAACCAGTCCAGCAGCTCGTTCAGCAGCAGCAGCAGCAGCATCCAGTGGTAACGCCCATATTTCACCACTAAGATTGAATCCCAGGCGGGACAAAGGGAATCTAACACAGAGGGAATCCATTCACACAAGAGAGACTGATAAAAGACACCGAAAACAAACAACCCTATCACTTCAAACTAAATAAAACATGACCCACAACACGGAAGATGAACATGCTGGTCTTTGCTTACGTATGCACTGTGTTGAATAGTTAATCATAAAAAAGTCACAAAAGAACACCAAGTAGAATGTTATATCTCTTTTGTTTTATTCATCTTTTTGTTTCAAAGGCTGTTGTCCAGTGATTGATAATGTACCGTCCCAGGCTGAACTAATAGCAGGTGGTTAAGTTTAGCTTGATAAACTTACCATTATAGTGACTTGGTGGTCTTTGTTTTTGGCTAATTCTATCAGGTTGAGGCCGTTGTACTGAAGGTTCTCCAGGCAGCCATGAAAGGTCCTCTTGGAGACGACTGCTTTCTGAGATCCGTGGCTCTGCACTGTCCCTACACTCAGCTGTGAGGGGACAAAAAGACACACGCAGAGGGTTGCATGCACATTCAATAATATAAATACAACATACTCTTCCTCTGGCTCCGAGGTCATTTTGAACAATCAGTGGTTGTACAGTGCGGGTGTATTGGGATTACAATAATGTCTAAAAGACGTACATTGTGTGTACTGTTGTCCTGTTTTTTATCCCACCTGCTCGATGTCCCAGCCGCTGAACTCTGCGGGGATTTGAATCCTCTCCGTGTGTTTGTCCACAGTGAGGTTGAGGTGAGCGCTGCGCCGCTCCACTGCTAAATGGTGCCAATGCTGATCATCCAACAGGCTGCCGAGGGAAGCGAGACGCCGGGGTTCAGAGGAGGAAGTACCTGGAAGAGAAGAGGTGGAGAGAGTAGTGAGGGGACAAGAGTGAGTATATGAAGATTATTTTCTGTTATCTGACAAAAAGAGAAGTGAACATCAGGCCAATAAAACCTTCTTTATTGTGATGAATATTTTAATTTTCTCAGTATCTCACAGAGAGGAGCACATCGAGGTCAGCCTGTCTCATCTCACTCGGGACTTCAAGATATCAGCGTATTTGAGAGCTAAAGCCAAATGTGTCATTAATGCTGAATAGGAAAAACTGCAGCGCAAACATGGTGAGACATCATTAATGATAGATGAGCACCGGCAGGTCCATATTAGTGGATCCATTGCTGCACCCCTTAAAGCACTGGGAGAGAAACGTTGGGTTTCTGCTGAGAGACGGAACTGTAGACAGAGACGAACAGTCAGTCATTAAAAATGTATTAGATATTCTTTAGGGAGAGACGACTGCGACTTCAAAGAGAGAAGGAGGGACAGTTTGAAGATGATGGACGAATGTATTTCTGATAATGCAGCCCATTATGTGAGAGGGCTTATTTGTCTGCGGCTCGGATGAGAAGAAACAACTTCATCCAGAGAGAGAACGTTAGGATGCAGACCTCGTGATACGTCTGTCCTGTCAACATATTTATTGAAATGAGTTACAGTTTGGACGAGTGGAGAGAGACAGTGAGATCGATATGAGAGGAAGGATGGGAAGAAACCAGATTTCTTTGGCGGTACAGAAGAGAGGGAGAGGACTTTATGATCGAGGGCTTCATTGAATGGATGATTTGATTACTGGCTGAATGACTGGAAAGAGAAAGCAGGAACCAATATGAGAGCTCAAACAAATAGAAAATGAATTGATATTTATATACAGAGCCCCCTCTTTCCTTTTTTACGTCTTTATTTTCCTCTGTGGTTTATCCGTTTACTGCGGTATCAAGGTCATAAGGGAGAAAAAAGAAGTGCAGTGACATCAATAATTGCATATGTATGTTTCTCGACAGGGCAGTCAGTCGAGTTATTGTTTTTGGACCAACGGGGAAAATCAGTGCTGTCCTCTGTGTACCGTCAGTGAGTCCTTGAGCAAGATTATTACATGAATCGTGATGCGGGTCGCCAGAAATCAATAGGTCACTTCCCGATGGGAGCATGAACATGCACTGGAAATATTAACGAGCAGCGGGTCAGCGTGCCGGAGGCACAGAAGAGAGATAATGGGCTCTCAAAAATAAAAATAGATAAATAAATACAAGTATCTTTGTTGCATGAATGTGCACTGTAAATATCTTAGAGCTAATGTTAGTCATATTAACTTGGTGAGGTACATCAAACTAAAAAATGACACTAAGGTGTAATCAGCCCCTACCTGAGTTTAGGAGAGAGACCGTGTGCTCCAAGCATTCTCAAATGAAAATCTCTAAACTTTTCACTGAGGCGCTGTGTTGTCATCAGCGCTCCTTTTCGGGTAATCCATACAAACACGGTGCTCGTGTTAAAAAGCAATGTCAATCAAATGGGTAGTAGCCCAAATATAATATAATAAAAAGAAAGAAAACAGTCTGTCATACGATGGTTAGAGGGGCGATAACCCATGCACAGCGGGAGCACTGCATTCTCTCCATCAGAGAAAAACTCTGTCTGGACAAATGCCCTGAATTAGCTTCTGTTTTTCAGTTAGTGTGGATTTGGCCTTGGACGCCCGTTTGCCGATTTTGCTTCCCTTTCTGCAACATTAGTTGGTTTCTCTGTTAATCATTTTCATAAATGCCATTCATTGTTAGCCTCCACTTAAAGTCTTAAAGTGCTTCAGCCTTTTCTTGTGGTTTTGGTCCCGTTTTTGCAAAAGGTTGGACAAACTTGTTATGTTACTTGTTCTCCTTGACATAAAGTCATGGTTGTAACGCTGCAGCTGAAGAAGAGCGAGTATGCATATAACAGATTAAATGACTGCGTATTCTTTTATTAATATCGAGGAGGGACTGGGTGGATATGTTTGCCTTATTCTTTGCAGCCTCTGCTGAACGCTTAGTTTTCTCCCTCCAAAGTATCCTGTCTGCAATTTCATTACAGCTGTTCACATTGACTCTAGATGGGATCATGCAGGAAGATAACATGGCCCTTATCAGGAGCTGCTGTCAGTGTAATCAACTCCAAACATCATTTTCAGACTGTAAACACTTAGGGAAAGCAAATATTTCAGATAGCACACATTAGGATGTCGTAGGATCTTGTCTTTCAAAGGTTTTTATCTCATAAGGAAGGTGGGGTGAGATGGCTTGCTGACTTTGTATAAGCGCTTAGTTCAAACAAGGCCTTAGAGTTAAATCATGCATTGGAGCAACCCTCCTGCATGTTTGTTTTCCTAAAATGACTTGAGTCACAGGAAAGCACTGGGCTGAGTTATGAGATACAAAGATACAATACAGCAGGCTGACATGTTGATGAACGTAAAGCAGAAGTGAATGGTTTAGCGTAGAAGATATGAATCTTACTGTATTAAACCATGTTTATTCAAGCTGTACAACAACTAGCAAAGTGACATTTACATTAACTGTGTCTTATTTCACGTTTTCAAACATGTCAAAACCAAAGACAAAAGCAATAAATGTAAAAGTGCCTGCATTAAAAGCACTGAAGCGAATCACATGACAACTCACAAGTCCCTGTTTTGTTTGCACCTTAAATATAATCTAATTTAAAAGAAGATGAAAGGAATACTTTTAAGAAATTAGCTTATTTAATTGTATTCATTGTTTATGTTAAGTTTAATATTTTTCTGTTGGCACCTGTTGGCGTGTGTTGGAGTGCTGTGCCTTGGAGGCTGAACTCAAACTTCAACATGAATGTAAGAAAACAACTAGCTAGTCTACCATCAAGTTTGTATCTATTAATGTTTTGTATCCTCATGTTAACCAGGACAAAGCTGCTGTTTCTGTGAAGGGCTCTTACTGAGTGTTGCCTCATAAAAGCCAACCACATCTGCTCCGGGCGGGTCAGACCTGGAGGTGTTGGTGTTAACAGAGCAGAGCAGACCGTGCACACAGCAGACGACCTGAATTACACAATGTGTAACCAGAAAGCCTTTGTAGAGAGAAAGAGAGAGGCAGAAAGGCTGAGACAGAAATAATGAGAGACGGAATGATGAAGTGCATCCAACTAAGAGAAAAAAGGGTTGAGAGCTGCAATAGTAAAAAGAAAACAGAAAAGATGTTGAGATATATGAAGCATGAAGAGCTGAAAACATCTCTTGTTGTGATGCTAAAAACAAAGGATTAGTTGATCTGTAGAGACAGACAACAGTAATTAGGATGAGAGAGAAATGAATAATCTCAACCACAATCTAAAATGTAATCAAAGTTTTGGCCAACTAATATCCAAATACACACCTCCTATTCATGCTTTCTGTTCTCTGTTTCTCTATGTTTTCCCTGCAACCTTACAAGCCATCCTGTCCACTCCCTCCTGCCCTGCAGTAACCCCTTTTCCATCATCTGACAATGGCCCACCTGTGTCCACCTGTGTCTCATTTCCTGATCACCATGTTCTGACTGTCTACCTGGGTTTGACCTTTGCTCTGTTTTCTGATTCAGTGAAGCGAAACTTTATCTCAACCCGTCTGTCTGTGAGTGCTAATCACACCTGCTGGCATACGTTTCTGTGTACACACCCTCAAGTACAAGACAAGTAACCAGAGACAACTAAACACCTGAATTAGAACGTGTATTTGTCTATTTCACTGTGTCATTAATGTGACAAAAGAAGACATCCTTAATGCGTAGCCCTGTGGCCTAATAAATCTCAGTCATAGAGTTCAAGAGAACTTGGAGAAAAAGATGGATGGAGGAAAGAAAAGATGTAAGGATGTAGGGATAACGTGTGGAAAGAACAGACTGCCAAAGAGAAAGATGAGGAAATGGTGCAAGGTGAAGGAGGCAAAGAGAAGGGAAGAATGGAGGGAGGTAGAGAGAGATGAAGTGGGGGAGGGATGGATGGAGAAAGTATCTAAGCAGTCAGATGGGGTTCCTGATGAGAGGTGAGCCATATGGTGATGATTCAGCATGGCAGCCTGACAACCTCTGGTTTAACCCCATTTAAACACACACACACACACACACACACACACACACACACACACACACACACCTACCTATGTACAGGCTGTAAGCCATGCATCACGTCTTGCAGAGTCCGGTCCTAACACATGCTACAGAGAGCGGGTACCATCCATCATGTCTGCAACTAGACTGAGATGCAGCAGCGGAGCGTGGGCCAAGATTTAAACCAATCAGGCGGCAGCGTGCGTGTCGCCCACCTCAACCAACCACAACCAATCTAAAGTTATCTCAGAGGGCTTTATATTGTCAACAATCTACATATACAGATATTCTGAACCAATACAATCTACAAAGTGACTCACTAATTACATGTCAAGCAAATAAAATGTTTTCTTGCCCATCAAATAGTTTGTTCATTTTTATTGACATATCCATTGAGTGGATATGTCAATAATATAAGCGTTTTAAGCCTACCATTTCTTCTAATAAAGGTAGATTGGGTCATGCTATCCTTCTGCAGATAAAGCTAGTATGTATACAACTTTTTCAGTCCTCCAATGTATCAGATATCAGTATGAATATTGTGCTGTACCTTGTCTGAGCAGCAGCAGCAGATTTCCTCTCTCTAACTCCAGACTCAGCCCGAGTCCTCCCTCTCCCTCTGCGTGCAGCAGTGTCCCAGAATTCCTCAGGGTTTTAAACTTCAGAGAGACGACCTCTCTGGACGTCCCCCGCAGCCCGGGACTCAACCTGTACACCAGACTGCTGCTGCCGCCGTCCAAACTCACAACGTCAGAGGCTGGAAGACAAAAAGAGATTCAGCGTTCAGGAAATGGTCATTCTCATTATGTAACTTTGTAGTGAGGCATTCAAACAAAAACCTTAAACTAATGCCGGGTCCTTAAACCAAAAACACAAAAGTGTGATATTAATAGTTAATGGTTTGTTCTAGTTGGGGATTTGGGCAAAGCTGCGGTGATGCCTTTGTGGCTGAGAGAGTTTTAACACAACTAAAAGCAAATGACTGTAACTATCTTTGAGTATACATGGACATGTATAAATAACTAAGTATTTTAAGAATTTGTTGGTGGAAAGTTTAAAACAGCTCAGCAGAATAGAGACCCTTTGCAAACTAGAATTACTCATTTGCTAGCCACAACAGCTAATGTTAGCTGTTTTCCGGATTCCCACATCGCACTTTTGCATTGCACAGATGAAAAACGGCTTTTATTCTTGACAAAATAAAGAGTGTGAGTCCAGTCAGGCCGGTGATAAAGAAAGGACTTACTGTAAGGACACCCGTAGGTCTCCAGCCGGAGTCCGATCCTCCCGCTGGGGTTCCAGTCCAGAGGAATGAGGCGGAGGAAGCGAGCGATGGCCGGCTGCTGCAGTTTGTACTGAACCACGCTGTCCGCATTACTGTTACCTGGAAAAGACTGAAATTACAAACATAATAAATACCAAAAAGTAAAAAACACACAAAAATAAGTTTATTTATTTATCTCTTTATTTGTTTACTTTGTAGAATTACATTTCGCACAGAAGTCAGGTTTTTATCCAAATATAACACAAATTTAAACCGAGCAGAAGACAGCCATTAGATTAAAGGGACGATTAGGAGCTGGGTTCATCAACATTAACTGCTGGTGACACTAATTCTCCAGTCGATGCAGAAATGACTGCTCAAAGGGTTGATGTGATCAAAAGGCACTGATCGCTCACGTTGCTGGACATGCGTATGAAAACACCATCATGTGAACCACGAGGATACGTTGTTAAAGCACTTACAGTGGAAATACTTTGTCTTGCCATCATTTGTAAGTAAAGTAGTTTATTTTCATATGATATTCTTCTGGATTCCCAATGAACATTTTCTTCAAAGTCTGGAATATAAAGCGTGAACTGATCGGCTGAATGCTTTCTATCGCTCTCAACTGCCTATCCATCCTAATTACATCCCTCCCTTGAAGTTGACATGCAGGTTAACTGGCTCCCCCACTGCTGAATAAAAGCTGAGACACATAATTAACTTATTAATTCCTCTGAAATCATGAGAGGGAAGTCTTCATATGATGAAGAGAGATGTCTTATAATGTATCGTTTGATGTTTTGATGCCCAATATCAAAAATGTTTGTTGTTCTTTCAGCTAAAAGGAGCCAATTAAATTCACTGCTGGATGCACAAGCAACATATTTGTTTGGTGTGTGATTATACTTCTGTGTATGTCGTCGATTAGACTCATGGGAAGGAAGTCTATTCACACAGAATGTTCAGGAGGCGTACACTGCTGGTTCCTATGTTCACACTGTTAATTACCAGCCATTTAATGACTTTACACAACAGGTGGGTTTGGATGTTGCTTATGAGTTACTCAATGGAATGGAAAACGTGTTAAGCAGATGAGAAGTTCTTGTTTTCACTCACAAACTTTCTTTTTTTTTTACACAAAAAACCCCTCAAAGTAATAAAAAGAGAACTTCCACTCTGCTGGTTTCTAAGCTAAAAGCAGATCAACTCTCTCCTTTGACTGACTGTGAGCTCGACTGACTAATGCACAGAAGTTGGGAAACACTTTGAAATGCGACTGGGATTGTGCTCAGTTTATGCAGAGTGTCAGATCAACGTGTCTTTAAGCCGTGAGAAGTCGTCCTCTGCTCTCTCAGAGACCATCCTCAGTGCTGAGATTAGCTGGATTCCTTCCATGGGGGGGAAATTGCCTCGGCTCTCCTTCTAATCAAAAGCTCCTCTCTGCACCGCTGTAACAGATGTGGGTTTACCCGGGATAAATGTCCACGCAAATAGAAATGGGAAATGTTCTATATTTGAGTTGGTATGAGGCTCAGAAGGAGAGTAAGTAACTCAACTGGCTCTCTGTGTGGACAGGATTCATCACCGTGTTTGCAACACCAACAAGATCAGAACCACTTAGTATTCCTGTGGCTGCGTACTGAACCGTGCACCATCACCACAGCGGGACAAATACAAGGCCAACACGGAACAACACAGAAGAAGAGTTGTGTGTGTGTACCAGGAGGTGGGAGGTGATGCCTCGCTGCCGCCGCTGTCCACCTGACGGATTTCTTCATTAATCAGCTCTACAGAGACCAGCTGCCTTTCTGACATTACGTCAAAATGTATTCGTCAAAAGCGTTTCCATAATCCATCTAGCGCATCAACTCTTTTTTCGACAAAGGCAGAAACTACCTCAGAAGAGCCTAAAAACTTTTTTGTCGCAATTGAAGTAGTTTTATCAATTTGTGCCGCTTCAATACAGAAACTTTAAAGTGCACATAGAAATATGTAACACAGCTGATTCACCACTTCAAGCTGTCCCATCCGTTCTCATGACTTTATTGTTATTCTTGGAAGAAAAAAGCAAACAAACAGAGAGAGAGATTGAACATGTGTGTAAGAGCACCACAGCTTTGACGCAGTGGAATTTGTCCTCATTGGTTTCAGCATCTGGCCGCGCTCCAGGACGCAACGCGTCGTCTCAGCCAGGAAAGAGACGCTCGGCTGCCTCTCTGTCTCGCTCTGTGTCCATCAACGGCAGCGTAACTGTTTTGGCAACAGGTCTGCAGTCAGCAGAGCTCTTTCATTGGTTCATCCATTATTAATGAAGAGTCAAAGGCTCCTGATGACTGTGATTATCTCCTCAGGATGGACTGATCCCTGCAGACCGGCACTGCTAAACACCATATCCTCTGTAACTATGAGTGTGGAAGTGCAGGCAAATGAATTGTAATGAACTCTTACCTGATACTCACAGAACTGTTTGTGACAGTACTTAAGGTGGTACTCTTTTAAACCACCATACTCATCATTTTGAGATATTGGGCTATTTTGCTTATTTTTTAAAAATCTTTTTGTCTTCTTTGAGGCTAGTGTAAATAAAATGTCCAAAATACACAATTAGGTGTTTATTTTACTATAGATGTCTGATGTCGACTTGAATCTGCAGATTTCTCCTAAATTCACAAAAAATTAGCATTACAATATTTCTTTTGCGTTTTTAAACATTTCAGAAAACTCGCTCCGAACACACGAGTATTGTTTTAAAAGACATGTTCACCAAAAATACTTCCTGCCAGTGTGACTTACAAGACGATGCATTTAATGAGAGGGCTATTCAATTAATGGCAAGCAAGAGTTAAGAGTGTGCAACACATGTTTAGTGTTCACTGTGAATTCATTTACACATCTCTTCACACATACTGTATTTTTGACACATTTTCTACGTTAGTTTGAGATACATTTAACTAAGCCTTAGCTACCTTCTGTTTGCCAGACAATACTGTGACTACCTAACACTTGAATAGGGTATTTGTAAAGTCGTGTCTCCTGTATATGTTTATTTTAAATTGCTTACATAAAATACATTTTAGAGAAACATCTTAGTGAAGAAACACCACCTACGGACTCACCCCTATACTGTCCTCCTGTCTGCACTGCTTCCAGTTGTGTCCCGTGTCGCTGAACATCAGCAGGTACGACGTCAGCCAATCAGAGCTGCCGTAGCGGCCCTGAGTCGCGACAGCGGTGATCTTGGTCCGCTCGCCGAGGTCGACCTCCAGCCACTGATACCTGTCTGAGGTGAGAGGAGACCAGCCTCCAGCTCCTGCAGGGAGAGAGATTAATACATTATATTTCATTCTACGAGGCACAAGTATACGTGCGTTGACCTTTAAGTCTGATATTGTTACACAGCCTGAATAATAGCACATTATTGTGCCATAGTTGAACAGTATTTATAGCTTGTTGTGTTGGGACAGGTTATTGGTTTCATTCCAAGACACTGCAAGATTTATTTAATGTAGAAAATTGAATATAAAATAATTTATTGCACTCAGAATTATTGTGTATTAGACAGAACATTTCCTTTTATCCTTTTATGAGTCAATTTGTCTTCATACATCAAAAGAAGACATTCATCAGAATGAAAGCCTCAAATTGTGTTAAATTTTCCAATTTACAAACCTGCCGCCTCCACAGCTTTTCATGCTGGTTTGACATTTGTCTTAAGAATGAGATTTCTTTCTCTAATGACACAATGCAACGTTGTTTAGCGGGCTTTCTGGTCGACACGCTTTCTTACTTCTTTTCCACACAGCACACAAATGCACCATTATGCATCAAATCAAATGTTTTTGTTATCGCAAAATGGCCTGCTGCAATTTTCACATCGCAGAAGGCACAATATGTTTTCAAGGCAAAACATGTGTCAAAATACCATTTTAAACTAAATATTGCCATGCTGCAGAGGTCATGGCCTCCAAATCATATTCTACAGACTCAAGAAAACATCTTTGTTTGCAACAGATCCCCACAAAAATCACACCATAATCACTGTTTTTCCACAATAATATAATAATGATTACAATTCCCTCTAATACTGCAAATCATATTTCATTGCAATAGAAGTCAAAATAATCACAATTAGATGTTTTTTTAAAAATTCTTTTGCTACTACACAGGTGTTACGTGCCGTGTTGTGTTTGTGCTTTCCCTCTGTTTACCCTCAGTGTCCTCTCGGGTGCCACCCTCTGTCCCGGATGCCAGCTGCAGCGGCTGATTGGACGCGGCTGCGTTCAATCGCGATTAGCGGTGGATAAGAGGAGAGGAGCTCCAGAAGGACAACCCCTTGGGCAACGCGTAGTGGTGGAGCTGCATGTGTGTTGCTGTGGACCATTGGCACCTTTGTTCCAGCCGTGTGGGCTGTTGTCTGTATCGTGTCGCTTTCTTTCTATCAGAAAGTAGTTTTCTTTTGCTGCCGTGCAAGCAGCTAGCTATTTATGCAATAAATACTCCTTTTGTTAAAATGTCATCATTGCTCATTCTCTCTTTCCCCGGGAAATTTACACCATTACTCCCCGCATCCCTTAGATGCCAAACGGGGAACGTAACAACAGGTAATTGTTCCAAAACTTAAGTACAGGACAAAATAAAATGCCTCATTGTGGCACTATAGGAAGCCACTGCAGTTTATCCTGGGCCATATTTCATGGCAATCCGTGCAGTAGTTGGTGAGATATATATTAGTCTGGACCAAAGTGTCGGAGCCATCCATAGAGCCACATTTGCTCCTCTCAATGTCCTGACATAAGATCCATTTGCTGGTATCTCCTTTGACCTCATTGCTGAGATATTTTACTGGAATTAGTTCACGACAAACAAGTTTACTGCACATTGTTGAGTATTGCATTTCCGAAACAAAACATGATCAATATGCGGTTGAGCTGCCATGCATTGATCTGTTGCACAGACTGCAAGACCATTAGCATCCTCATATCAAATATAGCATTGCTAAGAGGCTGTGGCGTGATCTATTGATTAGTTGTATAGTTTGTTTGCAGCTCTGCATCCTTTGCTATATAGAATATCAACAATTGGAGGTTGTGGTGCCAAGCATTGATTAGTTTTACAGTACCCCTGCAGGTCTGCATCCTGTCCCGTATTAAGTATCACCAACAAAGAGCAGTGTTGTGATATATTGATCAGTTGTATTTTAGATGAACAGGTTGAAAGAACTGAAAAGAGGGATTGATGAAAGAAAGACTGATGAGTATTTAAAATTCAACAGGCTTGCGGCATTTCCTGTGTATTGCTTATTATGCAATATGTCTTATCCGCAAACATTTTCAATAAAGTCTGTGGTGGTATTGATTAGCCTCATCCAAGCTCATGAAATGTATCTTGTGTTTTCAGAGTCAGTTTGTGAACTCATATCTTTGTGTGGACCAACTTAAACCTTCAATGTGAGGACATATTTGGAAAGTAAGGACGTTTTGGCCGGTCCCTACTTTGGGACAGAACTTCAAAGGCCGGTGTGAGGGTTGAGACTTGGTTTTAAGCTTCAGGTTAGAATTAGTTTTAGTGTAGGGTTAGGGTAAGTGGCTAGGGAATTTATTATGTCATTGAGTGTCCTCACAAAGATGTAAGTACAAGGGTGTGTGTGTGCGTGTTGGAAAGTGCTTTGTCAGGTCAAAGCGATGCCTCAGAGCTCCAACGCCAGATGGACGATTCTGAAGGAGGAGGCTGCTGACCAGCGTCCCACACACACACACACACACACACACACACACACACACTCAATTAAACAGAGCACAGCACAATCATGAAGTAGTAATACAGAGGAAGAGCAAGACACTACACACACACACACATTGGGAGTCAATGAGCTCTTGGAAAGCATTAAAACAGACAAACAAACAATGTAAATGTCACTTGTCCTCATGTTACCATGCTGTTGTCTGTTTGTTGTTGCAGCAGCAGGAAGCTAACATTTTGAAACAAAGCAACCAACAGAATGTATCCTAAGCCTCCAGGGGACAGTGCTGAGCTATTCATCTTTGGAAGAGGAGCTGAAGGCAATGTGAGCCTAAAGAGTCTTTCTGCCACACAAAGTTAGTCATTCTGTGTGTGACTTGTGTGGTTCAGCATTCGGCTAAATAGCTAAAGTCAACAAGCAGGGACCTAGAGGAGATGTTGGAACTTCAGGAGTACTGTATGCACTGAACTGAGAGTTTGGCAGCAAACAACCAACAAGCAGGATGGCTCTTATGTAACAGCCCTGGCACCCCGTATCCTCACAGTAACTGTCACAAAATACTCAGAGAGACACAAACCTCCTCCAAGGTTTTGGACAAACTGGGCAAAGTTCCATGACCCTGCATTGTGAAGAGTTGTTCAATCGTAGCGCAACGAAGACAGAATTTGCATTCGTCCTCCTGAATCTGACATTGTCAATCCACAAGAGGCTCCCTTCCAGCACCCTGGCAATGCTCAGATTTCCCAGGACACTGAGGTGTGTCAAGCTTGCAGGTGACATGCCTTTAGTGCGTCCAGTGAACACGGTCACACATTTTAAGGGGGTGCACAGATGTCCGCACAGGGGTCCATGCAAACCTTCGAGGTCTTGGGCAAATAATGATATTTTCTTCATTCCAATAAATGGACCTTCACAGACTTTCAGCTTTCAGAGATTCCCACAAAACAAAACCCATGAAACTGCAACGCCGCTGGTTCAAATCCACAACGTTTGCGTTGTTTCCTGAGGCTCTCCTCTGTAACATGTCCAATAAAGACAAAATGCCAAAGATGCAAATAAAATACTTAAAATTCAAGAAGGATAGGTTTGCAGGAGGTTTCAGGGTAAAATATTTGATCCACTAAATCTTAAGTACAGGAATCCAGTCATGGCAAAATGTCTTCTTTCGGTATTTTCATTAAATCTTCGTTAAATCTTTGCCTTTTATTTATGTGTTGAAGTAATACTAATTGCTACCAAAGTTGAGTGTGAAAAGTAGGACTGGAAAATAAATCAGTCTCCATATTCTCTCACTTTGTCTCTGAACAATTTGTGGTGGCAGGCAGAGGAGAAAAGCTCAGCAGTGAAAAATAAAAATCGGTCTAGCGGTTGATGGAACCTGATCTTTAAAGAGCTAAAGGCCAAAGCTAATAAGCAGTTGACTAACGGACGTGTCCAGTAAGAGGAGAACAGAAAAGAGCAGACACTCTGACCTTTACTCATGGAGATTAGACTGGGAAAGAAAAAGAGGGAATCAGAAGGAAACAGCTCAGAGACAGAGCGGCGTTACACAGATTTACTGTGTCCACCCTGACAGATATAATTGAAACAGAAGGGAAGTGATGGCTGGCGGTCTGAACACTTTCCGACACGGATGTCACTATAAATCAAATAGATCTCCCTGTTTTCCTTCTGTCCCTTGTGTCTGTCAAAGAACCCACTTTAACCAGCCACTGAGGAATGTGTTAATGACGGTCAGAAGTGTGACATCACTGCTCTGCCAGTCAATGAGAACTACAAACTCCAATGTCAGGGGCGTTACCAATCCCGATTGCCCCAATGGTGGTGCAATCTGTGTGATTGATGTTGAGAAGCTTTGCTTAACTAGCAAATGGAAACTGTCAAATCATAACGAGAAAACTTTGCTGACCCCAAAACGGTTTGAGAGCCATGCTGTATTTTCTCCTCCGGGATGAAATTGTTTTTATTTGAATGTGGAGACTGTGTCTGTGAGCCTGTCGTGCATATTTGTACATTTGAATTAACCACACAGACAAATACAAAAAAACATACATTTAGAGCAAAGGAAGGGAAGCACTTTTGACCACTTGGACAGCTAAGCCTGACATGGTGTATAATTGTGTGTCAGAGCATCACAGCCTTCACAGGGAGCCACCATGGCTATGCGGTGGTCATGATGACACCTGCCTCTCTGTCCTATTCTGTCTCCTCTCTTCCCTCCAGCTCCAGCATCCATTATGGATCTTTCTAGATCTTGTCGGAGCCTGTCACCAGCACACCTGCGCAGCTGTCCTCAGCATTTCCTCATTGAAACACACACGTGTTTACTTCCCTCATTAAGTCCCGGTGTAAATATACCAGGAACTTTCACCCCTCTGTCAGCATTGCTGTACGTTCCTCTGCCAGTCTGATATAAGGCTATACTTTCAATTTATCTTGAAAGATTAAGGGCCAATTCTGTTTCACAAAACAAAAACGTAACTTGAGGTGGGTTGACTGCTCTCTTCTCGTCTGATACTTCAGTAATCCACTTCACCGGTAAGGGCTCTGACACCCGAAACCAACTCAATTTGTCTTCCTCTTGTTATTGGAGCAGTACAGGTAGCGTATGTCACAGGTGAGGATAAGAGCCGGTCAGGCTGCACAGCTCTCATTCTGCTCTACCGTTGAAGGGAAACCAAGCGTGACGCGAGTCCGCTCCGGACACCAGCTTCACTATAAGAACAAGATGGATGGATAGAGTTAAGAAAGGACTGCTGAATCATCAATAATGCACCGATATTCCACCTGATGGGTATGGAGGACAGACGGGAACATGCAAAGAGAAAAGACATGAGAGAAATGAAGAGTCAAGCGCAATGGAAAAGACCGGACAGGCAGAGGAAGAGACGGGTAGGAAAGTGAACAGGAAGACGGGTAGCTGAAAGGAACAGAAGAGAGACATGTAACAGGCAGACTGGTATATACTTGGAGTGAGAGCTCGTAGTTTGCGTGAGAATACCAAGCCTGGATGGTAATTTCAGCAACCTGATAACATGTCAGACGGACAGAGATCCTAATGGGAGGCTGGAAAACATCGGATGTCCCCTTCAGGCAAACATATTTCGATTGGAGTCTCAAGTGTAACACTGGAACTTTACAATTAAGTACGAACTGAACATGCACATGGAAAGCAATTAGTTGGCAATCCATTCACACAACCAGAACAGGCCAATCTAGTTTAGATGCAAAATGATTACTGTGGATACATTTGATTCCAACATAATTGCAACAGCATCACTGACTGTCACTGTTGCCCGACAATAAAATAAAACAGTAAGACAGAGCTGGCTGAATTAGGTCTTACAGATGAAAGACGTGTCTGCGGAGGAAGTGAAAGTAATTATTACAACAGAACAAAGTCAATGCAGAAGAGCATTTAAAAGATCGTAATCTAAAGCAAGGAAGACAGTCGGATGGGCGAGAAATCAAAGATAAAAGGTGTAAATGGGAAATCAAAATGAAGAATAAGACTCACTGAGGATCTACACAGAGCGGTGGGAAGCCCAACATAGTGAATCAATCATCCAGCAGCTTCTTGGTGAAAGAGACATTTATCTCCAATCAGCCACCTGCCAGAGATTTTCAATCCCGGCACCAGATGTAAAAATGATGTGCATGAGCAACATAGTGAGTGTGCCACCTTTCAGAAGAAACTGCTCTGTATAAAATATAATCTCCATGCATGCTTTAGACCGGCACACACATTTATCACTGTTCAGCTTTGTGTGATAAGCATCGTTTTTCTGTGTGTGTGTGTGTGTGTGTGTGGCAATAAAGAACCTCAAAGAGGGTATTTGTGGACTTTCTGAGCTGAAGCCTTTGCCTGCATGTTAAGCACGCCATAATCCGTTAAACCATGCCATGCTGTAGGTCTCAACAAAGACTGTATCAACTGGCTATGGATTACCGGCGCCAGATGAAGAAAACAACATCTCTGATTCATGTTGAGAAAGATTGAGCGAGTTAACATCTTTTAAAAGAATAGAGTGGGGATTGGGCTCATGCCGTGCATGAATGGCGAGATCCAGGTGATGGACTCTTTAGTGTGTTTTTGGTGTCCTGACCATAGAAGGAGGACTTAGTCATCAGGACGTCACCCATTGGTTTGTGGACTGCGGTTTTGGCATTTTGGCCACCGCCATCTTGAGCGGAAGTGACATTAGTTGAACTGCGGAGAAGTGAGGTAGAGACACCAAATATGTCTCATGGCAGCTACCTGTCAATCACCAAGGAGCCCCACCCTAAAGCATACTCTGCTTTATTGTCAATTTTACTCTAAATGTGACCATAATTTAGGAAATGAACATGATGCTGTATTGAAGAATACTAGAGATTGAGACCATAAACTCATGCTTACAATGTTTACTGAGGGAATAAGTTAAGTGAGAAGTAGAGTCATATTCACACGAGAGTCATGAGTCACTCGGAAGTGACGTGAGTGGCTAAAAAGTTAAAGTCAACCAAGCTCTTTTCCTAGACCTTATTTCCTGTGAAGACGGATATTTATTTTAAAAAGACACTATACATAGAAACAATAGTTTAATTTAATGACATCACCAAAAAAAAAAAAGTGTTTTTTTTGGGGTTTTTTTTAAAGCCAATAATGACAAATTATTTGGGGGGGGGCTGAATAACATTTTAGGGGGCTTCAGCAACAATGTGACTGATGCATCACAGCCAATGGCCGCGATAGCCTTCAACACAAAATATGTTATTCTACTAAACAATAAAAAAACACAATACCATCATTTGTTTTAATCAGTGATGCCTTTTTAGTCTGTTATCACCAGCTGCACAAATAATGGACACAAAAATGAAAAATACCCGCCCGCAATAATGTTTTTGCCCAAGGCTTTTATTGTAAAAGATAAAAATGTTAGGAGTGGATCTGGTTGGTGCTGCCTTCGTCAAGGTTGGAGTAACAATAACTTGATATGAATATAAATATAGGCACAATTCAGCCCATTCTGCACAACGTGATTAGTACATGTCTTTATCTGCTGTGCGAAAAGCTCAGAAAATAGACCTTTGCTCCATAAAAGAATGGCGTCGCTCTTTTTGCGTCCTGTGTGAAAGTGCTCCTGACAAAAACAGTTTGAAAAAAACATGGTGATGTGCGCATAAATCAAACACATAAAAAAGAAAATGCCCCCGGTGTGTAAAGGCCTTTAGTCTTAATTGAGAGTGTTGTGCATCAGCCACGTTTTGAATGCATCTCAGTCACCATGAGATAAATTCCCTGGTTCTACAGAAACCTCTAAAGTGAAGTAGATTATTACATTTTAAATGCATTCCATTGTTATCTAGGATTATAAAGCCCATAGACAAAATACCTGCATTTATCTTGTAGGTGGTATCGCAGGCTCTGATAACCTGTTCGTTTAGTGAGTAAATCAACTGAAAGCAAAGCTGCTCCTCGGAGAGAGCGACCGGAGGAGGCAGGGAATTAGCGGCAGCAGCGGGAAATAAAGATGAGACGGAGACGTTCATCTGTTCACCGATTTCCTCAGCAAACAGCTGGAACCGTGTGAGCTTTGCACCGCTAATGCAGTTGGGGAGGATATGTGACTCTAACAGCTCTCCTTATCTACCAACGAGTTTTAAAAAGTGCAGTGGTAAAGTAAAGGGTGAACCTGTGTTATGATGCCCTCAGCAGTAGCTCCCTGCGTTTTCTCATGTTGACATGATGATTATTATGAATGAGAGGGAGTCTGATGAATTTTTCACATGCAGTATGATGCATGTACAGTACATACAATCTAAACTACTGCAGGTTTGAAAAGTATGCTCAGCTGTTTTATGGTGATAAAAGTTACGTAATTTTTAAAGCAGCATTAATGGAATTTTGGGCAGCGCAACAACCTATTGACACACAACTTCATATGATGAACATGTCACACCTGCAGAGATCTGCACTCTATTAACTGCCTTTCCAGTTATTGTTTTATTGTATTTTCTTTGTAGTTTTCTTTGTAACATAGTTAAGAAAGATGCAATACAAATATTGTTATTAGTATTTTCACTGTTTAAAAGCTTTTCAGAGCCTGGTTGTTGCATGTACACTTCAGCAAAGAAAGTGAGCATACAAGCACGCTTAGCAGCAAAAACAATGTTCGCTTAAAGTCTCAACCTCTAAGCGACCTG
Organism: Anarrhichthys ocellatus; assembly: GCF_004355925.1. Classification (NCBI taxonomy): domain Eukaryota; kingdom Metazoa; phylum Chordata; class Actinopteri; order Perciformes; family Anarhichadidae; genus Anarrhichthys; species Anarrhichthys ocellatus. Next base: position 1,933,182 of record NW_022280084.1, on the reverse strand, counting down.
AGGCCTGAGCCGTGCTCTGCAGGCTCTGCTTCCTTTAGTTTCGCAGGTGGTGAAAATTATTCAGATCCAGATTAAACCCATCTCACCCTCCCAGCTGATTCTGGGCTTTGATGTGGGGATAAAGCAGTCGAGCCCCCCCTGCAGAACGCTCCACAACAAACCATGATCTTCACTTTGTCTCACGACGGCATCCAGCACAGGACTCCCTGCTGGGGTTTTATGTTGGGCTGGCAAACATTCACACTTATCCTTCCAGCATAAACCTTCAATACAAACAGCATCTAGAGAATAAAGTCGGGGCGAATCAGCTATAGCTTGTTTCTGCTTTTATTTTGTCTTGTCTTTTAGAAATTATTCTGATCCTCTGCCTCCCTCTAAGCGAGTCACAAGCAAGCTGTCTGTCAGTCTTTGCAAATCCAATACATTTTTGTTAGGTTTAGTGATTCGTGTCCTGAACGTATACAAACATATTTTCTCCACTGAGCTCCTCTGCTGAAGAGCAGAACCTCAGTAACACAGGAGTGAATTTCTCCACTTTAATAGCATCACGTACAGAAAAAACGAGTTTAAATCATCAAACTTAGTTGCATTGATCTATTTAGTAGCATGAGTTTCTTGTGTGTTTCACACAAAAAACAGAAAACATAAATCTTTCAAAAATCCTATAAATTGCATTACATTTAAAATTAAGCTAAAAAAATATGACTGAGATTTTATTTTAAAAAAGGTTTCAGGGAAGTGGAGTTAATTCATACCAGGATTAAATGTGTGAGGTTTGTTCTGAATTCTGACACTAGCCAATATTATTAACTGTTTGAACCTATAAATCAACTACACTTCAACCACTCACTTTTTGTCATGTAAGGTAGACGATGCAGTCTAATATTCAGCCAAATCATCCTGTAAAATCCAGCGTTTAGTTTCCACTCATTACACATTCTCCAGTCTATAATCCAATCTGTCTTCCTTACCGTCTCTCCTGTTAAGTTTGGCGAAGCCCGGAGCGTGACTGCTGGACAGCTGTGAGGAACTTCTGAAGGACAATGGCGGCAGATTGGACACCAACGTGCTGTCACACGCCTCTGTCAACCAATCACAAAGAAAAAAAAGAAGCATACATGGTTAGGGCTTCACACTTATCTATTGCCTGCGCTTTGAAAGTCCAATCTTTTCTAAGCTCTGCTTCTCAAAGTTCAAATGAACTGACAGGGAAAGCCCAAACAGGATGTTTTGTGTTTTCATTCGAGGAAACAAGATGTTCATGATAATCAATAATATATGCTAATGTCACGCGGCACTGTAACCATATTCTGTAAATAAGAAGTGGATGAAGTCCCAGTGCGTCACCCTTTGGTTTGTGGACTGCTGTTTTGAAGCCTCGAGTTCAGCATTTTGGTCATCGCCATTTTCTTTTTTTGCCACCAGAACTTTAATCTTAATCTTATCTAAATGGACCATAATTTACTAAATGAACATCATGCTGTGTTGAAGAAGACTTGAAACTAGAGATTGAGACCATAAACTCATGTTTACAATGTTTACTGAGGTAATAAATCAAGAGAGAAGTAGAGTCATTTTCTCATAGACTTCTATACAACCAGAGGAGTCGCCCCCTGATGGCCATTAGAGAGAATGCAGCTTTAAGACACTTCTGCATTCACTTTTCAAACCCAGAGGTTGCTCCCTGACTGTAGTGAAGCAGTGGCTCCATCATTGGCTCCTCACAGTGTTGTGGATAAAGGAATACAATATTGTATTGCAGCTGCTGTGAGACTGAGTATAAAAATTACAAAGCAATAAACAGTATCAATAGTTATGTGTGAGATGTACAAATCTAAAACCCATCCATTCAACAGCATCAACGTCTCATCTTTTTAGAGGTTCAGAGCAGTACAGATGGTAAAACAGAAGTACCAAAACATAGCATGAGGGGCAGAGGACAGAAAAGCAGACGGAAAGAACCTCTTCTCACAGCAGAGAGCAGAGGTGAACACTAAAAACCACTCTGAGGACGGCACAATACCAGACGCAGCTGGAGGTTATTATCATCCTCCATCTATTAGACTGAGTGAAGAACTGATGCTGAGAGATGAAAATCATCCGCACTTGCTTTCAGCTTGACCATCATGCGTTTCAGTATTCATCCAGGTGTAAAACACAAAGAAGCAAATGCCTTCATATCCAAAACAAAAGGTTGTCACAGCGTCGTCTTTGTTCCTGTTGAGTCTGTGAATATGAGCTCACGAGTGGCAGAGTGGAGTGTAATCATTGAGAAGCAGGTTTTTAATGGTCCCCAGGTGGAAACAGGTCTTTCAGCTGTAATGGCGCCATATTAGATGAATGAAGAGTGTAATAATGTGGATGAATGAATGTAGTAATCGTGTCGTGTCGTGTCGTGGAGATGAACGGCATCCTGACTGGCTGGATCCTGATGGAGACGAATCAGTGTTGTCAGAAGAAACCTTTAACGTTTCACACTTTAATTCTTTGTGGATGACTGGCAATAAAATCGTCATATATTATATGCATCGCAATACTTATCCTTTTAATTGCCTTTTCTTTGCATCCAATAAATAGATGTACAGGTGTTTAGATTTGCAAACATCTGAAAATGCAAAATTACACCAATTCAATACAGTTATCTTGAGAGTGTTGCAATTGTAACCTGGTCGAGGGTCCTATTAAACTAAGTAATGATATTAAGCCCTCCTACCTATCCCATAATGTTCACACAGTCTCTTAATTATTTTTAGATTAAAATACAATTTAATAAATCTAGTCTTGTCTAATGAGGCACTGCAGCAATAACTATTTCATTAATTGTTTGGAGAAACAGTCAACAGTAAATTAACACACAGTACAAATGCAGGCTGTGGTGGTGTGATTGTAGGCCACACATACATTCACACAGATTCATGAACGTCGGCTCAATAAATATTCACATCTTCTCCCCCTCGAGCTCCGAACTCTAAGCTAAAGCCAAACTAACGCTGCCTCCATCTAAAGCCTCTCTGTTAATGGATGATGTTCTCCAACGCTGAGATAAGAGACTGTTATTATGATTCATGCTGCGGTCCGACCCAAGCCCACAACTCTGACGAGGCTTTTAGATTTGATCACTCTGTCAGCATTAGTGTACAGCACTTCAGCACAAGGTCTTCATCTGCCTCTCGATATCCACCACAGCCTGATGATTTCACTTTTGAAAACAGCAATAACTCTCCATTTAAAGAGACACAGATTTCATAACATGCTGCATTATTTATCTTGAGTTCATATTTTGTTAAAAGGCCTATATGCCTTTAACGAACAAATGAGACACTGGTAGAGCTTCCTCTCTCCCACCTCTGACATTGCTAGTGCAAGTACTTCTGAAAAAGACTACATCTCCCAAAATACCTTGCAGTTTAAATATTTGGCCGACCTAAAGAGGACAAATATATTTTAATGTGTTAACATGATGTTAAAGGCTGTAATGTAAAAAGCTTGAAGTCAACATTTACTTGTCAATATTGATTTGCAGTTTCAAGAACTCATAGTTGTTTTTTGTTCATGGAGGAATGTAAATTAAACCAACATGCTGTAAAGACATCTTCTTGCAAAAAAATTTGTTTCAATGATCTTTTAGCGTGTCCTCTCATTGATAGTTTTAATATTAATAATGTTGACGATAATGATGATGATGTTAATGGAGTAAATGTCACCAGGATGGCTGAGAGGTTAAGGCGTTGGACTTAAGATCCAATGGGCCCTCATGGGTTCAAACCCCACTCCTGGTAATATATGATACTGATTGCTTGATACACATGACACTTGCATGTGAATGCAAATGTCCACCTTCCACGTAGCCTTGGTTTGCAGAAACGTACTATTTCTTGGTAAGGACATGGAGGGTTATTGGTCTCTGTCACCTATAGTAAACACATCTCTTTGGGGCACACGACTGACGTCGTCGTTCTTCTTGGGAGGATAATATAGCATTATTTGTAATGAAACACTAGTTTTTGACGTTAACATTTTTTGGCTTTCATAGGCTTTATTTGGATAAAAAGACAACTTTGTAAACTAGTTCTATTAGAAAACACGTTAAGCTCAAACTGTAACGCCTGTGTTTCACTTGTTCATTGTTGTTTTTTTCATAGTAATAATACTTTATTTCATGTGACACCAGGATGGCCGAGAGGGCTTAAGATCCAATGGGCATAAGCCCTCGTGGGTTCGAACCCCACTCCTGGTACATGTGATATATTAGAACTTTTCTAGCAGCTAATAGCTAAAGAGATGTAGTGGAGTTATTACTTAGTACCTGTGCATGTTATCAGAGATTCTGTTGCATAAATTTAAAAGAAAAAAGCATTTTGTACTACATGACTAGTTGAGAGTGTATCATAGTGGCTGCAGTCAGTGCAAGAAAGGCGTTCTTATTGCGCGCAAAAAATACTTACAACTTGTTGTGTCATTCATCAGCCATTTGGTGAGAGCAGACTGCTATAATATGCCGGTGTAGTTGTTAATGCTTTATGTTAAAACGCTACACTTAGAGCCTTTAGAGGTTTATATATGCACATGGAGAGTGCCTCCAGCTCTCTGGTCCTCTGAGGCTCCTCCTGATAGTTTTTATCCCTGCAGGCTTTCACACTTATACTGTGGGTGGTGGGAGAGCCCTCAGCAGGAAGAGCAGGTGAATTACAGTAGTCTGAAGAGGTGAAATGAGAGGGACGGCTCTCCAACGCTGAGTGCTGTAATCTCTGAGGAGATCATGTGTGTTGAGAGCACAGCCTCGCTGAGGTAACATGAGAGAGAGACAGACAGAGAGAGAGACAGAGAGAGAGAGAGAGACAGAGAGAGACAGAGAGAGACAGAGAGAGACAGAGAGA
>NW_022280084.1:1916465-1928295 GCF_004355925.1 Anarrhichthys ocellatus | reverse complement strand
AGAGAGACAGAGAGAGACAGAGAGAGACAGAGAGAGACAGAGAGAGAGAGAGAGAGACAGAGAGAGAGACAGAGAGAGAGAGACAGAAGCACTTTAAAAACACCGGGCCGGTTTCTCTCAGCTGAGCTTTGGCATTTAAGAGCCGGCGTCCCTGACATTGTGACCAGTGAAGCACAAACACGGACGACTCAGAGGGAAATGGAGCTAAATGTTGAATACCTGCTGGACTCTGCAGCCACTGAACCTCGACACCGACCCCGGCTGTGTTAGACAGAGATCTCCATGAATATTAAACCGCTGCAGCTTCACCCTCGGCACGAACTGGAAAACAAACGCACCTCCTTTCTGTTTCTGTCAGACTCAACGTCTAAACAAGGGTGAACTTAGAGAGCTTCCCCTGGCATTTACCTTTGAGGCTCCAGACTAATGAAGTTGACATTTCTGACTAAGTAGCATTGTTTGAAACCAACAGTAAGTGGTTCAAGATGTCAGAGCTATTTCAGCAGAAAAAGCCATTTCTTTGACTCTGGAAAAGCTATTATGACAAATAACGCTTGTAAATTGAGAGCTGTTTTGCTTCAAGATGAGACCACTTCAGATGCAATTGCAGGAGAAAATATAGTTGAAGAGGTGATTGATAGATGTCTCAGCCTGTAACAGAACATAGAAAGGGATTAAGCTCTCTTAAATCTACTGTGGCAGAAGATAACAGTGTGGACTGACCTATTACTGGGCCAAAATGAGACCCCATTACTTCCTCAGGTGAAAAAAAGAAAAGAAGTGTAATGCAGAACTTCACTGACAAGAGCAGGTTTTTAATCTCAATAAAATATCCTCCCATTAAATGAATGTGTAATAGCTTCTTGTACCTGATGAGGATTTAAAGGGAGAGAAAGAGTCAAACCTCTCCTACTCTATTCATCCACAAGTGTCTTCTGTCATTCGGGGTGAATAAACTGAGAATCTGACGGCAGTAAAAAGTCAGTAAAAAAATCTTCGGAGTCCCGGGGCCTTGGCGCTGTCGAGCCCGATTAATCACGACTGACGTGATGGGTAGACTTGTACTTGGCACAGGAGAGCCAGAGAGGGAGGCCACAGCTCATGCACCTGCATTGTCCACTTCTTTACTGTTTCGCTGAATAACAAAGTGCCCACAGAGTCCACGACGGAGCCGGAGACCCTGAATACCGATGAGCTCCATCCATCACCTCCACAAACAGCAGTGAACAGAAGGTCCTGCACTTCAGAGCTCCGTAAGCCCCACAGACCCAGAGTTCAGTGCTACTCAGTGTGAGCCGACTCGTTCAGCCATTCAGAGCATGTAGCAGTAAGCAGGATAATGAGGCTCCGGCGAACGCTTGTTTTTGCTGCAGAGCACCAACAACCAGCAGAAAACATCAATGTTCATATTACTAATCCGCTCAACTTCTACCTCCAGTTAGACCCGAAGAGACCGCACTGAAAATCTACTTGGGACTTTGAGATGGCACAGTAATATTTATCACTAATGCAGTTTTGTGGTACAAAGATAATCTGATGATGCTGAAGACTTGAGGATGTCTTGGTGACACCAGCCTCCTCAGTTTGCATGAGCATGTTACTACAGCACTGAATGCATTATTAACGGTTGTAAGTAGTTTTCTTGTTCACGTAGCATTAAGTTTCTGCCTTCATTCTCAAGTAGAAATAACTTCACTTGATGTTCAGCTCTTTGCTGGAATAATACTAATGTATCACAATGTGATCACAATGAACCTTTACCAGGAGTGGGGTTTGAACCCACGAAGGCTTTTGCCCATTGGATCTTAAGTCCAACGCCTTAACCACTCGGCCATCCTGATAATTTCGGCAGCATCTATACCATCATTATCATTGTCATTATCATTGAACTGCAAGTCAATATTTCAATCAAATAATGAGTTGTCTGGGAACTTAATTTTCGTAACTTTCACTTTAACAATCATTCACAGAATAAACAATATACCACGTTCACGTCTGTACGGGAGGCCTACATTTAAAGCTGCAGTCGGAAGCAGGTTAGCTTAGCTACAAAACAAAGCAAAACAAAACCCACCAAGAAGAAATGCTTGAGTTTAATAATGAATACGTTATGTCTCATTTGTGTAAAACCGATCTGTTGTGGTTGTTTCCATACTTTAGGATTTCATGCTTTAATTAAATGAGCATGTTAAGCAGTGAGAAAGGAGCCTCCTCAGTTTGAATGAGCATGTTCCCACGGCACTGAATGAAGTCGAGTCAGGCAAGCCTGGGTGAGCTGGAACACTAATCACAGTGAGAGAAAATCAAATATCACAACATTTTTTACCAAATCCTTCAATATTGATATTGCAATGATGTTGTAGGCTTGACCATTGGCGGTTTCACGAAATATTTAGACGCAACTTCTTGTTGGCGACCCTGTTGATGTAGCACAGTGTCAACAAGTTCTCAACAGTTACAGTGGAGCAGTCGGTGGCAATGACATTCGTGATCTCAGGCTCCCTTTAACTTCTAAACAGGAAACGTATGAAAAACAAATCACCAAAATCATCAAAAATAGGAATAAAATATATATAAAATAGAATACTGTGGTGGAATAGTGTGCAGTAGTGGTTAAATGAATAAACAAGATAAAATTAATATATATATATATATTTTAATTAATTTAATGCACACACCGTGTTGGATTTATATTCTGGCCGTGACAGATAGAACAAGCTGATTAAAACTGCTGAATTATTCAACAGGAGCCAGTATCGGTTCTCAAGCTGCCTGTGGCCCGCCTTAATTGATTAATTGAAATGCAGAGCAGCGTACCGTGCTAACTAATACCCCGAAGGTAAGGACATGGCAGGAGCTCTCCTCTCCTCGTTTAATTAGCATTGCTTTGACACATAATTAATAGCACAGAATGAGAGAATCCGATCAGGCTTCACACCAGCATATGGCACCTTCCATCTACAGCCATGCTGCAACTGCAAAGACCTCGCCCAGCCATTTAATGCACTTCATTCTACATATATAAACTGACACGGGGGGAATAATTTTACTTATTTTAGGATAATATAAACATAAATTAAGTCAACCTATCCGGAGATTGTTTACGCTTATGCTTGAAACAGACATTAATAGAAACAAAACAACGGCAATCACATTTAAAGGTCTTATTTATTATGTGCACAAAATAAACTAATCAGTAGAAATGGCAATTTATAAAACACAGCTGAGGTTTGAACAATAATAATTGCATTATAGGATCTATCCGTGAATGAAACGCACAGGAAACGGCCTCTCCTAATAGTCAGAAAACAAGCTAAAAGATAATATTTCAAATTGAATGCTTAACAAAACGTGACAGATTAATGCACGAAGAAGCATCTGAATAGGCTACGAGACATTTACATATTAATAAGACCTCTATTGAGGAAAAATAGTAAGAAAGGGAGTCCATGCTAATGAATGAAGAGAGAGGTCGCTGAAAGAGGATATGACTACAACGGTGACACATAGCATGTATCTGGAAATACATTTTAAGACTAAACCGACAAACACGAGTCACACCACACATACATTCTGTAGTTGCTATCCCAACCTGAAATACACCTTTTTGTATTTAGAGATCTATGAAATCCTGGCAGGACTTGCTGAACTAATTTGCATTTCAGCTGGAAAGTCAAAGAAATGAAATAGAGAAATAACACAAGAGCAATGGGTAGCACTATTCAGCCCTGTCTCTTGAAGATTACACTCCCTTAAAACAACACTTTCTTGTGAATTAAGTATTGAGGGAAACTTTTTTCCGTCCTGGAATACATTTGCTTTTGTTGTATCACAAATATGTTTCTATTAAGTCTGCAGTGGTCCGCATAGGGAGAAAGTCTGGGGGGTGGATCGGTTGAAAAACACAGGGGACTGTTGTTAGTGTCCTGTGTGGACTGAGTTCCTTTGTTGCGCCTTTGTCTTGTTTTAATTTACAATGTTAGAGGTGCCAGATCCGACATTGTGTCTCAATGGCTCTCAACATGTCGACCGGCGGCTCGTATCTAACAATGCAAAAAGTGCAAACTACGGTGAAAGTGCTGACAAGTAAACCTGAGGGGCAACCGGAGGAAGGGTGCTACGCATTCAACTAGTTTGCAAAGTTGTCTTTTATCCAAATAAAGCCTATGAAAGCCACAAAATGTCAATGTCAAAAACTAGTGTTTCATTACAAATAAAGTGAACATTTGCGAAAGTGCTGACAAGTAAACCTGAGGGGCAACCGGAGGAAGGGTGCTACGCATTCAAGACGATGCCATTAACAGCTGTAACCACCGTATGACAGCGGGGCACGTTTACATGCACTAAAAGCACCTGCTGCTGGCACGGCTTTGCCAACAAAGCAAGGCGGAGCTCTGATATCATGTCGCTCCATTTTCTGTTGTAGAAATTACTCCACCATAATTTCAGCTCTTCAGCTCTTAGTTATTTGTTGCTAAAGTAACACTAATATATCACAATTCCTTTCTACCAGGAGTGGGGGTCGAACCCACGAGGGCTGATGCCCATTGGATCTTAAGTCCAACGCCTTAACCACTCGGCCATCCTGGTGTTCATTAGTGTTATAATAAAAACAAGAAAACAACAATATTAGAACGACATCAGTCGTGGGCCCCGAAAAGATGTGTTTACGTTGAGATGACAGAGACCGATAGCCAGCCAAGTGTTCTTAAATACAGAGGCTATAACCTTTTTTCCAAGTTGTTGGAACACAATTGTTCACATTTCTGCTCAAGTAGAAATTACTCCATTAGACAAGCTCTTAATTGTTCACTGCTAGAATAATACTATCATATTACATTAATCTTTTACCAGGAGTGGGGTTTGAACCCACGAGGGCTTTTGCCCATTGGATTTTAAGTCCAACACCTCAACCTCTCGGGCATCCTGGTGATATTTGCAGCTTCGACAGCATCATGATCATCATCAACATCATCATCGTCATTCTGCACTCGAGATGAACACGGTAGAATAAAAGCTTTTCTGCTTGGTGTCAAAAGATCTGTCAGATGGTTCATAAATGTGCAATAATGCATATGTACAGGGAGCAGCCCACACGGAAAGCAGCCTAATGCGTACGACACTAATCATCCGCTGCCTTTGAAAGGAGAGAACAACCCTCCTCCTCACTGCGTAGCGATGTGGGCGGCTGTGTGGGGAGACAGACATCAACCAAATGAAGTGATCAAAAACAGCAACAAGCAGCATTTAAAACCTCTTCATCTTCATACTGCCAGATTTAACTAAAGGAAGAAGAGAGAGTTGGAAGAAGTTGTTGAGAAACAAGATCATTTTTCTTTTTTACCCAGGGTGCAGTACAAACACTGCTGAAGCCCCAAATATACACTGTCAATCATAACAACACAATTATGCAGATTTAGAGGGAGGGCTGCAGGCTACATTACTTGTACTAATAGCTCCAGAGGGAGATATCATAAAACACCTACTAATCTACGAGCTGCACTAAGTAAGTGGTTTGAATATATTTGCCTCTTAATTGAAAATATCAACACATTTACGTAGAGAAAAAGCTTATTTTCATTCATTCAGGCAAAAAGAACACAAATATTCACATCATCCAGGCAGCTTAACAAAATTAATTTATTTCACAAGTGAGACATTAAATCAAATGGGACACTAGGGGGGGGACAGTTTAAGGAGTTATGTAGAAAATACTGATGCTAGAACAGCGAATTAAAAGCCTCTTTTCTTGTCACTTCACTGATCTAAGGGTAATGTGTTCTTAATAATTGGATAATAGGAGCAACATTTTGAGCTCCCCGAAATGTTTGCGAATTTTTTTGCCTCAAGCACTGAGGTGACGTGATACATATTCTACAAACTGCACAGTGAGTTTGGATATGCCAACTTAAACAAACTCACTGTTAAAAAACAATGACACTACTTTAATAGGCTGTAGTGGTATGCCGAACCGTGACGGTCCGGTGCACGCAGGTGCCCGGTATGCTGATTGATGCACGTAATGCGGAAACAAAGTCCACAAGCGTGAGTTCCGCCTACAGAGACTTTTAGCCGTATGCCGGTAGCCACATTTGCTGAGGCTAGCGCAGCAAGATGATTGGCGTGCGAGTCAGTCACACTGTGGCGATTGCCAATGAAAGGCCGGGGTCAGCAGTCTGTCCACTGAACGCAGAGCGACAAAGTGACTGAGCGTGACTGAGATTTGTGAAATTGCAATATCATTAGAAAAAAAATCTCATCAATTTGCAGCACTGCTGAAGAGACAAAAAAAATGCATATGCATACGATACCTATACTACTGGTGCTGCAGTAACATTGAGTTTTATAAAAGCTCCACAGGACATACAGCGGAGAGTGCAGCTCAGTCTGTCTCTGTCTTTTCCTGTGAGTGTGTGTGTGTGTGTGTGTGTGTGGAGCCTCTTTACACTTTCACTAAACCACAACAGCAGCCGCAGTCACAGCATCTACAGTTCTACTTTACAGACGTCTTCCCGCGGGGGACGTTAGCAGATAAGTGCTCTTTAAAAAAACTTCTCCGCAGATAATTTGATGTTGTCCGTCTTCTCCCGCCCATCAAACACTCGGAGCTCGGCTTCTCCCGAGACTTCTTCAACTAAACCAAGAGTGTTTGTTCCTTCCAGGAGTTGTGGAGACGAGCTATGAAGCAGCACTTTCACATTGAACTACTAAACCATCACAGGACAGTGTAATTGGGGATATCTGGGGGAAACGTCATGACAGACTCCTCAGACTCCAGGGCACCGGTCAGAAATACAGGATATGGTGGTGAACATCTCCTGTCATCGCTTGTTGGTCACATCCTTCTCTGAGCAGATCGTTCGTGAAAATGTCTGATCGAATATAGAAACTTCAGCACAAAGAGATTGGTGCATGAACAGTCAAACTTTTTCAATTTGAAAAATCATGAATCAACCAGATTGAAGACATAGCAGGCCTTTCAGAACATAGCTTTTTACACCAGATAACACATCAAACCGACACACCGTGTTCTTCACACCAAAGAGCTGCTGGTGGTTTGGGAGCAGAAGATTAGAGTTGGCGTTGCTCCAGACCAGTATTACACACACTCACTGGTATATGCAGCGTGTTCCTGCTTGGAATAAGTAGAAAAATCTGCCAGTAGAAAAATTCCAAAGTGAAAATTCAAGATTTCTGGATATAAGATGTGATATTTAGGTCTTTAAACACAAAAATAGATCTATAGAATAAGCTGGGGAAACGAATATTGAGCTCTATATCACTATTAGGATGTGTGTCATAATAAGCCTGCTCAAAAGTGGGTTTTTTCCCTTAACAAGATATTCAAGATATAAAATACTTTGACTATTAATTACACAGATATGCTTTGTAAGATTCAGCATTTTTGCAGCGTTTGTTTTCTGCCTGCTTTCAATTTAATATTTTCCAAGAGTTTCAAGCGTTTCATCTCCATGTTGATAAAGCACAAATTTATTCATTTTTAAATTTTTTTTTCCTGCTTGGTATGCTGGGAGGGATGAAATTCGTCACTCTTGTTATAATGATACGTCAGGTCGAGACCTAAAAACCTCCGACAGCAGCACTCACATCAGCTACATCAGACTGCACTGAGGGTCCAGTTGCAGTACATCTGTTCACATGTCTGATGAGGACTGATTGAGTATAGATCCCTGGAGGAACATTATCTTTGCTCCCGTCTCTACTAGAGGACGGTTTAGGGTTAAGTGCAGAATGTCGATGGGGATTCAGTGTCATTACAGATTACATATCTAATCACTTCACTGTTGCTCCATGTCAAAACCTAATGTACTGAATGTTACGTATTATCATCTAAATCTTTAACATCAGTAGACAATATAACTATATTATATATCTGCCTCTTAAGTCTAATGGAGTTTGTATTGAGTATAGTCTGTCGTATTCTTTATACTCTTTTGGACTTTGGTTAAGTTGTAAGTTTGCAGGTTCAGGCCCTGCACACCCACACAGGTGTTTCAATAGTGGAATAGTCTCTTTAAGAATCTTATTCTCCTCAATTCATAACACTAATCTATTCTTCAGCTGACTTTAAGCGTCCGTTTAACCAAAATCCTTTAAGTAGGTAATGTATTTCAGAAAAAACATTTTTGTTATTTGATGAATTTGTCTTTACAACCCGACAGCGATCAATAAATCAAAAGTTGTATTATGCACTCATTGCCCGTGCAGTCATTGTGCTCCACAAGCTGCTAGCTTCACGGATATGAGTACTGACAATAAACAAGTTCATTGTTTACCTTCATTATGATAATTCTGGGGGAGTGGCTTTGGATGGAGGCACTCAGAGACGGGCTGTCTGTTTTGCAGATTTGGCGACTTTCTAGCTACATTGAGCAACTTTTGGAGCTCGTGCTGCGAGCTGTTTGAAAAGAACAAAAGACTAATGGCTGTTTTGTTTATTGGTTCTATACTATATAATACATTTATTATGCTACAATTACTATAACTTACATGCCATGGCCTCATTGTCACTGCAAATTAAGTTGGATCCTACATCAGTCCTTAACTCTTATAATAATGACATTAATGACATAATGTGAATAATAATGTGAGTAATCCTAGTTTGAAAAGGGCTGTTTCTTCAAATTTCACATATCAGTAGAATCACTCTTTTATGGGCCAGGCATTAATATTAATGCAGCTGCAATCTTGCAAATAAACCACAACTTGCAGCGCTCTTCAAAACCGAGGGTCAAAAGCCAGCGGGTGGTGTAATTGTAGAGGCAGTTGAGAATGTCACAGCAGGAAACTGCTGAATTATCTGAGCAAAACTATCTCTACATCCCTCCAGTATCTTCATCGTCACTCTCTCTTACTCCCTTCACTTCTATTGAACCTTCTACCTTCCTTACTAACCTCACTTTTATCCTTTTCCCCGAACTTCTCTCCTTTTACTGTCCAAATTCCTCTTTCCTCCTCTCCCTTTCCTCACCATACCTGTATCTTTCTCCTCCTCCTGAGCCGTCTCCTGAAGTCAAATCATCTGAAAGATGTAAGCCGGTGCTTCCAGAAAGCAGATGGTGGCCCGTATGCACACACACACACACACACACACACACACACACATACACAGCAAAGTCATTGAGGGATAAAATGGGAAAGGCAGCAGAAAATGTCACTGCAGTTGTGAGAAACAGAGGGAGTACTGCTACCAGACAGCCTGCAGACCGTGACTCCTAAACTGTATCCTCTCATACTTCATATTGCTCTTCCTCCACTTCTTTCCTCCCCTTATCCACCTTCAATTGGCCTCACCTTTTCTCCTGCATCCCACCCTCCTCCCTCCTTCCTCCTCCTCTGTTTCGCCTCAATGTGCTTAGCTTTGATTTAGCTCTGATTCGTTCTGTTGAAATCCAGCCTTCCCCGTACGTCTTTAATGGCCACTGACTCAGCGCCGTCCTCCTCTTTAATACAAACTGACCGGCCCTGCTTCGTCTCATCAGCACTCCGCAGAGCTGTGGTCACGCAGTACTGACTTCATGAGAAATACACAGCAGTGACAGCGTCAAGCTGTGATCAGCATCTATTTTAGTTTGAAGCGAGGACACATTAGAACCGGGTCTGGGAAGGTATCAGGAGGTTATGTAGATGCACTGATGCTGAAGACAGATATTTGCCAATTAGGCTTGCCCAAGTTTGGTAGAGTCCCTCAGCAACTTATATTAACTCACTTTCCAAGGTGAACCGTATTATTCTAATGCGTGGAGGACATATCAAAATGTGACATTAAAATTCCCATAGCAGTCTGAGCCTCTCTCTCTCTCTCTCTCTCTCTCTCTCTCTCTCTCTCTCTCTCCATGCGGAGCCTGTATTTCATCACTTTTAGTATAGGTTAAAGTGAGAGTAAGGGCAGTGCCAAAATTGTTGCAGTAGCTTGCCAGTTATGGAAACTTAACATAACTGCACCGCAGCATATCATCAAACTTCTGTGATATAATGTGGGATGAGATAACAAAGAGCAGAGGTCCCTCCAACGTCTTGGTTTGCTGTTGTTGCAGTAGCCTGCACGTGCCTTTTAGTGCAGTCACTTTGCATGTAACCAGTGGAAATTGACACGCCTGTCATGTCCAAAGCTGGCGCTCGAGGGGAACCTAGAGCGTCACAGTTTGAAGCTCAGGGACACTGACCAAGCGTCGATATATACGATGAGCTGGGAGTGCGGACGTGTCTACTGAACAGGCTGGCTAATAGCCACCACTCTGCACTGAGCTCATACGGCGGTTAACGCTTATAACACCGTCCCAACACACAGCGTCCTCGTAGCTTTTCATGTGAGACTGGTTATGCAAAGTCTCAACTGAGTTGAATCTACTCTTTTCCTGTAAACAGATAGTTACACAGTCGCTCACAACTGAAACTGGAAAAACAATCACAGAGAAAGTTGTGTCCCTCAACATCTGAGTGACGGAGTATCCTGACCTCCACAGATAGAAACGGATCCAGAATTCCAAGCGACAACAAGTCATCTGAGTTGATGACAATCTCACATGATGAACGGCTTCTTCTTTTTTGGGAGACAGGCTCCTTCTGGGGACGGCCTTGAACAAGTACAGTCCAGCAGGTCCCAAGATCAAACAGATGGACCGCAGTCCCCCTTCAGCTCCTCACTTAACTACCTGTTCCTGAGTTACTAAATCCAGATTCATGACTGGTGGCTCCACATCCCGAAACCTTGACTTCATCAGGTCCCAGTCATGGCTCCATTTTGCCAGCACACATTTCTATAAATGACACTAAAGAAGAAATATGAAGGGGATTTATCCTCGGCTACTCATCCTGGCTCTCACTGATGCTGCCCTCTAATGAATCATAAACCGGGAGGTTTGCTGGGAATTTCAATAGTTTATATTCACAGGTTTATGTTCTTCTCGGTGCAAACAATCAGCTTACTGGAACACAATAAATTCATATGACACAGGGCAGCGCATGAAATAGTCTGCTGAATTTGCACCCTCCTCTGTATTTTCTTCACCAGATTAATCCTGGAACAGATGAGGGGTGATTCATGAACTCAAAGATGTATTATTAATGATTTATGATGCGATTTAATCACTAATATTCCCCTATGCACATTTTAAATATCCAACTCAAACAGCCTTCATTGGGTGAGTAATAACACCGCCCCTGAATTTGCCATTCAGCCTCCTGCATCTCAATAACCAGCTTCATTTTCAAACATGTTAATAACCAAACCATGCTGTCTTTAATCTGATGTAAGCTAAAGGCTAAAATATCATGATCACCTGCGTTTCATGTCTCTTTGTGGCGTGATCACAGGACGAATGGAGGACAGGTATAGCAGAAATATGTAGAACCAACCTGAATGTGAATGAATTTCACCTCGACTTTCACCAAAAAGAGTTTCAAAGTCAGCAACTGATTTTGAGGCAGGACAGGACGCCTTTCTTCCTCTCTGCAGGCAGAAAATAAACTCCTAAACTATACTTTCAAAGTTCTCTCCTTCAGGATGCCGGGGAATCCAGAGAACCAGTGAACCGCCATCGTATTAACACGCACGCATGAGGGTGAAAATGCAAATCAGCACACACACACACACACACACACACACACACACAGCACAAGTGGTATTAGCTGTCATTAAGCTAGGATTAAAAGCCATTAAGTGTTATTGATATTATCTGCCATTCGGCTATGGTTATAGCACACACTCCAGTGGCTCTGCTCAGAGGGGAGATAAAGGCTTCAAGGAAGACTGATGAGGCAGAGAGAGAGAGAGAGAGAGAGAGAGAGAGAGAGAGAGAGAGAGAGA
>NW_022280084.1:1903589-1916455 GCF_004355925.1 Anarrhichthys ocellatus | reverse complement strand
AGAGAGAGAGAGAGAGAGAGAGAGAGAGAGAGAGAGAGAGAGAGAGAAGGAAAGACAGAGCGCGGACCTGAAGATGACGACGGGGAAAGTGAGTGCAACCATCTATCACTCATGTGTGGATGATGAGGAACGTGATTGATGACTTAGCAGACAAAAAACATTTGATTTCCCTGCCAGAGAAGATAGTATTAAATGAACAAATGATGGGTTATTTCTGTCATCAAAGCCTCTCCGTGTATTGATCGTAACGGGATCCTGTTTTACTCAGAATAAGTGAACTTTAGGAAGATGAGGAGCATTTTGAAGCACCGACTGAATTTTTGGGGGGGGATTTCGTGCCGTCAAAGGATCTTTCTTTTTGGGCTTGTAAATATGGACCTCATGAAATTGCTTTATTGATATAATATATATATTAAATATAATAATATAAAGAGCAGAGCTTGTTCGACAGAGAGACACAGTTCTGCTTGCTTTTTGTGGTTTTAAATAGATCTTTCGGATCGAACAGTCGTATATTCGGGGTCCCCCCGAAGGCATAATAAAACTATTCAGCTCCTTCCATGATTGATGTATAACATCTCCAACTTCCACACAGATGCTGAATTATTGTAAAGAAACACAAACATCATAACCCCTCAGGACGTATGACGTAGTGACTTTGTGTCACTCTGCTAACAGCTTCAGCCAGACCTTGACCCTGGCACTGAAGCACATGACATGAGAAGAGACGTCATGGCCGATCATTGAGTGAATGATGAACTATGGGTGAGCTCTCTGAGGAGTACATGGCTGAAGGACAAGTTATTGTTTTTTTGGCAATGGCTTTTAAATGCCTCTCTTTTTCCAAAATAATTTCCGTTGAGGGAGTAGCTTCTCTAATGGAAGCTAATGTAATATGGTGGTAAGGGGCTCTCTACCTTTGTAACCGAGGGCCCACTTCTGAATGTTAAACAATTTCCTGGAACCACCTTTCCAAATAAATGAAAAAAGGGAGGAAACATAAACATGTGCTGTCAGCTGTAATAGCCAAAATAAATATGCTGCTCACCCTCACTGTAACTGCCGGCCATTATGAATCAAAATTGAATGCATTCACAGTCATATTTCCTCAACACACGCTTGGGATCTTTTACTGGCGTAAGGTTGTCTCCCGCATCACGTTTTCCTTTTAAAATAAAACATCAATTTATGTGTCGCTGTATCCAAAACTCTGTTTTTTCATTTTAATGTGTGCAACAATTCACAAAAATAAAAATAAAAAAAGAATTGTGAATATCTGGTCTATGTCACGTTTTCTGTCCATCACTCTTTTTGTCCATCTGTCTTTCTTTTTTTGTCCGATCCCTCGCTGGTGATTTGCTTTCTGAAACAACATGCCTCCTTTGTGGAACTGTTGTGATGTGTGTTCATTTGTCATCCATCCCTCACCTTCTATACCATTGATCCATCCAGAATGATTCATGCCAGTGTACCATGTGATCTTACCCTTATTTAACCCGGCATGTTGGAAAATGTGCTTGTGTAATAAAATACGTATATTTGTGTATGTCAACAATATTTCCACCAATATTTAGTTTTAAATGGCACACACTTTGCATTCATTGTCTTTTATTATACTTCTGCTTCTTTACACTTTTATTTCTGTAATCCATACGTTTTTATCATAACTTTCATCCCTGATTTGACTGAATTTGCCATCAGTAAAGTTTCATCTCATCTCATGTGTTTGTTTTACGGTCAGGCTCGTCATCTTTGCTGTTTTAATGACCCTGTAAATACACACTGAGGAGCTTTCATGTACATTACCACCGCTGCTTTCTGTCCACTCTACTGCACTTAAGCAAGCCTTTTAGAGTGGGAATATTTTGTGATTTACAGCCTCAGCCTGAAGAAGTAGTCCTGTGGAGGGAGGGAGAGCCCTCTCCTCCACAGAGCAACGTTACTGTTTAACAGAAGGTCAGATGTGTCTATTTCTCTCCAGGCACTTACATCTTCATATTAATGTGCTTACATAAACTTTAACCTCATGTTTGCTTAAAACACCCAGGGCCAATCCAATTAATTTAAACCTGCAGTGGGAGTAGTTACACACACACACACACACACACACACACACACACACACACACACACACACACACACACACACACACCAGTTTGGTTTGGGGCATGTTCAATCCAGACGCAATGACAGCCTTCTACAGTTGGTTTTCTACACAGTTACAGCTCTGGCTTTTGAACAGACGTCCTGTGTTACGAGCTTCAGGTGTGGACTTTAAGAGTTGTTGACGTCTGACAGGAAGGAAAGGTCTAACTAAACCGCTTGAGTTGCATTATGGGAAATGTAGGATCTAGTGGTTATGGAGCTTGACAAAATAAGTTCAGATATATTGGTCTCATGCTGCTTTCATTTTTTCATTATTTTTTAAGCCCGTCTCTCAAGACTCACTCAGCTTCATGGAAGCACAATACTGAACTGTGGGAGTACCTTTTTAAAATTGTCTCTAACATAACTGCAATGAATAAATAGGATGTTTTTTTTTGGTAGTACATGACATCCGTGAGCCTATGTGTCCACATCCCTGTTTGCCAAAGGCATGCTTTCATAATGATTATGGGATATTTTTTGGTTTATATAAACATTGACTTGACCGCAAAGTTGCTCAATAACCAGACAAAAGAAATGAGAAGCTTAAACAAAAACATAAAGCATTTGAAGCTAAAAAGCATAAATATGTGGAACAAGTTCAGATTCTTCTCTGGATTGCCAAGAAACATCCTCGAAATGTAATAAGTAAGTAGACACAGTAAAAGATAATACACAAGTTAATTATGATGCTTCACATCATAGCTGCAGTAATGGAATACGCATCACACAACAAACAGTATCTGATTCTTTAATTACAGTTAGCTTGTACTCAAATCTGAAAAGCACGGGCCCTTGCTTCTTTAATTAAGTGCACAACAAGCCAATCAAGCCTGTCCATCGATACGTTCAGTATTCGTTGATCTGTTTGTCTCCCAGCTGATCCTAATGTTGCATATGAGCCTTAATGTATAGTGTCACCGTACAGTTAACAATTAACTACAAGCGTGTGGAAGTACATAACCAAGCTTGACATGTTTTGATGCGCTTGATTTCTTGCTTTGAGAAACATTTTCCAGAAGCAGAACTAACGCAAGAACCAGGAGGATTTCTGCAGGCAGCAGAGACAGTGCAGCGCTGCTAATTAAACGCTCCACTAATTAATGTAGGGACGCATTCGAGGCAGTGTTGTACTTAAATAATGCCTCGAGATCCAGCAGAACAAAATAACTCACAAGAGATTGAAACTTTCTGAGGGCACAATTAAAGACGCAGCAGGATATCAATAAAGACTACAGTCTCTCTGCACTTCAAGAATGTTGGAGCCAGCTTTATTGTTATAGATATCGATGTTATTCAGGGAAGGTTAGCAAGAAAAAGGTGCTGTTTTTCAGCTTAACTTTAAGTCAGTGGCACACATTCAAATTTGTAGCCATGTTGTCTCTATTGATCGTTGTGTCTGCCCTTTTGAACTGCAGGTCCACCACTTTGATTTACCATGACATGATGTATTCCAAAAGGGAGCTGACTTTAATGATCCCCTGAGGTTGACGTTTAGTGAAATGCCTTTACAACTTTTTGATGGAATTCCATGAAAGGTGTCAAACATTCAGGAGACGTGACATCTGCCAACATCTTAGCAGCAGTCATACTGGGAGTGATAATTGGTTGTCTTCAATGACAGCCTGAGTGTATGAGCACACAAACAAGTTTCGGCTGACTGTCTTGTTTGTGGACCATAACTACGATGCTTTATTCAGCGCACGACGCGGCCCGAGGCTGCATTAGATTTTGGACTGTTTTATGTCTCTCTTGCTCTTTACAATGGAAGGCTCCCTGTAATTTGCACATGAGTGCAAAAGTGAAAGAGAAGCCATTGCTCCTCTGACACACAACTGTGAAAATGCCAAGGAGTTTTTTTTTGCTCTCATTCGAAAAAACACTAAAACTGCAAAGTTCCTCTCATTTTTGCTTTAAAGCTGCAATAATTAATGCTTCTCGTGGTGACACACGCCCTCAGCTCAGTGTTACATCCACACTACTACTACTACTCATTTGTTTTAAAACAGCGTTTCAACACAAACATAATCTCTGTCCAGACAAGCGTTTTGGCTCCGTTTCAGAATACCATGTCCATGATACCACGCCTGGACAAGCATTTCACATGACCAGAGCTGATATTGCCGCTGGACACGGGAATTGTCGCAAAGCGCTCAAATAATAGCTTACCCCCCTGTGCACATCGGGGAACGACATGTCGAGACTTATGAGACCCAATACAGAAGCAAATGTGGGGGACTGGGTCAATCGTTTTCAAAGGTCTGCCGTTTCTGCCCATCCACACTCCAACGAAACCGCTAGTTATAAAAGTTATACATTTTAAAATGACAACGTATCCAGTGCGGATGCGGCCTAAGGGTCTTTACCCTCATTGTTTTGGTTTTGCGGTCCGTAACTCATTCAGAAACACGACTCCAGAGAAGACTAAAGTTGCTCCACACTGGATGTCTAACAGCAACTGTCTTTATAAAAAAATAATATGTTTCTGTTAACTGTTATCAGGTTGTTCTGCTGCCCCCCAGTGACCAGAACAATCACTTATCTTCACCTGAACTCTGTTTTCTCTGGATAAGATGCAACCTTTTAGTTTCATAATAGTCTCTGCACACACTGGGCCGACCTGCCGTCATTCCACAGTACCTTCATGCAAGAAGTAATTTCAAACACAATGTGACTCTATCGCGCTGTTCAAATCAGAAGGCGATTAACCGCACAGTGACTTTAATGTCCTGTAGGCATCTGTTTCACACGCTGACTTCCTTGAATCTCATTACATAAACCCCAGCGCTTCACTCCTCCGGCTAACAAGTCAACAGAGCGCCATCTGTGGCTGTTTAAATATGTATTTCTGTTTTGTTATCATTTAGTACCACCTCCGTAATGAACAGTGAGCCGTCTGCATGGGTGGAACGAGAAGTGAGGCTCCGGTCTGAGACCCGCGGCTGGGATCCCTCCACCTCTGCAGTCCTAACTTAATATGCTGCTGTGGTTTATGGTCCGTGCATGATGAGTCGTGTGTGGCTGAGTCAGGCCGGGCGAGATAAACAGAGAGATGCACAGAGGTGAGGGAGAAACAGAGAAAGAGAAACCAAAACCAAAGAGGAAAAAGTGAGAGAAAGAGCCACTGATCACAACAAAAGAAACAATAATTATGACCACAGTACTGGAGAACAAACTGTAAAACATGCAGATGAATCTCTGAATTGGTGTGGTGGGTAAACCTGCTTTAAAGAGCTGCAAACCCTGAAACAATGCCATCAATCTGAGCCCTTAGTGGAGCATTTTAGTGTCCCATTGTGGTCTAAATGCTGTTTTAGAGGCTTTTTACACCCTGACAGGAATAAAACTGAGGGAGAACACTAACTAAAGCATTGCTTTAGGTCTTGAAATCTCAAGTTATTCATGAAGTACAACTTGTAAGTGCTGCAGAGAAGGAGGTGATGACGGACACATCAAACCAGCTGAAGAAGAGGAGGGACAGAAAAGAGCAGAAGGAGATAGAAATGAGGAGATGTGGCCAAGAAGCAGGAAGAACACAAGCAGGAGGGGGGAAGGTGAAGAGGAAGAAATGGGAAAGGAAGGAGCCAGCAACACAGCAACACAGCAGCAACTCTCTGATTCAACAGGGGAGGGGAAATCCAGGTGGAGGTGAGACAGAAAGAGACAGCAAGCATAGAGAGAGAGAGAGAGAGAGAGAGAGAGAGAGAGAGAGAGAGAGAGAAAGAGAAGAGGAGAAGGAGACAGGAGGCGATAGGGGGGGGGGGGGTGATCTGTTGACAGAAGAAAGGAGGATGAGAGAAGCTGACAGTAAACAGCAGGGAGCGAAGAAGAAGAGAGCAGCGAGCAGAAAGATGTGTCGGGGAGGAGAGGACGGAGAGTTTGGCAGCAGATCTGAGTCAGACACAGACGCAAGGGATGTAACCGAAGGAGGGACACAACAGGAGGAAGAGCGACAGAGAAAAACAGATATTTTGGTAAAGTCGTATGTTTCTTTCGGGAAGGAACATTGAAAAACCACAGATCTGTTCTGACTGCATATTCCTCCTCACATCACTTCTTTTGTCATACGTCCAACTGCAGAAGCTGCGACTTTATGTCTTACAGCTCACTGCCTGTGCATTGCACTGCAGCAGACCTCAATGATCACTGCACATGTTTCATTTTCGATATTTTTTATCATGATTTATAAGTGACAGTCGAAGCAGATTACAACTCAAAGGAAGCCAGAAAGGATAGGTTGACGTGTGGAGGGTCTTGGTCTAAGAAAGCAAGGGAAGCGCCTAAAAGAGACTCAACAAAATACAGAAAAGAAGACCAGGTGACAATAAGTTGTGAAAGAGGAGAATATAAGTGTGGAAGGATGGAGAACTTTTACAACCATCTGCTTCCATTACATACAAGGATGTCTCCCTTCATCCAAATTCTCTTCATCTCATTTCTTGAATTTCTTTTCTTTACCTCCTCCCCTCTTCATGCAGGGGAAGAGACATACACACTCACAGCAGAGATGAACTGCTTTTTACAAGCTGCAATAACTGAACACACCTTCATTTCTCCCTCACAGAGGTGAGGTAATCAAACCAGCAACCTCTCAGTCCCACGCTAACGTCTCCAACCAGCAAATGCTACAACCTCTTTTTTCCCTCTCACACGCTCCTTCACACTCTGGCTGCTCTGGAGTGTGTGTGCACAAACGTGGCTCAGTCCCAGGATTCCCATGATGCTGCGCTGAGCACCAAATTAACCGGAAAACAAAGCGATGGTGTTGTTTTACGCACACGGTGGATGAACTGGCTTCTGACAGGTTTGGGCAACAATTAAATGTTTTTGGCTCTGAGATAGAAAGCGTCTTCAAGCATTTTTGTCCAGAGCAACGACATCATTTTATTAGACAAAGCTCCCCATAAGGGAATATGATCATTTAACCCTGGAAGTCAATAAATAACTAATTAAAATGCGACAAAACAGCTTGGTGGATTTGGATACCAAAGTCCTGTGAGGAGCCGTCCACTTTTAACTGAGTCAATTCTTGTAACATACAATCCAATAATTAGCATTTAAATGAAACCACTTAATCATTCTGTATTTGTTCTTTACAACTAAGCGCTGCTGCGTAAACGAAGTGCGCAAAATCCAACAGCCTTTAAGAAACAAATCCCCGTACCTCATCCAAATTAACACAACAAGTACACGAGACCAACAGCTGAACAGCACTGCATCCAGAAAGCAGAAGCTTTAAATGATAGAAGGATGAAGCACCAGGACCCCCCGGGTCCGTGCTGCCCGTAGGCTACTCGCTCCGTCTCCTCCGGGGAAAAGTTAAAAAAAAGCGCATAGCCTGCTCACCTTCTCCGGTTGTCCCGTACGAGCTGCAGAGAAGCAGGGCGACTTGAGCGATAATCCCAGCGGCTCTTTTACTCCTAAAATCCATGATGATGAAGCGGCGAGAGGCTGCGGAGAAGCCCGGAGGCTGGTGGGGGAGAGACAGAGAGAGAGAGAGATGGCCAACCTCTCCACTCCAGCTCCAAGAGAGATCTCCTCAAACCCGACAGGAGGAAGAGAGGAGGGGGAGAGAGAGAGGAGGTGGGAGAGAGAGAGGAGGGGGGAGAAAGAAAGGGAGGTCAGCAAACTTGGCTGAGTAGTATCTCTGTTGTTTTCTCAGCTATTCTGCAGCTTTGCGGTTGGAGCAAAACTGAAATGCGCTATGGTTGTTTTTCTCTCTCTCTCACACATAGACACACACACACACACACGCGCGCACACACACACACACACACACACACACACACACACATGCAAAGTAAAAATAAAACAATTACATGGGGACAGATACAACAACAGCAAATAAATAAGCCAACCCCTTGTCATTCCCAAACCCTTACTGCCCTACTACCCTACCACCTACTGACACTTTGTGTCGGGACCCCTCTGTGTCACCTTCTAAAGCACAAACAACAAACACTTGCTCAGGGTTCCACCCAGAACCCAACATAAAGGGTTGTACCTAGATCCATCCATCTGTGTAAAGTTCAACCAGAACCCCCAATGAGAGGTTCAACATGGAACCCTGTCATGTCACGGTTCCACCCAGAATCCACTCTGGAGATTATATCTGGAAACTTTCCACCTTCTAAGGATGCTAACAGGAACCCATTCTACAGAGAATACTTTTGTAGTCCAAGGGTTTCATCTAGAACTCACCAACAGCGTTTCACAGAGACCCTTGTTAGCCCTGGTCCATGGGAACCACGTCCAGCAGACTTGGGCCTTGCGAGGCTCTTAAAGGCTGATGTGGTGCAGCGTCACCCACAACAATCACAGTTTTGGGGGATTTAGCTTTTAACAATCGTTGAAGAACTCTTGTCTTTTAAAAAGGTGCTTCAGAAGTATAAGTTCTGGGAAGAACTTCAGCCCCTCAGGAAGAACCCTTTTACGAACCCTTATTTCTAAGAGTGATGTCGAGATTTCACTAGATAATTGAACTGACCTGCTGGAGCTAGATGAAAAGTCAGGGGATCACCAAAGTCAACGAGAGTTATCCTCGGTGGATCACTAACGTCTGCACAAAATTTCATGGCAATCCACCCAATATCTGTCGAGGTATTTCAGTCTGGACCAAAGTCGTGCACCGACTGACCGTCATTGCCGTCCTTATAGACCCACCAGTGTGGCTGAAAATCAATACATTAAAAATGATTGGGTGCAAAACCTGTCCCTGAAGTAGACGTAAGAAAGCTTTGCATTCGGTAACATCTTGCTACACATGGCGGCTTCT
Source organism: Anarrhichthys ocellatus (assembly GCF_004355925.1). Taxonomy (NCBI): domain Eukaryota; kingdom Metazoa; phylum Chordata; class Actinopteri; order Perciformes; family Anarhichadidae; genus Anarrhichthys; species Anarrhichthys ocellatus. The sequence continues at coordinate 1,907,535 of NW_022280084.1, read as the reverse complement.
ACTTGTCTTTAATGCTCCGCTGAAGGTGAAAGAGAAGAGCTACATGAGTCATACTGAATACAAGGCTACAGAGAAGGAGAGTGACTTTTGACTAAAAAAGTTTTCTAATTTTGAGAACAAACAGCAAAGTTACCGACTACTATGAGTATACGAGTCCATCAAACATAATATACCAAAGGCAAAAAGCCTCAAACAATTGGGGTAAAAGTGAAGAGTTATGCTACAATTTTGATGGACAGAGGTAAAATGTAAAGAAATCATGTCCAGCTCAGTCTCCTCTCAGGAACAGGAGATATAGGGGCCGATATGAGTGACAGCAACATCGTTATGAAGCAGATAGTTATGTTTCAGAATAGATAGCAGAGGGAGCACATGCCTTTATTGCCCCAGGGGCTGTTAGCTGTTAACAGAAATAACTGACTGACTGACAAAAGCACGTACAGTAGAGTGAAAGACGACAAACCAGAATAGAGATACGGAGGAGGCAGGCGCACTATGGCAGATAACGAGAACCCAGAATAGATATGAGAAGTACCTGATTCCTATCCAGGTCATTGAGAGAGCCGGGCTGTCTTATATACGATGGTAAATCAAATGGCAGGAAATCAGAATGAAATCGACCAGATGGGTAAGAGAGAATTTTGGCTGGAAACCAAGTTTTGCAGAGGATTCTGGGAATTCAAGCACCAAGTGATTTCAGATGAAGCAGCGGGGAGGAGGTGTCAAGTAACCTTTTAACAACATTGTGTTCTCTTCGTCTGTCTCTTTGATTGACTCTCATCTTCACGTGCCTTTACAGATAACATGAAGGGTGAATTCACCGACTACAGAGAAGAGTTAAATCAGGGTTTCATGGCGGCGATAAAGACGTCTGACCAAATATTCTTTCCTTGGATCACATAGCACACGAAAACCCATCTTATCAGGCCTCAAGTAATGCGTTTGTCTCCCGTAAGCCAGAGCACGGACCAATCAGCCTCCTGTGATGAGCTACTGGCAGCTAAGGGCGTGACTTAGGTGTGTGCACGAAGACACGGAGAGGCCACTTAAATCAACTCCAAACCAACTTTAAAGAAGGTAACAATTAAAACTTAAGTGCTCATGGTAAAAAGCATGAGAATGCACTCTGAGGCGTCGCACAGTAGAAAATAATGGACTCAATGGAAGAAATACCACCGTCAAGGCTTTCACCCTGTCTCTTATTTTCTTATATGGGGACACCGTGTCTTACATTTTTGCTTACATAAACTCTTTAATAAAAGAGTTCCAATTCAGAAAGAAATGTGAGGTGCAGCTTTCAGCAAGTTGTTTTGAAACACATTATGTTTGAAAGCCTTCCTCCACTAATGCATCTTTCCTGAATGCTAGGATTTACATAAAAGCTGGGTCACCTTATTTAAATAAAAAATGATGACATGGAGAAGATTTTGATTCATTTTTTTTAAGAGCCACCACCAACACTCACCTTTGCAGTGAACATCTTACCTCGGATTGTTTCAACAACTTTGTTTGGAGACAACTGGGATTATCGGGTAATCTGCAGGTGAATGGGGCCGAACAGACCATCCCCCTCCTCGGCCTTCATCCTCCCATCCCTCCGACATCTGGTTCCATCGTCCTCATATACGTGCCCACCAATGACAGCAAACTGCCTCGTGTGCTTGTGTTGTGATTACAGTAGGTTGTCTACAATAACAACTGTGTAGGAGGTGCAACCCTGTAGTGAATTTCATCAGACCAGCTAGTAGCAACGATGGCTAATATATAATTAGCTGAAAATACCATTAAATCATGACAGCAGGCATAACAACGTATTATTACAAGAATGTCTGTAGTAATATCCTACATATTTGTGAATTTGGGTGAATTGTAAGAGCCTAAAAATCTTATGTTATTGTCTACCGGTGACCCCAGAGGACATCCGAATAGCTGACACCCGCGCATTTGCCATGCAACGCAGCGCACAGAGCTTCAGAGAGCCGGGGATGAGAGCATGCTGCCGTGCAGGTATTAGATTTGTGCAGAACACCTGAACAAAAACTCAAGAAACATCAACAGCAAACAGTATGATAATAAAATCCCAAACACAAGGCTCGCTCTCAGTGGTTTATTTGACATGAGAAGTGCCTTCAGCGTTTCAGAGCAGAGAATACTGCTTCTTTTTTCCACTATTTCAAAACCTTATTTTACATATAATTGTTTTTTAATCATTAGAAACACATTTTTCTGTACTGTGATGATCTGAGATCACATTTTCATTTTTGCTTTACCTGGACTTTAAAAGGAATATCAGTGGTAGTCAGAACAAAAAAGATAGCACGCAACACACCACCTATTTCTCATGCAGCTCATGCAGCTGGCCATTAAAACCTGAATACAACGTGTTCGCTCAGGTGCACACACCTGCCCGTCGACAAGGGGGGGTAACAGTAAATCCACACGGGAGAGGAGCTCTTGGTATCGTTCAGCAGGGTTTGTTCGTTAAGAGAAAGAAAGCCCTGAAAACAGACAGGAGACGGGAAGACGTGCAGAGAGAGTCAGCAGGGGAGTCTGATAGTGAAAACCTACCGAGTACAGACAGCAGGGGAATCGGATGATAAAAAAACCTGTTGAGCGCAAACACAGCGGGGGAATCAGAGAACACTGAAGCCAAGGTCTGTGAGAAACAAGGGATCACACCGTGCACTAGCACACACACACACACACACACACACACACACACACACACCTCGGTGGCCTGCAGACACACCGCACACAGAGAAACCAGCTGGCTGTTTAACGTTCAAATCAGACGGGCGACAGACTTTAAAACTAAGCAAACCTGAGATACGAAACAGAGAACTTGGAGATCTCAATGAAGATTTGTCCGTCAGCATTATTGTTTTAAAGTTCAAAGCTTCCATCTTTTCTCCCGACAAGCCAACGCTTCACAGTGGAGGCACTTTCTGTTGTGTGGCTTTTGTTAACACTTTCATTGTTGGAAAAATAAACTCACCATCTTCAGCTGTACCTCCTGTAAAGAAATAGACTATTAGGTGCTATTTCTAAGTCGAAGTGACTTCACTGCATTCTTTATGAACCACACTAAATAAGTAAATGACTCAGCACTTATTCAGCAGTTGACTCCTCACAGCTATAAACATCCTGAGTGGACTTGTTGAATAGACGAAGGGACAGCAGCAGGGAGCAGGTTGGGGAGGCAGGTTTTTGTGTGAATACAAGTGATATGATGAGAGTCACCTGGACAACGCATAATTAAGATTTCATCCCGGTTGCGTCTTACATCTGTAGTCACAGCGTCTGCTTTAAGTCTGCTCAATCTATTGTCACACACATTCGTTGCTGCGGTCTGTAACAGCGGATAAGGGAACATTTTATAACGAGAAAGAGCTGAACATTTGTGTTCAAACACTGTGAATGTTTGTCTCGGGATTTGTTGGCAATTCTGTTTGATTCGGTGGATAACTTGTAATAAGAAACAGAAGCTTTTCATTTGAAGCGGTTTACTGTGGTGGGCTCTCTGATCTGAGTTATGTCAATTGTTGAATCCGTCGTCATCTTTGTGTATAATAATGAAGACAGAGGAGGAATGTGGTTTATGTTTACAGCATTATTCTATTCTGCATACAGTTCCATATTTTTTTCAATTGTGCTAATAGGATATATTTGAATTATTTGACTTAATTAAAGCAGTAAAATTCAAATAAAAGCCACAGTGAGCTGTCTGTGTATACGGTTATTGGGAGATAATGGAGTAAACTGAAACATTAAAGGCTCAAAGTGTCTCTTTTCTTGTCCACTCTGGTATTTATGTTGAATACCAGATGGAGCGTGTTGGAGATGGATGCTCTCTGACTCTGCTTTGTATTCACAGCAGCAGCTGCAGGCTGCTGGAGGCAGCTGGAGGCCTGCTGCCCGACCGGCCGGCCAGTTGGCCGAAACAGAA
>NW_022280084.1:1839249-1868589 GCF_004355925.1 Anarrhichthys ocellatus | reverse complement strand
TGTCGTATAATACCTTTCTCTCATATTTAATGATCAACTTTTAAACAGTTGTCTCAAAACACTCATATTTTTAAGTCTGTATTCTTGTGAAGAGAGAGAATGTGGCAACACGTAATGAGAGGCAACTCCTCAGGCTACAGGTTCTAATGTCTGAGTATCTGTGTGTGTCAGGAGAGGGACGGACAGATGGTGTGATGGTGGATTAAGGCAGAGGGTTGGAAAGCATCAATTAAATCTGACATTGTGTCTCTAACTGAACAGAAAGAAGCCGAGGAAAAAGAAAAACAGCCAACACAAGAAATACATGAAAAATAATAAAATAAAATACAAATCTGTAGTACCGGTGTTTTTCAAGACACCTTTCTGAGATTAAAAATAACAGGACATGACATCTACAGCTTCAATTTGTTTGTTTAAGATTTCAGTCTGCACAACGTCACAGCACACGTAGTACATGTACAATGATTAGTTCTTACGTCTAGTGGATTTAATTTCACCACTACTGGTACATTTTTACTTAAACGTACTTTATTTAGAACAAGTAGTCTCATTGAGACATGGGGTCTCATTCTCAAGAGAGGCCTGGTTATGATAGACCACAACATACACTTCATGCCTCGAAGAAAGGAAAGTACGTACGTGTACCTGAACCCCAGTGAGCTCAACACTCTTTTCTGTTTGTTTGTTTTGTTTGCTCCTCTGTCTTTCTTTTTTTTCTTTCTTTTTGTTTGTTTGTTCTGTTTGTCTCTGCCCTGTAAAGCGTCTTTGGGCATTTTGAAAAGCGCTATATAAATTTGATGTATTATTATTATTATTATTATTATGAAGTCGCTTTACCTGCAGCGTCGACTCACAGCCAGCTCCAGTCCTCTTCCCACGGTCCATTCAGCTGAACAAAATAGAAAGTGTCACATCATTCATTGACCATCACATCGTCAGCAAAAAAGCTTCCGATAACATGCAAACAATAATGTGTTTGTATCTTCTTCCTCCTCCTCTCTTTCTCTCTGGCGTCCACCCTCTAACAGGTCGCCCCCGTCTTCTTATAATATAGGTTCCCATTTAACGAAACTGCATTGTGAATAATGTTTTGGGGGAAACATATTTTGTCGTGGATTACATTTGATTTTGACCAAAGTTTCAAATGTACTTTTGTTTTCCTTACTAAACCTAACCACGAACTTTAGTCGAGTTTTTTTGTTTTGTTTTGTTTCAATTTACAGCATCAACCACATGTTTCAAATAGTTAACAACTGCGACCATTATCCAGGAGAAAACATTTCCCTCAGGACGTAACTGAGAGTGCAGTTTACATGTAATTTCGTAGGAGACAGGTTTGGACAGGTTCGTTTTTGGGAAATTGACATTTGGCAAACAATCAATTAGTCTAATGACAACCTCCTCTCACCTCCTTTTCCTCCTTCTCAAGTGCCCTGCAGCATCGCACCCAACCTCATGTTTTACTGAGGAAAGAACTAGCCTCTCCATATAGGCATGATGATATTGCTAAAGAAGAACCTGGGGAAAGTAGATAAAGAGGAATAAATAACACAGTGAACTTTCTTTTTATCTCACTTTAAAAGAAATTAGAGAGAAACATTGAGAACACTGAAGGTGAAGAGGTTAATGGAGATTTTCCTCTTACTTTGAACTGCTTTCCTGGAGGCAGAGCTACCAAGGACATTTAGGACTGTGTGGCTCTGTGACACACACACACACACACACACACACACACACACAAATGGAGATTCAGACTATGAATCAGAGGTCAGTGGATTTCACGGTGAAATAGGTTCACTTAGCAAAGACGGGAAAGTGGAGCTATGCTGAGCATTAAATTACCATTTATTAAGCAGTGAATTGAAACCATGAATTTAAAAGACTCTGGTTTCAAAACTCTCAGTTTAGTCACGGTCAATTTAGTCTTTATTAATCCATTCACAAAATAAATATTCAAATGGGCAAATTGGATTGAAGTTCTGTAATATCCAATTCCTTTAGGAAAGTAATCTGAAGCACTAAAGAGTCAAACCAGCCTGGCTTTACTGCAGAGGTGTTATGCTATTCTTTCATGACATCCAATCAAAGTATTACATTTTATAGATATTATTATTATCATCACACATCAAGGATCAATGGTTGAAACTTCAAGCTGCTACTAGGAATTTTCATTTTGTGTTGATTTTGGCGGTCCCTGTGGACGACAGCAGAATTGTTTCCGAGCACGAGATTCCCTCATTTTACAGCAGCAGTCCCACGCTGGAGTCTGAAATGGAGTTTCTGGTGAACCTGCAGATCTAAAATCATTTTGTCTGATTTTGCGGGTAATCAGACAGACGGATTGAAACAGCCTACTTGTACCAACCTCTCTTCATAATATAAATCAGGCTACAAGTTACGGAGAAACCTGGAAGGAAGATTATTTAATTTTAGAGCAGTAGAATAAAAAAATATTTTGAATCAAATTCTTAAAATGAAAAAACTTTGTAAAATTGTGTGTAAAAATGTAATTCCATAAATAGCCTGTAACATTGAAATGTCTTTGTAAAGTTGACCCGCTTCTCAACTGTTAGATGCACAACATGAAACAAACTAGACTTGAAGGGCCATTATTGTCACTACATAATACTGAAGAGTTTGAAAATCAAATAAACACGGATGCCTTATATCGTCTGTAGCCCATCAATACGAACTACAACTCATTTATTTAATGCAAATTCTGTAAATGCACGCAACTTTACACTTGTGTAAACTGCTCATTCAGTTGTTACACAGCAATCTCGAGTTGTCGGGTGGTCTGAACATGTGAATTCATAATGCTGTGAACGCCACATAGAGCTCCACTCAGAGCTCCACACAGAGCTCCACACAGACGGAGCAGAGGACGAGGCAGAGTGATGCCGAGTGTGGCTCGGTGCTTTGTCCCAGCAGCATGGAGCCGTCGTGGCCACACTGTGCTTTGTGCAGGCAGATCTAAGAGTCAGATTCTCCCTTCTTCATTTGATGAGGCTTCTGGTTGAGTGGGCCGTGTGTGGACATGCAGCTCACTGTGGGGAGAGAAATCATCATGCAGGTTCTGTAGCAGCAGTCAGCAGAGGAGCCTGTCGGCCTGTAAGTGTGTGTGAGTGTGTTTTAGTGATTAAAGAGAGTATGATTACCATGCAGGACTGGTAGAAAGAGTCAGAGCAGAGGGAAAGTGTGTGTGTGTGTGTGTGTGTGTGTGTGTGTGTGTGTGTGTGAGGAAACAGACACATGGCTAGAAAAGTGCGTGTGTATGTGTGTTTACTGTCCACCATTATGATTATATGTGTTGTTATAAGTCGCTCTCGTCACTCTGAGGACTGTTTACACTCAGCCAGCTTTATTAAATGTTGAGATCAACTTCAATGAAAAAAGAAACTATTAGCTTCCATGAAGAAATGATGTGAATAATGACTTTGTGTGACTGTGTGAAGCTTGAGAACAAACATTCATGGTTGGAGGCACGAGAAGTAATGACATGAGGAGAATATCTGAATGAGCCTCTGTAGCACCAAAACCAATCATCGGTCATTTCACACAAATATGAAAATCTAATCAAGTGTGCTTAAGGGTTTTTCAAAGGTAATTTTTCTTCTTTCATTTAAAATCACCAACAACTGATGAGGTAATTGAACTAGTTTCTGATGCAGTTTTCTATATGCAGAACAGTAATGTGGAGTTGTATAGGAACACACCAATGGCCCTGACTGACTGCAGTGTTGCCCTTTTTTTTACTCATACACTCTGCCGATCAATACAACAGATTTGCTGCTAGAAAAGTATTCAATAGCGCACTTCATTTGTTACCCTTCATGTGAATGGAAGCTGTGTGTGTGTGTGTGTGTGTGTCCCACTGACTAGCTAATCGATGCCGCACCGCACACAGCTCGTACAGAGGTTAACTTTGGCCCTCCCCCAACCCACGATGGTGGGACTGCGTTGTCGCAGAAGCTACAGTTCCTCCCCACATCGACCATTGTCAGCACTGTTAACACCGTTAGCTGCTAGCTGCCCGCTCACACATCTCTGTGTCCAGAGCAGGCAGTCAATCCCGGCTCTATGGGTTGCAGTTGCCGCAGTAGTGGGCTAATCACACCTCACATTTAATTGAAGTGTTTGCAGTGATTGGCTGAAAAGCAAAACCATACAAATACCGATACCCAGCCCTAATGAAGCATAATAACTGTGCAAAACACTTGGATCACAGGTGATATTGGTTCTATTTGATTTTCAGCGTCTGCTATCCAGAGTTACTTTTATTGGATGGCAACAGTTTCCTTATCTTTCTCAAGGACATGTTAGCAGTCTAGATACAGAAAGGCAGCAAGGGTGGGAACCGTGACTTGTTTTATGGCACAGCCATTGTAACCACTTACTCAACCTGTCACCCTTTCACTGTCTTGCGTATTGTTTTAAGCACACGGCCATGATTTCGGCTGCACATACATTATTCTCTATTGTAGAATAACAAAAGCTCCAGCTCCCATTGTCCTGATGGAGTGGACAGCGGCTCAGCCTGTGTTTATCATTCCCCGTGCAGCCAGTGACTGAGCAGATATTAGTTTGTTCTTATCAACAAGAGCCACAAAGGGCTGAGGGTGACCGGCTCCTTGGTGAGGCAGCCAATGATCGTCCCCGCTGAAGGAGCGTGACACTGGGCCTGGGTCGATGCCGTGAGAGCCTCTCTGTGGAGGACCAACAGCAGCAGCAACAGCTACCGTGTAATTTGAATTTAACATAAGATTCTTCTCATCACGTAAAGCTCGTGTACGCAGAGTCTCTGACGTCAAACTCTGATTATAATTCAAAAGTGGAACGGAAGCAGTCGGGTGATTGGAAAACGAGGCTGATGGTGGCAAAGTCACTGGATTGAGTGGGAACGATCAGTGTGGCCGACATGAATGACATGAAACCCTCCGCAGACACACAAAGACTCCGGCTACTGAAACTATTGAAATGATTTCAACTTTTTTTCAAATGTATTATTGATCAGGTAAAGCCATTACATCATGGAAGGGTGAGATTGGATCCCAATGGAAACACAATTAGCTCCATCACTTTCCAAGCAAATACTTGATGTTATGAAATGGACATTGGTGTGAATGCAAAGGGAAATAACATCGCAAGTTTTTTTTGTTTTGTTTTTTTTAGAAAAATTGGTTTTGACCTTAGAAACAACTCTCTTTACTTTGTATTTGTTTTATGTGCATTCCTCATCATCTGCTTTCTTACAGAAGTGTGCCCTTTGATGTACAGATTTATCTACCAAGACTTAACGTGTACTGAACTCAGGAGAGTTGAGCTCCAGAGTGAGAGGTTTATTTAAGGCTACGTTCACCGAGTTCACTGCATGCAGATAGCTTTTTGTTTCATGTGCCCAGATTTTGAGGTATCCGCTTCCAAGGTTTCTGCTTCCTCACTGCCGACAACAACCCCGTCAGCACACCCATTTTCATTGGAACTACTTTCCACAAAGGAAATAGTCCCTATAGTTGTCTGAAATGTTGTGAGTGAGTACCACAAACAAAATTCATCTATATTTCAAAACCTCGATGAATCAAACCAAAACTATCTGCACCACACAGAAAATATGCTTTTGTGATTTGGTGCGAACCACTTAAAGTGAATTGTTTGTTTCCAAAGAGGGATGTTTTTAAGGCTGCTTCCTCCAAAGATGACTGTTGCAGTTCACAGCCTTCTGTCGCTCCGCAGTAGCGTGCTGAGAGAATGTATTCAAAATGGTTTGAGGATCAATTTTCGACGCTCCCACAGTGACGGTACAGCTCCTCCTGCAGCGAAGACAATTGCAATTCAGATCGAACGCCGTCTAATGACAACAATCGCCTCAGCTGGTGTTTGTGAGGAAAACATCTCATCTGTCTTCGTCTCAGGAACCCTGCTTCAGCCTGAGCTTCTGAACCAGAGGCTGCACTGCATGCGGTTTGTTGGCTGTGTTTCCGCATGGATCTGTCTGATCTCTACATGTTATTTCACACACGTCTTCCTCCTCGAGTGTTGTCATGGGAGGTGTGACTGCTGTCGAACAGTTACAAAAAGTCAGCAGCTCTGGGTTTAAGCAGATAACTTCCCCGCAGAGATTTTGCCTTTTGGAGATTTGAAATCATAAAACCAATCACAGTTCTCTGTTGAGGAAATCCTGAAACCTGCTGGAGAACAAAAGCCTCTGAAAAGTCTTTGCAGGCCGCAGGAGAGAAATCTAATACATTCTTATGCATTCCTCTAAGAGCAGATATCTTTCCTGTGGATGCGATGCACCGGAGCAGTCAAATGTGTTGTCAGATTTCAGAGAACAGCAGGTGTGAAAGTCAAAATGTTGCCAGTTTCTTCCACATAGAATTTCCACAGCAGAATAAACGAAACCCTTTTTACCACTGACAAACGCTTTGCATTGGCCTTCTTACTCCATGATATCGCTCATAAAAGAATCCATTTGCAAGGTTTAACCCAAACCAGCCATCAAAGATCTCCTCAGATTAATATCTAAGAGGAATACTGCTGCCTTTGTGAGCAGAATGTGTGGTTTTATTATGGAAGTAAATGTTGTTTGATGTTTGTCTGCAGCTTTTTTTGTGTTTGACTGCAATGAGCTCTTGATCTTAGATTGGGGGGTTGAATCTCACAGGCCAGATAATCATGCTGTGAGTTCAAACACACACAGAAGTCTAACATTTCCCCCAGTGAGCTTCAGTGTGTGTGTGTGTGTGTGTGTGTGTGTGTGTGTGTTTGATTGATGGATCGTGTTTCCAGCTCTGGAGAGCACAGCAGAAGCTCTCTATCAGTAGAATATGTTGCTATCAGAGGGCTGTGCTGACTCATTTCCTCTCTGCTTCACTGTGCTAAAAACACCTGAAGCTGTAGTACGTCCATTGCAATAGAACAACATCAAACATATACAGCCTTAAACATGAAATCAAGGAGAATTGAACAAAGTCGTAACACAAAACAATCGTAAAGTGCTTTTCAGATCAGACTTGATGCAATCATGTGGGGCTGCTGCCAAGCAATGTTTTCATTATTAATGTATCTCTTGATTATTTAATCTATAAATGACTTAAGCCTTTGAGCAACTTTCCTTCTGATCTTGCACCCACACTACACTCGTTTGAATGCAACCTCAATATATTTTAATTCAGTTTCATACTATAAATCATTTTTATTTTTATGCTGTTTTTATGCGTTTGTTTCTGTTTTTAATACCCTGCTCTTCTCTTTCTTGTCCTTCTGTTAATGTGTGCCTCACTTTTATTGTGTGAAGCACTTTGAACTCCATTTGTACCAGTAAATGCAACAGTTGATTTGGCATTTTGCTTGGGGAATGCTTGCTGATTCAATAAAACAGTATCTGATAGTATCAAAGTCTAGATATCGGGTGATTCAAGAGTTTTTCTACATGTCATGATAATAATAATAAACTTTCATATCTGTAACGTGAAAACTTGATCTGTTCCTGCTGTGGCCACTAAAGTGTCTGAATATATCCATGTGTGGAACCGCTGACTCATCAACACACAAACAGACTGGTTGGTCAGACAGTGATTTGTTAATTGTGCACAGAAATGCTAAACACACAATGCTAAGAATGACGTTCTTCACAGATGGCAGACACTTACAGAGCAAAATGAACCATAAAGGTACCAAATACAGTCTCTTTGTTTCCTCAGAAGTAGTGGTGACCACTGAGTCTCTCGGGAGGGAAAAGGGAATGTGGCATCTCTTCTAAGTGCAGGGTTGAGTTACAGTCAAGGTTTACTTTCCCCCATTAGTCAGACCAGAGAGGCACTGTAGCTTACCAGAGGGCCGTTGAGCTGCTCAGATTACACTCTGTGTGATATTAGTGGTGTCGGGGTGAGATAGCAGTTCACTGGATCTTCTTACAGTAAATCAGATCTCCTTATTGAATTCCATGACAACACTGAACTTCAACTTACATTCATTCCTGAATGTATTTCAAACTTTTACTGGACAGATTTATTACGTGTTATGTATGTTACTATCTTCACGCTGATCTTCTCCTGACCTACAATGAGCTGAGAAAACAGAGGTGACAAAGTCAAGTCTGACTGCTATACAAGAGAAAGGAACGAAGATCACACTGGTGTTGTTCCCTCTTCCTAACCAACTCTGATCCATCTGAGGATTTTAGTTTTCCTCTTCGTGGTAAGACAATGATTCCCATCACCATTTGGGGAATGTTTTTCCCGTCTCTGCTGCACGTCGCTGCCCTTCTGTTTGACATTTCTATTAGAAGTTGGCAGGCCGATCAGCTTCTCAGCAGCTTCTCAGTGAAGTGAAGAATCAGAGCTGCTTCTCTCTAAATATTATATAAGATCATCTGAGAGCAAAAACAGTGAGGACACACCTGAATTAATCATCACATATGCAGCGTGTGAGTATGAACTTTGGAAATAAGTAGCCACAGTGTCTTACCTGCAGAAATATTAATAATATTGAGCCTCTACATGTGTTGAGATTTGTTTTGGACTGAGGCGGCTCAGGACTGACAGCAGTTAACAGGCTTCATTACAGACTTTTACCTTCTATTGTTTGTGCTTTATGTTTTGTTTGCTTGCAGATTTAATTAATATTGTACACTCTTAGAAATGAAGATTCTGACTAGAATCGTAAAAGGTTCTTCGGCTTGTCCTCATAGGAGAACTCTTTTTGGTTCTTGGTAGAACCTTTTTTAAAAGGTTCCACCCACAACCCTTTCACAGGGTTGTACCTGGAACCCTACATAAAGGGCTATTCCTAGAACCATCTGTGAAAGGTTCCACCTATGAGAAGTTCCAATAAACATGAGAGGTTACAGAGAATCCTGCTATGGTGTAATGGTTCCACCCAGAACCCTCTCTAGAGGTTCTATCCAAAAGCTCTCCACCTTCTTACGGTGCTAACAAGGACCCACCTAGAGGGTTGTATCGAGAACCCTTTCATATTCCAAGGGTTTCATCTCGAACCTGCACAGGGTGTTCTACCAAGAACCCTCTTGCTTTCAACAATCCTTGAAGAACTCTTTTTTCAAAAAAAGTTCTTTGGATGAAAAGGGTCCTTGGAACCCTGAGTCTTAAGAACAACCCTTGAAAACCCCTTTTTCCAAAAAAGGGTTCTTCAAAAGCAAATGGTTCTGTAGAACCTCAGCCCTTCAGGAAGAACCTGTTTGGAACCCTTGTTTCTAAGAGTGGGGTAAATCTACCACTGAGCCATCAATGCTAAGGACAGACCTTTTCATTCTGCTTTGATTTAACACAGGTCGTATTATTGCTTTGGCCAGGAATGGCCTGCAGATCCCCCACATGGAAGGTGTGGACTTCACTGAGCGATCAATGATACGTTGCAATTGAAAGGGCAGTTGTTATTGTTCTCGCCTGATATGATTTAGGTTGAAAAGGTTACTGCATTTTCCAGGAATCAAACCTTGGCCTCCTGCATGGAAGCCGAGGTATACTGAAACACTGCTATTGTTATTACAATAACGGGCGGTGTTAATGGGGGCCCCTGGAGACCTGTAACCATTATTATTTTCCACTTCTGAGTTGGATCATCACAATAAACCCCATTCTGACCTTCACAGCATCATTTGTTTGTCTTTTAGGTTGTCAGACATTCTGGTTTGTCACAGACAATCGCGTACACCATCAATATTTATGCCTCCGCTCATCCTCTTATTCATATCTCTAAACTCGGCTGAAGAATATTCATCCCAATAAGTGATGTACGAGCAGTTTCACGAGTCTCATTTCCCGTCATAATGAGCTTCACCTGCAGTGCTTCACCTGCAATGATGGCAGTGGAGCTGGGAGGAAGCAGCCCTCATGTTGACCAGTGATTTGTTTTGAAAAACTTACAATTGATGATGAGATCGCCGAAGGTTTCATATATCAACATTGTCCTCTCTGAATATTTCTGTCACAGCAGTTCATTAAAATTCTAAACTCATATTTACTGTGTTGTGAGGCAATAATAACTGTTATTGCTTCCCCGCTGCCTGCAGAGCTGGAGCCTCTTTTTTCTTTATTTTATAACAAACTTCTGCTGCTGCGGCACCACATATTCCTATTCCCTGCCCAGTTGGTTCCTCTATTCAAAACTAATTAAAAGCAGTGGTTGTTACTCATAAATCTCTTCATGATCTTTAAACCAGCATCATCAGCTATTTGTTTTCCTCAAAAGAGCCAGTTTGCATTTGAAATGCATTTACAATTCAGATACCACACATATCAAGCTTTAAATACCATTTCTTGGGTCTTCTTTAGTAAGATAAAGTAAATGTTGTACCACCCAACTGAAAGTCGTGGGACATGATTTGAGTATTTTTGGAGAAGTTAATTGCTTTTATAAGGAAGCCGACAGAAGTAATGAAAGGGAATGAGGAGAGGGAGAGATTGGGAATGACGTGATGATTCCAACTGGGGACTTTGTGATTGATGGTCACACTGAAACTCTTTGGAACTTCAAATATTTGATAAATCAACTGGCTGAAAGCATTTGACAGAAATACTGGAGGAAAATATATCCTATTAGATATGAAGCTATGAAAGATTTACAAATGCACAAGTCTTTGAATGAGCAAATATTTAGGGCAAATGTGACATGCGGAGCTGTGGCTTCACAACATTGTAGGCTGAGAAGAAAACCAAAGGGTGTACGTGGGTGAGAAAGCTGAGATGTCACAGGAAAAACACAGGAAACGTTGCTTACACCTCGGAGAAATAGGTGTTTTCATCAAATCAAGAAAAGAACAAATAACAAAATAATATGTTTTTTATACACAGAAAATACCATTTGTTGCTTTGCTGGCATTTTTTAAAAACAACATAGAGTATAACTCATTAACTAAAAATGATCATTCAGGTAATGTGATGAAAAGTGCCCAGAGATTTACTCAAGTGCAGTGAGTGAACGAGAGCATTTACTGAAGTGAGAACCTCTTTTATATTCATTTTTTTTCTTGCATTCACATTGATGGGTCTACAGTTTGAGTAAAATGTTATACAAGCAGGGTTTTTTTTTACCCGCAGCAACATTTTATCAGCTTTTCTGCAATATTTATCTGCAAGAAAGTAAAAGGCACAATATTTACACAAGAAAAAGTAGAAATTCTGCCAAGATAGTCAAGTAAAGTCCATAATATTATACTTAACTACATAAGCAAATTAGCAAAAGGGATGATTATTCTAGCCTGTATTTGTCTTATTGTCAACAACTCCAACAAATGGGTTATGAATATATAATTAATTAAAAAAAGGTTCTGTAACTTTGTTAAACAGGTGGGTGATGCAGTTTTTTTCATCAAACATTACTCAAACAGAAGTAATTAGTGGCAACAATAGATAATATGTCCGTCACCAGTTCATTATCAGTGTGTGGCCCGTGTCGGCCTGTAGAGGGCGCCCTGCAGCCTCTCATCCCACCGGAAGAAAGAAAAGGCACATGTGACATTTAACAGGAAGTAAATAAACTGCCTTCCCGCGCAGGTGAATCGGCGCAAAAAGACGTCCGCATTCATCAAAATGGACGAGCTTTATTTGGATAACATCGACGAATATGTCAACGACCAAGACAAGATAGTGAGTGCACTCTCGATGTGTGATATGTTGTCTTTTGTTGACGTTATTCTGGGTGAGATACGTTAACCCCGGTGAGATGAGCCGTTAAACTACCTGTTTACGGTTTGCTTCCTTTTGGCTGCTGTATTTATTTCTCATGGCTTACAACTATCTGCTGGCTTGGTTTGGGTTCGTGGTTAATTCGGCGTATGAATGATTGAAACGGTTGATTCAACGTTACGTCAACTTGGTTTCAGCTCGTACGGTTGTGTTTTTGAAATGATCGCAATAAACTCAGAATTAACGCCACGTTTAACGGTCATTCTGACAAATTAAAAGCTAATTAGCTGCCATAGTTTGTTTGGCAGTTGTGAATAAACTATGATAGCTAGCAATGTCATTGTTGTTTTGTTTTTCTTCTCCCAGATGATTCACGTGGTATTTAAAATGGAAACACCGATGTTTTCATGTGGTTTCTGTCCAACAGGTGACTTATAAATGGCTGAGTCTCACTCTGGGAGTCCATGTCAACACAGCCAAACAGTGAGTGTTACTCCCCTTATAACTATGCATTAATGGTGATTCTGAGTGATAAACATCCATTTGTATATTAGCTAACTGGAACCACAATCACTGCATCACCCTATAACTAGTTCATTTATCTGGGCTTCATGTTTTATTCACAGTAATATTCTTAGTAAAGATACACAACATTGAGGACTTATTTCCTGTAAAACCCTTTTTTACAAAGTATTTAACAAACCAGGGCAACCTTCTTCAGCGCTTCAGTTGAGCTTAGAAAAGATCTTCTTTGTTTCCTCGGCATTTTAGTCTAAAATTATCAAGAAAATAAATAGTAAAAGATAAAGTAAACACGGCTAGAATGGATCAGTTACTCAGTGATTACATAATGTTACAGATTGAGATGCGTCTTGGGTCAATATTAAAGAACAGGGCCGTGCTTCTACATCCATTAGTCAGAGTTACTGGATAAAACAATGAACATGTGTGTCTTGTGTCAGAATGCTCTTCCATTATTTGGATCACAAGAGGAAGGAAAGTTCAGCTCAGCTCCACGCCACGTATCTCGTGTCGGGCAAGTTTGTGGACAACGGCCAGACGGTGAGAAATACACTAAATGAATAAGACTTGTTCTGGCTTGATTTGCATATTTCTCTGCATGATTTTGTGTTGCTGATGTTGTGCTTGCTTTTAGAGTCACAAGGTGTCAGTTATCAAAGAGGACCAGTTGGAAGGTTGGTGAACATGTTTCCCAGTATTGTGCAGAATGTTTGGGCTGCAAACTAACACTGTTTTTGGAAATTGCTTCAGCGTTTATTTAAGGTTTATTTAAGCTGATATCTGTTGTAGCAGAGGCAGAGCTATCTGACCTCTGGGGTTTTTGTCTTTTGCAGATTTCAAATCCAAGATGAGCTTGATCGTCAGTGTCCATGTCTACAGTGTGCAGAAAGCTTTGCTGAAGGACAGCGGTCCTCTCTACAGCGTCGACTATGACGCTGTGAAAGACAACCTGAAGAACTGCAACAGGTATGATGCTCTTATCTTTGTGTGCGATGATTTGATGACAACAGTTCCCAAAAATATAGTCAAAATGTTCAGATATGCCCACGAACCTAGCTCAGGAACTAGAGGGCGAGAATAATCTGTTGAATTGTAGAACTGTCATTCTTCAGGAAAGTGTCGAGTCGATCCATCTTCTCTGTTTGCAGGTACAGTGCGATCCGCTGTGCCAGTGCAGTGCCCATGTCTCCTGTGGAGCTGGAGCAGACGAGAGAGATCCAGCGAGCTCCGACACCAGAGCCTGAAAACAAAAAACCTGGCGTGAATGGAGAGGCCAGTCGGGCTTCTAAGCCTTCCACCAAGCTGCAGAAAGGCATCATGGGAATGTTTGCCAATAAGTCTGCTCCTAAGAACCAGGATAGTGGCAAAGACGTTAAGGCGGAGCAGAAGGAGGAGGCGCCTGTGGTACGGCTTTGTAGTCTTTTGTGTGATTACCTGCTATTTATAAAGTAATAAACTACGGTATCGGAGTAAACGCTGTAGCTTTTCTTTACGACTGTTTGGTATTTTTAGGTCGATGCCCCCAAAAGTAAACCAGACGCAAAAGCCAATCCTATGATGAACTTCTTTGGGAGTCAAGCAGCAAGTGAGTAATATTGTCTCGTGAGACTTTAGATTCTGGTTGCAAAACACATGAAAATATAAATGAATGCTCCTGTTTTGATTTGGTGATTGAAGCGGGATAATGCCCTTCGAGGTGTCCGTTATCAGGAATTTATGAACATGTACAAGAACCGTACAAGGTGCTATGGACACATCATTGGGCATTATCCCTTACCTACACCCCAAGATGAGCCCCATTCCTTTATATATTTGTGTATGTGTAGCTCTGCTGTTCTCCGTTTAATCACGTTTCGACATAAACACTCCTGACTTTCTCTAGAGACAGCAGAAAAAACTGTGAAGCGGGAGGAAGCAGCTCAGTCATCAACCTCAGCAGAGCAACAACGTCAGACTTCAAAGCCTGAAGAAAAGCGAGCTGCTGCTGCTGCTGCTGCTGTGGAGCTGCCTAAAGACTCCAGGAGGTGTGTGTTTCATTATAACACTTATGTGGGGAGAAAATGCTGTTCAAACTAAATTAATGATTTTTACTCAAAACTTCAGATAGAAACACAGACAAGAACAAGATTCTTCTTGAGTTTTAAAAGCTTTTGAATTGAAAGGCTGTTCATTGAGTGATGATGGACTTAAATAAAGCTATAAATGTATTTAAACAAACGTCTTCCTCTTGTTGAAGCAAAACCAAGCGACTCGTGGATTCTGACAGCGAAGAGGAGAAAATGGACAAGAAAAAGAGACGGAGGATTAAGAAGCCTGAACCAGACAGCAGCGATGAAGACGGTGAGTTGTTAACTAAACTGTTTTTTAAAGTAATTTTCTATTTTTAAATCTTGAAAGAGAAGAACTTAAGTTGAAAGGCCTAAAAAGGACATCGTAAATGACTTTCATAGTTGGTCACAAGGAAGGAATACGTAACTGTTTTTTGTTAGTTCACATTTAATGTCGTTGTACTGTCTTTCATAAAGGTATATACTGTTATAAGAATATCCCTGGTTCAAGTTTGGAGAATTATGGCCTAGTTTATCTTTTTTGTAAAGCCAGAATCCTGATAAAGGGTGAGTTTCAGAAGCCCTTTAAAGAGTAATGCTAGAAGACTAATACTTGTTCACGTCTTCAGTCATTCCAGATTCTCCTCAGCGGATGGAAACGAGAGAACCGTCACCAAGTCCTAAGAAGAAGGTCCAGTCTGTTTCTCATTCACATGTAAGGGATTAAACCTGGTGATCAGACATTGATGATGTAAGACATTGATGAAATTTTCTTTATGTATTTAACACTGAATAACGTTTTTATTTCTTCAGCAGGGGAACTCTGAAATGAAGACGAGGAAGAGGAGACAGGTCCTGAAATCTCGGACGTTTTTAGATGATGAAGGATGCATCGGTATGAAATGCTGTCAGAGGATGAGTTTTTAATCATCAGTCTTATGAATATATACTGAATGCAATTCATTTTCCAAACCGGTAAAACAATGTGTTGTAATACTGACACTTATTCTATGACCGATGTGTCCTCAGGAAAATGATACTAAGCCTTCTAATATTAAGATTTTGTTTGTTGACATTGTGTAAGAAAGACGTTTATGAAATGTTGTGCTGCAACTAATGATTCTCCATCAACTAACACTTCTTTATTATCATTTAATCTGCCAAATGTTTTCTTGAGTAATCTGCTGTAAAACATAAGGAAAGTTGTGACAAATGACCAAAACCCAAAGACATTTAGTTTATTATTATTATGGAGGACTTAAAACACAGCAAATTTTTATTTATTTTTTGCATAAAAATCTCAACTATTTCTCAATTATCAAAAGAGCCAATTAATTGAGTAAAAATGAAGTTTTTGTGTCAGCTCCATGTTCCATAATCCTAGTTTCCCTCTGATCTGGTTTTTACTTGTATATACATGAGAATTGACAAACTACATTAATATAATGGAGTTTAATACACCACCACTTAATATGGTCCTATTTACACACAAGTCGAGACCATAATCCCTCTGGTTCATCTTCTTTCCCCTCAGTGACCGAGAAAGGCTACGAGAGTGAATCGTACTCTGAAGCAGAAGACGACGTTCATGCCGCTAAACAAGCTCCAAAAGATCCAAAAGATCCCGTCCCCGCTAAACTACCGTCGAGTACCAAACAGGACGAGAAGAGAAGTCAGAAGAAAACGTCTGCAAATGCAAATAAAGGAACTAAACAAGCGTCCATCATGGGATTCTTCCAGAAGAAGTGATAGACAGCGTCAGACCCTTTTTTTGTTGGACAGAGGAACAAAAAGCACTGCTGCGGACTTTCTGTGAACATCTTTTGGTAAAAGTCAAAGCTGAAACACTCCACGTGGACGATCGAGGACTGCAACTACATGGACATGTCCAAATCAGGATGATAACTATTTCACTTTTCACCTTCCCGTTACCAGATGTCCTAGTCAATAAACTATGAATACTGAAACCAAACGTGTTTTTTTTCTCTCAAAATATACACAAAGAAATGTTTAAAACGATACACGTAGGAGGTCGACAGGATGTATTTGTCCGTTGAACAGAATCCAATTAGCTGTTACAAAAATGATGTTGCGTTTTAGTTTTAGTTTTGTTGCATAACAGGTGCTCTCCACAGTAACCTCAAATACTTCAACAATTAGCCGGATCAATGTTGAAGTACATCAACGGTTCAAAACCGTTGTTGACCCCCAATGGGCAATGTCGAGTAATGTTATTCCACAAACACGTCTATGCCTGCAGTCTAACAAATTCATCACAATGGAAGTAAATCTTGCCACTGCATTACTGTAATAACCATGACATGGACAGCTGTTAACTAATAGGTTTAGTTGGACGCTGAGCCCTTTGGTACACAGTTAGCGTGGGGTGGAGGGTTTCCGATAAATATGTAACTCAGTATTATAAAGTAACACCTGAGCCTGCTTTCTCTTTCAAAAGTACCAGAATGTGTAAAGAAAAGCGGCTCATATTACTGAATAACTCCCGTTTATTCTTCCTCTGTCGCCGATGATGAACAGTGCATTGTGGTCCGTGGGGACTTGTTGCTCGGGGACAGCCAGACTACCCTGTCAGCTCACACAGAAGCACCACACCCTTTCGCTGCAGTAGGAGGCCAGTAGAACTGGTATTTGGATGAGCTAAGGACTCCATCATGAAAAAGGATATCCCTCACTGTTTCAGGGAGCGGCCAGAAAATGTGTTTGTGGCTTTTGCTCCATTATGGCATCTGTTGAGTGAGGTCAGACATGATGCATTTTTATTTAGGAGGCCTCACAGCTGCAGCTCCCTTTCTTAAAGACAGCTGAGTCACAGGCTACAGGAATATCCTCTTTTGGGTTTAACAATAGCACCAGTGTTCATACTCCCCTTGCATTTTCCTTAGCAGCTTTCATGAAACGTGTCTTCCAGCCTGTGTGTCATCATAGTCCGTGTCAGTGTTTCATTGAAGCTTTATCACACTTATGTGAACTTATGTGAAACATTCAAATGTAAGAGGCATTTTTTATGGCTGCATTTAAAATGGAAAATCTTGTTTCATTTCACACACATTCCCTATAATACAGTCTGACATATATACTAATCTGGAAAACCCAGGGATCTTTTAAGTAGAACTTAGTTTTATGGGTTAGACTGCATAGCTTGTCCACAGATTATGCCTCATGTGTTGATGGACTTCCAAAAGGGTCTATGAGGTTTTACAGTTTAAAAATTGCATTTTGCAAGATTACAAGGTGTCTTTTATTGTGATTGTACAACACAGGGTTGTGAAACAAAATACAGTTTGCAGTCCCATTTTGCTGCATGAGAAAAACATACAAAGCAAAACTATATTAGAGTGGAGGGTGGGGTGGGAGTGGCTAGGGTGGGTATTGTCCAATTATATTCTTTAAGCTCTTTGCAGGCACCTCTTGTCACCAATATCACTGATGCTCTATAAAATGGGTACCGATATGTTCTGGGCAGTTTTAATCACCCACTGTAGAGCCGTCCTGTCCTAGGCCGAGCACATGTAAGTTTGTAATTTTTCCAGTTAGGATTCTTTCTATTGCTCCTCTGTAAAAGTTTGGCATAAGAATTTTGCCGTCTTAAGTTTCCTGAAGATCTGGTTTTGAGCTTTTTTTTACCAGGAGAAAGGATGACTACTACCGGTTGTTTGGGATGTTAATTCTCAGGAACTTAAAACTGTTCACTTGCTCCACCTCAACTCCGTTGATGTAGACAGGTCTAAAATCAACAATCAGCTCCTTGGTTTTACTAACGTTGAACAGTAGGTCAATTTCGGAGCACCACTCTGCAAGATTGTTGATTTCCTCTCTATATGAAGTCTCATTAGTGACATCTGCAAACTTCACAACAGAGTTCTCATGTTTTAGGTAGCAGTCGTGAGTGTACAGCGTGAACATGACGGTGCTGAGCACACAGCCCTGTGGGGCTCCGGTGTTCAACACGAGAGTGAAGGAGGTTTGGCTGCCAATCCAAATTGCCTGGAGTCTGTTTGTGGGAAAGACAAATAACCAGTTGCAGAGTGTGATAAGGTCAGAGTGCTAAGTTTGACAATCAGTTTCATGGAGGGAGATTGTGTTGAATGCTCAGATGAAATTTAAAAAAAACATTCTGATGTAGGTGTTTTTATTTTCATATTTTCCACATTTCTTTCTTAAATTAAACCACCTTTTTCTATTGTATTTTACTCTCATTGTTAGTCGTTTTGGACAAAAATATACCCCTGGTTCTTTTGTTATTGCTCTATTTGTATACAATCCCCTGTATACTGAATCTTTATGTCCTCTTGTCATATATATATATTATGAATAAAATCTTTTTACAAACATCATTAAGTCATTTTTTAATTAATTTTTTTACAACAGCCGGGACAGCGCGAGGAAGGGGAGCGCCGAGGTGACGTCATTGTGATCCACATCCACAGCAGCAGGAGCTGATCCACACCGGTACATCATGGCTTCCTAACAGGCAACGGGAAGTGACCGAGAGGAGGAAAAACAAGGATTTCTTGTTGAATGAGCGACAGATTATCGCCCTTTCCCCAAGAACCACCCTAGATCCCTATAGGGATCCAGGATACACTTACATTTTTGTATTGGTGAATTATTTCCATTCGTATAAACCGTGTGGAAAGATGGCCGACCCGGCGGAGTGCACCATCAAAGTGATGTGTCGCTTTAGGCCCCTGAACAGCTCCGAGGTGGTCCGAGGCGACAGATACATTCCCAAGTTTCAAGGGGAGGAGGACGTTATTATCGCGGTGAGTCATTTTGTGTTTAACTATACCTATTTGACAGAGACTTCTAGAAACAGTTCAGCCATTTTTTATTGTCTTGCAAGCTACGGTAGTTAGCTCCTTTAGCTTGTTAGCTAACGTTAGCTATAGAGCTGACCTGTTAACCGCTGCGTTATGGCGCCACCAAAACGGTCAGTTACATTACACTTATGACTTATTTGGTGCCCCAGATAAATGGATAGTCGGCAGCAGAACTTAAATAAACATTTCAACATGCCAGTCGACTTGGTGCTCTCGTAAAATGTCACTTTTCTGTGACATTTCATGCGAGCTGTCAGTCAACAAAAGCCACAAACAGACATGTTTAAAATTTCGTGAGCGTTATGTCCTGCTACATGCTGCACGCTATCTACACACCGCACTATTAGTCACGATATTAAATGATAAGCAGCCCGTGCATCTGTAACGATTAAAGCTATTGTTGATGTAGGGTTCAGCATAAAGCGTGTAACGTTAAGCCTGCTTTGATTTAAGCTAGTCGTGGCTAACACTAGGCCAGCTGGTAGGTGACAGATTAGCCGGCCTTGTGCTAGCTGGCTAGTTTTAATGCTGTTGCTTAATTAAAGCTAACATTAGCTAGCTGACCAGCTGGTACCACAACACAACCCATTTGGTAGATCAAGTTAAAATAACCTTTTAGACAATGACAACGTCATAATAGTGTCATTGGCAGTGGAATTGTTGAATTCTAATCAGTCTAGTGGTATTATTTTTCTGTTGGCCTTCATTGACTGGACACTTAAGAATTAATAGACTAACAAGTTCAACTACATATTCAAGTAAATCCTTAATCTGTTTTCTTTACATGAGGACGTTCAGGTTTGGGATCAAACCAGAGGTTTAATTAGTGGTACAGATCAAGCTCTTGATGGTAGGAAATGCCCCTTTCTAATGCAGTGTTGCCTCCATTTTACTGATTCAACAAAGAATCAGTAAATCAGACGTCAATTTGCAAATGATGTGCACTTGATGCTTTGTCATCATAGGCCCATATACAGTCGCTTATGTCTTGACAAGACGCTGTTTACTTGACACAACCTGGCTCATGCCATGACGTGCCTTTACACACTATAGCTGTATGGCAGCATGCAAAATGTCTTGTGATTTTTGCCTTATGACTGTAGTAATTAGGGAGCATAACAGCATAAATGCCAGGCTGACATCTCAAGTTTGTACATGCTGATCATGCAAAAGCCAATGCTGTATCATTTAAAAAAAATAATCATGGTTAAACATTAGTTTTTGTGACATTATCTTTTTTCTTTGTGGACTTTATGTCTTCACTCACCCAAGCTTTAAAAGAGTTTACTAGGCAATTGAAACTGATCTTGAATAGCATTCACTACGTAGCAGGTTTCGGCTGAGTGGACATGAATCACTTCCTCTTTGTAGTTAAACTACTAATTTAGGTGGCGAGTACAACAAGACTATTCATTTTCTGTCATGCAAAACGGAGACCAGACATGGAGGAGGATGTTGTCGCTGTGTGGTGACTTCTCGAATAGTTTTGCTGACACTATTTTGAGGTCTTTAACTAATGGCGAGTGTACTGCCTGTGCCCCTCAGGCACAACGTGGCCCAGCCCAGTTCAGAGTGCCAGTCATAGTGTCAAAATACCAGTGCACATTGTGAAGGATGCAAGTGTTGCAGGCTAGAGCTTTGTAGGCTCTGCTGGTGCATCTACGCTGAGAAGTACAATACTAACAGTGCCCATAAGCAGCATCACAGGCCTCCTGGGTAATCCCTCCCTGTGTTTTCTCTCCTGGTAACCAGCTGTTCGACCAATCGGAGAAGGCAGTTGGCCAGACACCGGGCAATCGCTCCGGCTGGGGAGGGCAATTATTATGGTGATGTACTTTGTTTTGCAGATGCTCTTATCCAGGACGACTGACTCACTTAGCTCACATTTGTATCCGTTTTCCAAACAATCGAGGGCGTGGACCCTGTTTTAGGGCTGAAGTCTCAACAGCAGTGCTGAGTGCAGAGACGTCCAACAAGCAGCTTCACCATGGCAGGCTTTGGTGATGCTGCTTTGGTGCATGCAGATATGCTTGGAGATATTCCCTACACCAGAGATTTTGTTCTCCTAGAGCAGTACGCCCTTACTCAGCTGTGCCTTTTGCCGGAAAGGGAGGTAGACTAAGTTACCAAATGAGGTGGTATAGGTGTCGTGAGCAGCTTGATTTGCCAGCGTAGTGCGAGTGTGCAGCAGGTGAATTATTTATACTTCCCTGTCAGTTTTGCACATAATATATCAGGTCAGTTTTGCTACTTACGTCTCCCCGAATGACACAACGCAGATACTTTTAGTGTAATGGTAGATTTGCGTGAGACATAATGGGGAGAAAAAAGGATTAGAGAGATAAGTAAAAGTGCTCCTAATGCATTAAAACACGTACATAACAGATGTGCATTGCAACAGCAATTGACACCTGTTCTTTTCCTGCCAGCTGTGTACCAGGAAGCAAGGAAGGAGGAAGCAAGGTTGCCAAAAAATCCCAACTTGATAAAACATGGAATATTGACTTACTTTGCATAACGGCACACAAATCCAATTCGATTTCATGCACTGTACAATATGAATAACCTTGGACTGTGTGTCACGGTCTCTCCTGAATGTATAGCCTGGACAAGTATCCTAACAAAGCCATCAGGAAGCAGAGACATGACGGAGCGCTTATTAATACTTTAATAATGCTTTTCACTGTAATTACACTCTCAGCAAGTAATCCCATCAGAAAGAAGTGTAGGTACCGAGGCCAGTAGCTGTAGTAACAATGAGGACTTTAAACTCGGGCTGTGCCATTGTTTGCTGACAGCGTCTGGCAGCCATGATAGTGGCTCTGGGCTCTTGTTGTGGACCGGGTTAATTGCCAGGATGTGGCTAGCTGGGCTGAGTTATCAATGTCTTAAGGTGCTGCTGCTCTGCGTCGCACCGAGCTGTACTTTGGATGTGACCGTCTGTCAGGAGGGATTATGAGCCAAGAGTGCAAATTGAGGACGTCTCAGCTGTAATAGTCTGAAAGGTGCCTGTAGCTTCTAATGCTAGGCAGGGACATATTTGTGGTGTCAACTTGAGTTATGAATGTGTTTACATGTCTTGAACAAGGTGACACCGGCTGCGTCTCAACATTGTCAGCCTTCTACTGCACTTACAGGTGTTAACACTGAATCAATATCTAATCTTGCAACCCGGGCTGTCGCATGTGAAGGGGGCTGTCTTGTTCTTAAACTCTTAATGCAATACAGCTAGATACCTCAGGCTGGAGACGAGATGAGTCCACTGGGACTTCAAACCTCTAAAGACGGCGTGGCATCTCAGTTGAACCTCCGTATTGCTTGTAGTATCACTTTTTTTTTTTAGCCTGTGGTTGCCCCCTTAAATCCAGCTATTGATCGCTGTCTCACTGGAGTTGTGCTTTGAAGTTTTGACTCACCCATAAGAAAATCACAAATGGCTGCACTCGTGCTTGTGTGAAGTCTCTTTAGCCAGTGGTGAAAGCTCAGACTCTAGTGTAGTTCATCAAGATTGTTGTACCGGAGTTCAAATGGAACGGGAGAAGTTGTTTTCAGGACAGCTAACTTTCAGAGGTGAACTAAAATGCAGTCAGGACTCGGCAGAGGATAAATTAGTGTGAGAACGTCAAACTGGGACAGTTTGGGAGCGTCCTGGTGGCCAGACTGACCATCTAACGCAACGCCCACTGCGTGCGTCTGGCATGGGATCTTTGATGCATGTCACCCATCCTGTTAAGCCGAATTTCCTGTCGCCTCTCTATTGTCAATATCAAAAAAAGGCAGACATGTCTGATTTGAATGACACGATAATGCTTTTTGTTTATTCACTCACTTTTCCTCTCTTCGTTTTAGGGCAAACCGTACATGTACGACAGAGTGTTTCAGTCAAACACAACACAGGAACAAGTGTACAACGCCTGCGCCCAGAGGATTGTAAAAGGTGAGGTCTCACTTTTGATTTAATCAGTACGCTACACTTATTATTCAGAGTCTTTTTTAACAAAAACCGTCTTGTAGATGTTCTGGATGGATACAATGGGACAATTTTTGCATACGGGCAGACGTCATCTGGCAAAACACACACCATGGAGGTAAGGATGACTTCTAAGAACTTGTGTGCATCTTGTTTTTGAATAAAAAGCTTCGCTTCACACCGTTAACGTTTATATTTGTTTGCTCTCTTGTTTGCAGGGGAATCTCCATGACACAGATGCAATGGGCATCATCCCCAGGATAGTTCAAGATATCTTCAACTACATCTATTCCATGGATGAAAACTTGGAGTTTCATATCAAAGTGAGTAGTTAGAAGGGGCCAGCTGTTGAGCTGTCCCACCCCTAAATGAGAAGCAGAGTGCTGCACTGGTTACAGCGACACTGCCCTCTAAATAGAGAGAATTCCAGGTTCAAATAGTGTTTAAAGTCTGATATTTATGTCTGACTTCCACTATTTCAAACTGGGTGCAAGCAACACGTTACACACTTCTTGTTTTGCAGTTTGCTATTACTCAGCTTTTATTTTAGATACGATATAACTGATGTGTAACATGTCATGTATTTCCTGGCTGACTCGTCACTGTGTTTGTTGAACTCTACTCATGCACTACAACGCATGGTGATACGTACGTGTTGTGTAGGGAAGAAGGAAAATTGAAAATGGCGAGACGTTAACTTGATTTATTAATTATATCTTCAGAATATATCTAACTCATGTTAACTGTGAAAATATTAGACCTGAGCTGCTTCAACATGAGAAACATGTTTATGAACTGTATGTTACTCTGCTGCTGTTTTATCATCAAGACAGCCTGCTGTGTGTGTTTTAATTCACTGGTCTGATCTCGCAGGTGGATTGCCCAATAATGAGGTTCTTTCTCTGTTCACAGGTTTCATATTTTGAAATTTACTTAGACAAGATCCGGGATCTTTTGGACGGTAAGTGGCGATAGTGCAGTGAACACTGTAGCTCTCATCTGGCCAGAACCGGCTGCTAAAAGCCTGAACATAATGGAGGGGGATGTTACCTGTCAACACACCGACTTTGTTGTTAATGTGTATATTCTATATGTATATGTCACTTATTTCAAGCTGTATAAACCTGCTGAGTGGAAGTTTTCTTCGTTCGTACACTGTAAATCAGCCAATTGGGAAACATTTTAGAAGTAATGAG
The DNA here is from genome assembly GCF_004355925.1 of Anarrhichthys ocellatus. Lineage (NCBI taxonomy): Eukaryota > Metazoa > Chordata > Actinopteri > Perciformes > Anarhichadidae > Anarrhichthys > Anarrhichthys ocellatus. The sequence continues at coordinate 1,844,364 of NW_022280084.1, read as the reverse complement.
ATGAAATTAAAAGCATAAACCGAATATATATACTGTACGTGTCTATATAAATGTTTATATTTCCTCTCCTCTCCAGTGTCGAAGACCAATCTGTCCGTGCACGAAGACAAAAACAGAGTACCATATGTCAAGGTGAGACTTCCTGTCACATGTCAAATATCCAGTAAAACCTGTTTGTGACGGTCAACAACCGTGCCTCATGTTGTGCTTCTCTTTGTAGGGCTGCACTGAGAGGTTTGTCTGCAGCCCAGACGAGGTCATGGATACAATCGATGAAGGCAAATCGAACAGACATGTAGCCGTTACAAGTAAGATGCCGTCGTGTAGTCACAAAGTCCATTGACTGTAGCTTGAGGCTGATGCGTTTCTGACCACGTGGGTGTCCTTTCTCCTTCAGACATGAACGAGCACAGCTCCAGGAGTCACAGTATCTTCCTGATAAACGTCAAACAGGAGAACACTCAGACGGAGCAGAAGCTCAGCGGAAAACTCTACCTGGTGGATCTGGCTGGCAGTGAAAAGGTACAGAGAACCAGCTGTCATACATGTAGATGCCTTACACTGTGCACATTGGATGACTCATTGGCCTGGGTTCATATTAGTGTCCCTGACTTCAACACCTTGCTGAGGTTTTTGTCTTTGTGACTTTCAGGTCAGTAAAACGGGAGCAGAGGGAGCTTTGCTGGATGAAGCCAAGAACATCAACAAGTCTCTGTCGTCTTTGGGAAACGTCATCTCTGCTCTGGCTGAAGGAACGGTCGGTACCTCCTCTCCAACTCTCTTTGGTGTTCGTTCTTAAGTCTCACATTAAACCTGTTGAATGTACAGCGGTGGTGTCGGTCTTTTAATTTGCACTCTATTCAGTGTTTCCAAAGGAGCGGTGTACACCAAAGCATTTTTCCCCAGAGTATTTTTAAAATGACTTGCATTGGGAGTGGCAGGTATGAAAGCTATGCTGCAAAATGCCAGCAGCATTACTGTGGACTCACCGGTGCCCTCGTGTCTGCTGCACTGGACCAAACGCATCGTTTAGGATAATAAAGTTGACTTGAATCTGAACAACTCGATGAAACTTGGCGAGATGCTTCCTGGCACATCAAATGTCATCAGCCACATAGACCGGGAGGTTCGTCCTCTCTCCCTACGTGTTCATCCAGAGTTAGTACTTCCTTGTGCCGGCATTTTTACCTCTGCAGATATTCCATATCATAGGGAAAGTGCTCTCAAGCGTTCCCAGAAGAGAGCCTGCTGTTTTCAGGGAAAAAATGCTTTAATGGATAACTGAGGTTTATGTCTTGTCAGTAAACCTTTAATCTTTACTTCAGATCATAATGAGACTAAATTAGTTTGTAGCTTTTTCAGCGCAACACATATTAGATCTGTTAGAGCCTCAGGTGATGATTTGTTTCCCCCCCAAATGTTTTATGGTATTATGAAATTACAGACATCACCATCGATGTAACAGACAGAAGGGGAATGTGCTGTTTACCAGCTGCACAGCCCAGAGCTCAGTGTTTTTATTGGTCATCTTCCTGTGAAAGTGCTGTTTCCAGTCATCTACAGGCTCTTTGTGTCGCAGGAATAACTTCAGCGGATAACAACTTTCCTCCGAGCGATGTTTTTCTTTCCCTGCTTCACAGTGATTTCACACTTTTCACTTTAATCAATAATTGGTTTGTTCTTGGGCCCCTTCGCTCTGTAAACAACCTGAGGGGGGGAGGGGCCTCAGATGTATAAGTGATGGTCTGAAAACAAATGAGCTCTTGTGCAGAGATGTCTCACTCCTGACTCATTGTGGAGTCTAAAGAGTTATTGCAGACTGCTTCAGCTCAGCTCTTTGTATCACTACTAATAAAGTATCAAGTTAGCGTTTAGCTGCCATCTAGTAACTGAAGCCATCGCATCCTGTTGGTTCTGTGCGTTGTTGTTTGACATCATTTACATTAACTCGAGGGTGTGTTTCCCCCCAGTGTCCTGATTCTAAAACCGACTATTAATCCACTTTTTAAAGCTGATATTTAGAAGGAAAACAAGCTCCCATGAGGGTTTCCCACCCGTGATGAGTTTGCATAGATTAAATGTTCCTGCGTTTGTTTTGTTTGCGTGTCCCAGGCCTACATCCCCTACAGAGACAGCAAGATGACCCGTATCCTGCAGGACTCGCTGGGTGGTAACTGTCGAACCACCATTGTCATCTGCTGCTCGCCTTCCTCCTACAATGAGTCCGAAACCAAATCCACCCTCATGTTCGGACAAAGGTTGGTAGGCCACTGCTGTCAGTTATGGACAGCCATACATGTATTAATAATCATTATCATTGTGTGTTCACGCCTGGTTGCGTGTACATTTAGGTATCTTTTTATTTTAAGGAAGACTGTTCTTATTGGAGTCCTTTCAGTTGAATGAAACCTGTTTGTTTTCAGAGCAAAGACCATCAAGAACACTGTCACGGTGAACGTGGAGCTGACGGCAGAGCAGTGGAAGCAGAAATATGAGCGGGAGAAGGTGAAGAACACGACTCTGAGGAGCACCGTCACCTGGCTGGAGAACGAGCTCAACCGCTGGAGGAACGGTAAGGAACTAGACTGCATCTTATTCCATTGTTGCATGATTGATTCCTATAGCAAACATCAGTACTCTTATTTGTGTCGGGGGTAATGCATTAACACAGGGGAGTGATCATCGGGGATCATTTTCTGTTTGTGGTCACAGTCACTGCATGTATTCTAAAGGGCTGGTTCTGGTCTACGGTGCATCAAGGACAACTTACTTTAATACTTGTTTATTTGATGGTACAAATAAAGCTCCTTACACACTCATACTTAACGTGTGTGTGTGCGCGGTACCTCAGGAGAAAGTGTGCCAGTGGACGAGCAGTTTGACAAGGAGAAGGCCCACGCCGAGGTGCAGGCCCTGGACAACATCATCAACGAGAAGCAGGCCTCCACGCCCAACGTGCCGCCGGGTGTTCGCCTCACCGACGTGGAGAAGGACAAGTGTGAGGCTGAGGTGGCCAAACTTTACAAACAGCTGGATGATAAGGTGAGCAAGAGGACGGGAGGTTTGTAACAGAGCTGTGGGTTTTGTAGATTTGGCGCATTATGTTACAGGTTTCACACGCCCTTAAACATCGAAACAAGCAAAAGTACACATGGATTTCATCATGAAATCTTTGAAAACTGCTGTAGGTTAACTGGTGGGAAAAATATCAAATATTTAGACATGATCAGTGGTCTGTCACCTCGTACCAACGGTCTCCAGTGATGCTTGTGGTGCCTGGTGTGAATGTTAATGTCGCTTTGTGTTTCTGCACTTTACAGGACGAGGAAATCAACCAGCAGAGCCAGCTGGCTGAGAAGCTGAAGCAACAGATGCTGGACCAGGATGAGGTGAGTACCGGATGTTCTGCAGGTGTCGAGTGAACTCTTAGGGCCCCGTGTAAACATCATAGTGTAATTAGGGCGTGTCCAACTCCACTTTTGCTAGTTAAGCAGCACTTGGTGCAAAGTAAGGCAGAAGGTTTGTTTTGTGCGCAGCGTGAATTAAACAAATCAGCGTCTCTCTTTTCCTTTTAACTGCGAGCTGCACCTCGACCTGTTGCATTGCTATTTAAATGGCAGATTCGTCACTTTGGAGAAGCAAACATTTATTCTTTGAAAGGCTAAATGCCAACAAAATTGGGTTGAAGCAGAATAGTCTGTTTGATAAAAACATGTTCTGAATTTTGAAACTTTTTTCAATACAATTTGACTTTAAGACTTAACAACGCTCTTAAGTTATTGGAAACGTTTGGATCACACTAGTTGGAAACACACAGCCACCGCTGCAATCTAATTCTACAGATGGTGTAATACTAATGATACTAGTGTAGCCTCAACATCTGGGTTCAAACAGAATGAATACACGGAAGGAAAAAACATCCTGCACGGCATTCAAATGTCAAAATTATGAATAAAGCTTCCAACTGCTCACTACAGCCCTAGAATAGTCTTCTATTGATGAGTTTCATATTGTGTTTACTGATAAGGAGGGCACTTCATTTACTACTTGTCTCTGTCTATTGACTGTTGGTGCTGAATGAATGTAGCGGTGGCTTATTGTGAAGGGATCAGGTGTTATTAATTAATTGTATTATAAGGAGGAGCGCTGAGACTGCACTGCAGGTTGAGCAACACAGAATGCCTCAGACAAAAGAGCCGTACTTCATTTTACACGGTCGTCATCTGCTGACTGTGTATTGACCTAAGGAGGAGAGAGCGTGTGTGTGTGTGTGGGTGAGAGTGTGAACCCACCAATGTCAGCGTATCTTACTATTTCAATAATGACCCCTTTGAATAGCAGGAAATACTATTACATTTGCTTCTTGCAAAGCGCGGGAGCTGGGCACTGTGCGCCACTCATATACTGTTTAGAATGTGGGCGGAGCCTTGTTGAAAATGCAAAAAAAGTAATTAAGGAGGAAAGCTTGTGTGTTTTGATAACAGATCAAAAATCAAACTGAACATTGTAATGAATACTGAATAAGCCCTCATGTGTTTTAAAACAAACATAACTACACTTCTCTCCTCTGCTCGCAGCTTCTAACGTCCTCCCGCCGCGATCACGAGAACCTCCAGGCGGAGCTGAACCGCCTGCAGGCGGAGAACGAGGCCTCCAAAGACGAGGTGAAGGAGGTGCTGCAGGCTCTGGAGGAGCTCGCCGTCAACTACGACCAGAAGAGCCAGGAGGTGGAGGACAAGACCAAGGAGTTTGAGACCATCAGCGAGGAGCTCTGCCAGAAATCGGTGAGCCCAAAGTCACCGTGGTGCTTTAATTTAATACGCCTTTTATTTCTCCTTCAATTTGGTTATATTAATATACAACAGACAGAGACTCTACACTATGATTAAACATGTACACAGACACACGCACACATTTATTGCTGCCACAGCTTCTTTCTTTCAACTTTAAAAGGACTTGGTTGCTGACTTAAATCCATTACATGTACAACACGTTAGACTCATAGAGGAGTAAACGTCCTTCACACTAATCACATAATTCTCATATTCACTTGACGAGTATTGTGAGTGTGTGTGTGTGAGAACAATAGAAGAACACACAGAGTCAAAGAATGAG
>NW_022280084.1:1786040-1839149 GCF_004355925.1 Anarrhichthys ocellatus | reverse complement strand
CCCCCCCCCCCCCCCCCCCCTCCCTGCAGTCCATCCTGTCGTCTCTGGACTCTGAGCTCCAGAAGCTGAAGGAGATGTCCAACCACCAGAAGAAGAGAGTCACTGAGATGATGTCCTCGCTGCTCAAAGACCTCGCTGAGATCGGCATCGCCGTGGGCAGCAATGACATCAAGGTACCGGTGTGCGTCGTGGTGTTTTTAAAAATCTTCTTCCATGTGGTTGTGTCTCTTCAACTTTCTTCTTCTGCCGTTCCAGCAACACGAGGGCAGTGGCCTGATAGATGAGGAGTTCACGGTGGCCCGCCTCTACATCAGCAAGATGAAGTCAGAGGTGAAGACCATGGCAAAGCGCTGCAAGCAGCTGGAGGGAACCCAGTCGGAGAGCAACAAGAAGATGGACGAGAACGAGAAGGAGCTGGCTACCTGCCAGCTGCGCATCTCCCAGGTACATAGAAACAAACCACAAACAACGCACCTGTCTGATCTCTGTGTGTGTGTGTGTAATCCTCATTAAGCTCATATGCATAAACATCTGTATCGTTTCCTCCGTCTCCAGCATGAGGCTAAAATCAAGTCGCTGACTGAGTACCTGCAGAATGTGGAGCAGAAGAAGAGGCAGCTGGAGGAGAACGTGGACTCTCTCAACGAGGAGCTAGTAAAGCTCAGCGCTCAGGGTGTGTTGGTGTTCACGGAGAGAGAGCAAGAGATGAAGCACGGACTCTCACTTCAAGTCCACTTAAATGCTGTTGGAGGCAATTAATCCTAACGGGCGCTTTAAATAGCCTCTTTAACCTAAACATACTGGGTAGGGTTGGATTTCAGAAACTGGTTCTGAAGCGGAAACGATAAGCGAAATAAGAATTATTTTTAAGGGTAAACAAAACCCAATCCCAGCTAATGTTAAGTCTTTAGTGGATACTAACATCCCTGTATTCCTGACTCATGATAATGAATCCTGTGTTCATGTTTTACAGAGAAAGTTCATGCGATGGAGAAAGAGAGTGAGATGCAGACGGCCAATGAAGTCAAGGTACGTTCCTCAGCCCCATAAAACAGTAAACACGAGTGAACACCACGGTTCTGCAGGAAGGAGAACTGTGAGTTTAATGTAAATACTTCACGGCTTGTGGTGGTTTGAAACTGTGTTTCTGTATTCTGCGTGTTCAGGAAGCGGTGGACAAGCAGATCCACTCCCACCGTGATGCTCATCAGAAGCAGATCAGCAGCCTGAGAGATGAGCTGGACAACAAGGAGAAGCTCATCACTGAACTGCAGGAGTAAGGCGTCCGTTTCTAAAGAAAGAGATGAAAGCACAGCGACAGGGGTTACTGTTCAAGCACAGAGACCAAACTACGTTTAATATCATCAGGAAAACCCTGTTTCAGACATATAGAGCTAGCTAACGATAGTAGTGAGGTGTTTTTACAGTAAAATAATACTCGCTGTTCACACAGATGTACAGATTGAGTCAGTAGGTTCATATGAACACGGTGCTCTGTCGTCTCTTCCAGTCTGAACCAGAAGATCATGCTGGAGCAGGAGAGGCTCAGAGTGGAGCATGAGAAACTCAAATCCACCGACCAGGAGAAGAGCCGCAAGCTGCACGAGCTCACGTACGACACACACACAATATGTTTCAGTTTAAGGACACGTGCAACACATGTGCATCCATGAGCAGCATTGTGGCGAGTGTCTTTCTTCAGGTGTTTACTGTTGTTGTTTATCGTTCAGGGTGATGCAGGACAGACGGGAGCAGGCCAGGCAGGACCTGAAGGGTCTGGAGGAGACAGTGGTGAGTTCATCTCAACCAACTCATGATTTAAAAGCACTTCTTGTGAGTCTTTGTCGTAGTTTGATGTAGTCGTTGAGGTGTCGTACTGACACGTAGGAACAGATCTTTACATCTTCTGTTGCTGTGAGTGTGTTTGATATACCTGCAGTGTTCTTTCAGTCTGTTCCAATCATCTCAATCGATCTGTTTTGTCTTTCATTCAAGGCCAAGGAGCTGCAGACTCTGCACAATTTGAGGAAGCTCTTTGTCCAGGACTTGGCTACCAGAGTGAAAAAGGTGAACCCAACATTTTTTTTTTTTTTTTTTTTTTTTTTAAAGTGCATATTGATGACAAAATGACAGAGTAGTTCTGCCACAAACGGCAACAATGTGCATATTATTGAAGTTGTAATGCTTGTGTTTTATTGGCCGTGCAGAGTGCTGAGATGGACTCTGACGACACAGGCGGCAGCGCAGCACAGAAACAGAAAATCTCCTTTCTTGAGAACAATCTTGAGCAGCTCACCAAGGTTCACAAACAGGTAGGAAGTTAATAACCACACCCAGAAACAAGATGGCGTAATGCTGTCCTTGTCCTGTTCTTTCTCTGCCTTTTACTTCAGTTCGTTCGACCGTCTTCTCCTCTCCATCACAATCTTTGATTTAACTCGATGCACATTTCCCCACAGCTGGTACGTGATAACGCAGACCTGCGCTGTGAGCTTCCTAAACTGGAGAAACGTCTTCGTGCTACGGCTGAGCGGGTCAAGGCCCTTGAGTCTGCTCTGAAGGAGGCCAAGGAGAATGCAGCACGCGACCGCAAGCGCTACCAGCAGGAGGTGGACCGCATCAAGGAGGCCGTCAGGGCCAAGAACATGGCCAGGAGGGGACATTCGGCCCAGATCGGTAAGACGGGGATTAGAAGCACCTTCTAGTCGCTGCAGAATACACAGAATATACATTTTAACATCATCTGAAACGGCCAACCCTCAATCTCCTCTTCCTCCTCTTCCCCCAGCCAAGCCTATCCGGCCCGGGCAGCAGCCAGTGGCGTCTCCCACCCACCCCAACATCAACCGCAGCGGGGGAGGCTTCTACCAGAACAGCCAGACGGTGTCCATCAGGGGGGGGGAGCGTCAGCAGCAGCAGCGGCGGCGGCGGCAGCAGCATCAGCAAACCCGACAAGAAGTAAGAACAACACGGCATGCTGGGACACGTGCTGGGAGCGGTTGTATTTGCAGAAAAGTGTCCGACGTCCACTAACGACCTCCTTTTCTTTCTGAATGTCTTCAGCTGAAGAGCGGCGGGACAGAAGGACGACACCACTGAAGAAGCCAATATCACCCCCCCGCCCAGCCCGACAACACGTCATTCCATAACAGCGAACAGGCTCCTCGTCGCTGCTTTGGAGCCACGAAGGAGTTTCTGAATTATAAATATATATAAATATTCCTGGCCTGTACAGCTCCAGCACACACACACACACACACACACACACACCGCCACCCACTCCCCCCACTTCTCATCATGACTTATCTCTTTTTCTCGTACTGGAAATATTAATAATAAAAAAAGAAAGGACAACACATTTACAAAAGGCGAGATAGGATTCGTATCCACCGAACCAAACGCAGTCGTGAGCAAGCGGAACCAGCCAACACCTTTAAATGTTGTCGCTCCGGTTTCCTTTTTGTCTTTGCACATTCTGTCGTCGACCGTGCCATGCTGAATGTAAGCGTAGCAAGATCCGATAAATACAAGATAAAAAACAAACAAAAGAATACGAGACCCGACCACCTACGCCCTGTCGGCTAACCTCTGTCCGTTTCATCGTTGCTATTATTGGTTAACAACACTTTCCTCTCAAAAGATTTTACAAAACAACTGTATGGTTTTGAATGGACTAGATGGCGTCAAGCACTACTCTTCTGTCCGCTCTTGTACAGATGTAAAATTGGCACTACTGCACACGCTTCCCCAAAGAGAGAGAGAGAGAGAGAGCTGTAAGGAAACGGCAGGGGGAGGATGAAAAGATATAAAACCCACAACGTGCAACGGTGTACTGTAGATGTATTTAACTAAATACCCGTGGAGGAGAATTGTTTTTATCATTAAGTTAAAATAAAACCTTTACTCGTTATTGGTGACTTCATGAGGAAGATGTTAAAGAATGTAGGAAGGAGGATGATCCGGTTAACACGACACACTTCCACCTGTTAGCATAGCCTATGCCACGTAGCTAAATGTACTGTTTTTACTTCTCTCAGTGGTTCATGACGCTGTGTTGACGGGCGCTGTTTATACCTCTCTGCACATAGTCTGCAGGCATATAGACTGAGGTAGCTCACTCGATGCTCGTCCTGTCACTCATCTCCAAAAACTGTCCGTTTCCTCTCGTATCAGGATTTCTGTTCACGGGTGCCTCGCCTCCGTTATCTCCTTTGTCTTCGCTCCTCCCACCTGTGTGTGTTGTTTCTAATAGATTTAAGACCTTTAACTGTACGAGCCCCCTTTTTGGTTGTGAGTTAGCAGAAAGTGTTCTGCTGGGTTTTATTGTATTGTTTATCTCTTTCATTGTTCCAGAGCTGGTGTAGATGCTTGTTTGGGGGGGGAGATGAGTCGTTGGGTCGGACCTTTGCTTCTGATCAGCCAGTCAGAGCAGGGTCTAAAATTGCACAATAATCTCCTGTCATCATCTGGAGGAGGGTTTCTCATTTATTTAGTGTTTTATTGTCTTTGTCGTGTTTTTAATTCCCACCACAGCGTGTTGTTTTTTAACCGTGAAGCCCCTCAGCATCGGCAAAGAGCTGGATGTGATTGTAACCCCGGCGTGACGACACTAACATCTTGTGCAATACACTGTAAAAACGACACTGCATACCAGTGGACTGGCGGGTGTGATCAGGGTGTGCTTGCTGCCACGTAGAGTCAAAAGTCCGACCCCCCCCCCCCCCCCTTGTTAGCGTCTGATCCGCTTACTTTTGGCCCTCAGTGTGTTTTCTCAGCGAGGACTTCTTTCATTGATGTTTCTAAAAAGCTGAAACAGGACTTCTGCTGCAACGTCTTCTAACAGAGCGACTGCTGTAACACACAGTGAGCTCCCAGTAGAGGAGACGGTCGCATTAGGAGATAAAGACGAAAGCTTTTTAGGAACACACGTTAAAGAAACTATCAAACGACTACAGTTTTGGCTTAGACCAGTGGAACAAATCTAGCTTTATAAAGGGGGGAGGGGGGTAGGAAGGATTTTAGCTTTGTCTCCTAAGATGTCACACTAAAGTCGGGTTTCATAGCACTTCTTCTCAACACCTGCACTCAGAGAAACACTCCACATGTGGCGGTCTTTGACTGGAGAACACAGAAGCTCCTGTAAATGGGTTCGTTAATAATTTAAAGTGGTAATAATGACTTTCTACAAGCTGCATCTATGACGGGACAGTGTTTGGTGTCTATTGAGATGGTTTACTCCCTATGTGTAATCTTCAAGGTTAGTTAAGACTTTGCAGCATGGACCTCAAAAATGTCCAAAACTGGACGTGAATTCAAACAAACAGCAAAGAATAGTTGAGGCGTTAACCTAAATTGCATTAATTCTAAATTTGAAAACGAAGTGTAGCCACTTTTTTTATTACTGTGTAATAGTTGGTCATTTATTTTAGAGGACAGCTTTGAGGATCCATCGGTGGACGAAGGTTCTGGATCATTCCTGGAGAACTGGGGCACAAACGGCTCTGATAAGGACGGAGATGGGCGGCTCATGAGAGCACAGTTTTTGGATTGATTGCATGATGTAAATGTATGTGTGATTAAATAATTATGAGAAAAGCACGGAGTCTCTGTTTCTGTTTGTGGAAGGCTCGGTTAATGTTGACGTGGTGTCGCGCTGACTAATGGGTTTTATGAAATCTGACCGTTGATTTTGAAGAAATCCAGCCAGCGTTTCTCAGATTGGAGTGAGACGAGGAGAAAAGGTGATGTCGTGATCTTCGCAATAGAACATCTTTGACGTGTCGAGTCTTGGCCAATCAGCGTTCAGATGTCTACAGCGTCTTCCTTTCCCTCCGTTAAAGTTTAAATTACGTTATGTCCCGTTACCGTTCAGACTTGCTGGGTTAAATTAACATCCACTGCATGCCCACGTTGCTCCCAATAACCCTGAAGTAATGAGAGGTTTAAGGTGCCTGTACCTTCATTTCAGCGGGTTGCTAATGCAGAGGTGTGTATAGATCACAGCTATTATTTTACTCTTGATAAACTACTTTAGCCAGAGTAGATTATCATTTTCATTTAAATAATTGAACTGTATTGAAGCCATATTAATTGCAAATAGAAGAGACCACAATTCTAAGAGCTTTACAGTAACAGTGGAAGTTAATATGAAGCCATACAGTAACAGGGTTCAATGAACACGAATCACTTTATTTTGTACAGGCGATGGTTCTCGCTGCTCTTGCTGTCTTTGTTTTTATTTGACCAAAATGAGACCTCGGTCTCTATGGATTTTGTCTAAATAAAGGTTAATATTAATAATAGAGCTGAAATAGTGATTAATAACTGAATAAAACATTAGGTTTTTGCTTAAAGTAAATGTCTTATCACTTAACATTCTTCTCAGAGTACACCAGAATGCTACATTTTGAAGCTCATATTTAAAATAAAATGATCGGAGCACCCCCCCCCCCCCCCCCAAAACATGAAATAAAGCTTTCAATCTAGAACTCCTGCCTTCAAAAATGTAATTTTAAATATTTCCATGTGTGCCTCGTGGTGTTAATACATGTGATTTCCCCGGTGTCCACTAGGGGCATAGCTGCTGTATTATGGAGCACTGCAGTGTTTAAATCAATGTTGCTAATCATTAACATATCCCAGACTGGGAAAAAATTAAAGTATGTAGAAAGTAATATTTTTTTTTATAAACGACAGCAGGGGAAACGCACTGACATTTAAAGGGTTAAAAATCTCAAAATGTAAATATTTTGGTTGTTATGATCAAGAATGAAGCAGGTTAAATTGACTATGGTTATTTATCTTGGTGAAAGTGGAAAATATTAATATATAATTCTAATTAAAATGTTACTCATTTGATAATTATTGTCTTACTTATTACTTATTTTTGGACAGAACCAGGATAACTGTATTCCGTATTTCTGCTAAGCTAAGTTCTTCGGCCGATGGCGCGTAGCTTCATATTTGGTGTGCAGACAGATGATTACGAAAAAGTATTTCGTAAAACAAAAATATTTAATATTTAAGTGATGGCGTTTACAGTCTGTCACATTTGAGACAAACTGTGACGCAAACATTTTATAAGTTATTACATTTATTTAAATAGTAGTTTCGGTGTATAACCACCAGGTGGCGCTGATTCTCCTGTTTGCGTCCCGTAACACTAAAGAGTACAAATTAAACAGGGGGTCTCACTCTGCATATATTCTCAGTCCGAATATGGTGACGAGTTTGATGAATTAATGAAAATGCTAATAATTTTATCGATAGTGTACAAACGGACAAACGGTCATTTTAATTTATTTTTTTCTTAAAATATTGGGAGAAAGACAGAGAGAGAGAGAGCGAGGGAGAGAAAGATAAAGAAAGAGGGAGCGAGAGAGAGAGAGGGAGAGAAAGAGAGAGAGACAGCAAGAGAGGGAGAGAGAAAGAGAGAGAGGGAGAGAGAGAAAGACAGAAAGAGAGGAAGAGGGAGAGAGAGAGACAGACAGAAAGAGAGGGAGAGAGAGAGAGAGGGAGAGAGAGAACGAGAGAAAGAGAGAGAGAGAGACTCCTCTCATCTGGGATTGAGCCGTCGTGAGTATCTGTGAATCAGATTGTCTCCTGGAAAACATATCAGAGTGATATGTCTTTTATAAATAAACGATCTTTACTTAAAGGTAGTTGCCAAAGTTGTTGAGTCCACGGGAGCGAGCACCGCTGTGGATTACACCGGGAAGAGACAGGAGACACGGGAGCGAGCACTATCTGACCAACCTGACAAGTAGTTTTCATACGGTGGTCGGTCCACCGGAGAAGTTTACGGGATTCTAACCCTCAACTCGGGATCTTTTGGAGTGTGTTTGTTTGTGTCCCGCGCCAGTAGAGGAGGTACGTTAAGGTGCGGACGTTGTGTTTGGGACACCGAGGAATGTTTTAGCAGGAAAGCTAATTAGCTAGCTAACGTTAGCGTCCAGATTAGCTCCTGTAAATCAAGTTAAGACTACAGAACGCGAGTATAACTAACTGCTAAGACTTTTAAATGAGTACTGAGAGTGAACACAAGTACTTCTGTCGCAAATTAAGTTTAGAGGAATGCTGTACAAATACCAGGAATTGTAAAATCCCTGTAGGAATACTACCAAATACACCCACTAACGGTTTATACCCTCTAGGGAGTTTGTCTAGTACCATAAAGTTACCCTCATGCAGCTAGATAACATACATGCTACTGTATGTTTGGTTGTTGTTCAGTAACGCCACACCTGTCAAGGTGTGCAGCACGAGGCACAGGTGACAGGTCATTTCACCTTCTTTTGGAATGTGTTCAATAACAACACGTGCGTGGGAAATATCTTAATATCAGAGATTAAGTTTTAAGATAAGATGAATCTTGTGTTTTTGTAAATTAAAGTGTAAATCACAGTGGAGCTGGTTGGTATTAATTTAAGTCACATAGGACATTTGATTGGGTAATTTGAGGATTTTTCTGCTTTTTGTTATTGTGAATTAAATAAATTAAGCAACAGGAAGATGACACCATGTGCTTTAGAAAACTGTGATGGGCAAAATCAAAATATTGTCATTTGCATCTCTAAATTAATCTAGATTATCAAAATCACAATTAATGTATTTTCTATTAAATAGTCTGTGATGCAACCTGTTTGTTTACAGGGAGGTGATGTCATGTTCAGTAAGATTTGTGGCTACCTGCTCAGGTGACCTACCTGGCTCTAAACACCTCCATTGTCTTTGTTCACAACGCCCACACTCAGTGAGCACCAGCTGTGGTTTGTTGAAGTGTGACAGATTGTGCTCGCTGACCTCGGGGAGAAGTCGTCTCTAACTGGGACAGCCTGTGCCGGATCCGGGCTTATTTTGGGTGAACATGGGCCTATATTTGGTTTAGACTTGGTGTGAAGGTCACTGTGCACTTCTTGACGGGCGCTGCTCGTTACAAACTGTGACTCCAGATGACGCAGAATCACAGGAAACACTTTCTTTCTCTTAAACTGATGGTTTGTGTTCGACGTCTGTCTCTAAAACGTGTGAGATGAAGCAGGTTTTTGCTGCTTAAAGGCAGCATGTCTTTACATAAACAAGTTTTTTTTAACGGATTAGTTGTTGATGTTATTGAATCCCAGCTTTGTTTCTGAACCGTTGACATTTTGGCTGTTCTGTATTCGACACCGTGTGAATGTTTAACACGAGCTGACTGAGCCTGATTGCACTTATCTGTAAATAACTGCCTGATGTGAGAGGAACCTTCTCTCTGATGAGAATGCCTCCCTCAGAGTAACCACTGAAACACAAAGCGTCTCTGACTCGGCTGACTCGCTGTTTTCGGGGGAAACATTTCATGCGTTTTACGTTGGAAAAACTTTCCAAGGTACCGCTTTCTGTTCTGCTGAGGCGGGACAAAAGAAACAGGAGGGTACGTTTCCTACATGTGCTGACAACGGCAGATTTTTCCACCTCCATGACAGTTGAAATGGTCCCACACACATTTCTTCTTCTACCTTCCCGACTCTTCAGCCTCGTCGCTCTGGATGATTTAATCCTGCTGTAAGGCTCATTACCATCACATCGAATTAAGGTGCTTCCTCTGAATTCTTGCTGATTGGACTCTAAAGAAGATTTGTGCTTTTCACTAAATAGCCACGGCTGATGCTGGAGCTTAATCTAGACAGACCTCCAGGCACTGATCCTTCTAAATACCTTTCAATATGAGGAAGAGGAGCCACCACAAAGTCTTCATCACTATGTGTGTGGTACGGGTGCATTGTTGTTTACATATGAGCTGTAACATCATGGAAAAATGCCGTAAAGATTTCTAAAATCTTCAATTTAATTGTTGGTTTTTAGATATTATACGTTGCGAGAGATGAGTTAGACTTTTTGAATCGTTAGCTGCCAGACTGGTTTGTGATTTCCCTTAAAAACGCTGGCAGGATATTGACGGGGAGTAAAGAACCAGAGGAAATGTGGCACAAAGAAGACCGGGAATGAACTTTGGTCTCATCTGCTGCAGAGACTTAAGTCCCAAAAGTTCCCATTCTCTTTAGTGATGAGCAGTACTTCTAGAACAGAGCCTCTGAAGGTCTTTGCTGTTGAGTAGGTGGAGACGGTCCGGCCCACTGTTTGCTCTTAGTTATTACTCCCACAATGTGTCAGGATTGACCAAAGTGACTCTGAGGAAAACCACAGACTTCTTATGTGAAGCGTGACAGATTGTGTAATAGAGCATTCAGCACAGAAAACATCTCATAACTCTATTATTAGTTACTATTTTGTAAATAAAGCAGCCACAGCTCCTCAACCTCTGAGCACATCTTCAACACAAGGATGAGATTCCTCCAGCCAGCTGAATGATCACATCACAGGTCAATGATGAAGCTGCCAGTTGTTGTCATGATATGCCAGACATCCCCCAGTCTGATGCTTCACTAGTCCTTCTCTGTGTGTTGATACCGTGAGCTGTGAATTGGCGTCGGTGTTCATTTGGCTAATGGACGTTGTGTACGGCCAATAGATTTGTGCCGGTAATCCGTGATGCTATTATCCCTGCGGTGACAGTAA
Source organism: Anarrhichthys ocellatus (assembly GCF_004355925.1). Taxonomy (NCBI): domain Eukaryota; kingdom Metazoa; phylum Chordata; class Actinopteri; order Perciformes; family Anarhichadidae; genus Anarrhichthys; species Anarrhichthys ocellatus. Next base: position 1,828,592 of record NW_022280084.1, on the reverse strand, counting down.
TCCAGGCGCTGTGATCACACCTAATCAGATCTTTATGAAGCTACAGCTAGTGACGATGTGCTCGTTAATCACTGTTGCACTGCTGCAAGAGAGGGATGAGTGTATCTTCTAGTAAGGCCATAAAAGTGAGTATCACTGTTACACAATGTTTAACCATGACTAGTTACTTCAGTTATTTCTGCTATCGTCCAAAACCTGAATTGGTTATCGTGGCAGAGATACACGAAACAGAGAAACACAGACGAGATACAAATCTTTGAACTCTGAAGCGTGTTAGAGCGTGGAATGTTTGTGGAACATCTCTTTCTATGAAAATAGCCCACGCATAGAGGTATAGCCTGAGGCCGTACATGCCCCTCGGGTTATTTATTATTAAACTCAGGTTTGCCCCTGAAGTTCACCACCGCTGAGACTTTATCTTTTCAAACAAACGTTTGGCTCCAATACGTTCTCTTTGTTGTCACTGTCGGTTGAGTTATGAACATTTTTAATAACTTTTAGAGATATAAACACTTCAAAGCTCAGCTTGCTCAAGGTGTGCTGGAGCCCCACCTCGTGGTGTGTGTGTGTGTGTGTGCGTGTGCGTGTGCGTGTGCGCGCACATATATGACTGTGGCAGGAAACTGTGATTTGACTAGTTTGTCCGCTCAGAAGGCCTCAGTTGCTGCTGGACTATCTGTCATGATCAGAGTTCGACAGAATAACGGATCCTTTGAGTGGTGGAAGACCATGTGAGTCACATTACTGTCTCTGCTCCTCATGTCTGACTCCAAGAGGATTAAAGCTCCTCACTTTGTATTTTAATCATTCGCTCTGATAAGTTCATTAGACTTTAAGAGGCTTTAAGTCATCTTTCTCTGATTTATGAATACATTACCTCTGGTTGATAAACCTTAAAGATTGTTATTTCACTTTTTGTACTAGTTTTACTTTGTTAAATTCTTTCTGTGAGGTTTCATCACAACTTGAACACATTTCCACTTTGTGTCTTTGTCCTTAAGTTTGAGTTTCCTTTAGGTGACTCTAATCTCCTCGACTGTAGATGATCACTAATACTGCTGCTGTTTACTTCCTCGTTACTGATTATAAACTAACTGCTGCTGTCGGTGCTAGAGACTCATTTAGAAGTAAAGCAAGTTTAATAAATGGGAATTAAACTTAATGTTCAGCCTGTCAACATCGATGTACAATAAACTTTCATTCTTCTCAGCATTCAGACATACTTGCTCTGTCTCTGAAGTGCCTTCCAGGATATATATTGGACGTTTCAGGTACCAAATATTCAAGGAATGGAGTCCATATATAATATATAATATACCAATTTTACCTCTAGATCAGTTTTTAAGATATTCAACCAGTTAAAGGTCTTAACATATGCCAATGTAGGACTGTTGGTGGCTTATTTCAGATCTGTTTTAGCAGAATATGTTAAGACATTCAGCATTTTTTATCTTTCAAGGGAACAAATGTATATAGCATATAATTGGGGAAATGTGGGAGAGAAGGTTAATGATGCGTAATAAATGGCCTTTAAAGACTTTGTGGTATATGGTTACCCTCTGTTACACCCAAGAAACACGTTTAAGGCCCCAAGTATTGATTACATCATGACTGGGACATAAAATGTCAAATCTAAATGTATTGGATTCTTACTTTGGTTCTTTGTTTTCCCTCCAGCTCTGCTCACCATGCTAATAATCTTCCTCTTGCGGTGAGCTGCCTGGTGGACAGTCGGAGGTATCATGGCGGAGCTGCCTATCGCCCCGGGCGAGGTCTACATCGAGGTGGAGTACGACTACGAATACAAGGCCAAGGACCGCGACATCATCATCCACCAGGGGGAGTGCTACATGCTGGTCAAGAAGACCAACGAGGACTGGTGGCAGGTGAGGAAGGAGGAAGGGACTAAAGCGTTCTACGTACCTGCTCAGTACGTCCGCGAAGTGCGCAAAGCCCTCATGCCGCCTCCGAAACCTCTCCAGCATCCTCCCGCAGCCACTGGCAGCTCGCCTCCTCACAGTGGGGGTGGTGCACTCTGGGTAAAGCCCACCAGCCTGGATCTGGGACTCCACGGCCCGTCCACGGAGAACCTCCACAGACACGAGTCCAGCAATCGGCGCTCACCCGCCGCACAAACCGCCTCCTCGGGCCATTTCAGTCCGCCCAGTCAGCGCCGGGACAGCAGCCACCAGTACCCCCCCAGCAGTCCCACCGACCACGACCAAGCTCTGGCGGACGTTCTCTTCCACGCCGGAGCCCTCCAACCCCCTCAGAGAAGAAGGTCCGGCACTCTCCCCCACACCCGAGCTCGATCCCCAGACCTGGAGCGAGCTTCGCTGGACGTGGACAACGCCCACCACTCTGACTCTGCAGGGGAAGACAGACGCACCAACGACTCTGAGTCGGGAGACGAGCTGAGCAGCAGCTCCACTGAACATCCACAGGTAAGAACACAGTCAAAGAAGTCTTTGTGCAAGAACTGGGCCATATGGAAAATATCAAATATCACATTATCCATATTGTTGGGACCATTGGAGCGCTCACAAGATATTAACGCAATATTTCTGATACAGCTAGTAACAGTCTGGTATGTTAAGAAAATATCATCCTGTTACTGTGATGCAGCTTTTAAAACCAGGAAATATTTACGAGATCTAAGACGATATCTAGTCTCATATCACGATGTCTATATAATATTAATATATTTCCCAGCCCTAGTTTGTGGTGTTGAATGATTAAATACATGTGAAGCTCTGCATTCATTTTGGATCCAGGATGTCTGCTGGTTTAGTTTTAACACAACAAACATGAGAGGAAGTCGTCTATCAATGCCAACTTCAGACCATTGTTAATAATTGTAAACAGCTGTTTTATGATTGTACTGTACTTTAAATATACAAACAATGATGACGTTTTTAAAATGACATCCCCTTTCACGCTGTGGTGTTTATTCCCAGTTTACCAGATGAGGTGTAATGAACCTGTACTAACGGTGATCGTTACCTTCGGCCTGTTCCTATTAGAGCTGCTACAGATGTCTGTACAAGCGTTTGCTTCAGTTGTGTTGGTGTAAGACGCTGAACGTGGTTTTGTGCAGTTGGCTAAAAACTGTTTGACGTGTTTAGCTGATCTGACCTCTTGACCTGTTGATCCGTCAGTCCAGGCCTAAAGCTACTGAGGTTCAGACGCATACAGCCTCAGTGAGACGAGGCAGCTGATTGGTTGTGAGCCCGATCAGTCGGTGGTGTTTGTTCCTGAAATCGTTCGCTCAGTCTACTGCTGAACAAAAGGCAGAGAGAGAGAATAGAAACTGGGTCCTTTCTTACTCCTTTCCCTGTTGTTCAACCTTGTTAGGCAGCCTGAACCCTGCCTGCTGTAGTCCACTATGAAAGAGGCAGTGTGCAGCTCATTCTTATCCATTATCCTTTTATTAAAGTGCTGTGACTGCAGTTTAACAATAATATATGAGATTAGGCAAAGCCACACCTTTCTCTAGCACCATTAATACAATTTACTAAACATTGTCGCGCTGTTTTAGCATAAAATACAGAATATTAGACCCACAAATTCTTGGAAAATGGACTTCTGGTCAAAGTATGAAGTAATAAACATATTGCATTGAGTCTTCCACAGTGCTGTCAAACAGAAAATGTAGGTTCACTTGTCATTGACTAAAGATATTTAGCTTAACTTCCAGTAAATTACTCTTGACCCTCTCCTGTATGTGGTTAATTTGTCGCAGTTTTGTTCCCACCAACACTCTCTGAAGGACTGATTTCAGAGCGATACATCACACAATGACGTAAACCGCTGACTCGGTATGAAGTGTTGTTAAAGGTTACCAAAAAAAGTGAGTGTATACAAGTTCAAAGTGTGTATGTGAAAGCAGTTCACAATGGAGTTCCTTCCTTCCCTCGGCCGCTGGGTGCCATTTAAATGGCAGGAGAAGAAGGTCAAAGTAGTCCAGCTTGTTTTGGTAATCTAAAAACAACCCAGCTTTGTCCCAAAGTAAACACTTTGCCTTTTATTTTTCTCATTCTGTGAGTCATTTGATCGGCAAGTGCAAATATTACAACAAATACAAAAATCTCTCCCTTTGGTCACAAGACTTTTCTGTTTTTTCATCTTTCTCCATCAGACACTTTTAGACACTGTTCTCTATCAATGTCATGGCAGTGTCATCAGTGCTAATGTCTTATGCTGTGTTGATTTACAGCTAGATTGCGGGTTTTTTACGTATAAATGAACGTCTGTTGCCACCAGGGAAAGCTCTTTGTGTATCTCGGTGTACCAGCGTCTGTGGAAACATTCCTGCGCTGAGAACACCAGCAGAATGACGATTATTCTCAGAATGAAAGGTTTATTAACTCCACAACAACGTTGTTACATGAGCAGTACAGGAAGTATCATCAACCAACCTATAGCTGCTTATTCAAGCTCTCTGATTGGCTACATGGTGATTGAAGGATGTTTGATCAGGTGTCCACATTGACCTGAAAAGCTCACGTGAGTCAGGAGTGGTGATGTGAAGGTGTCCCAGTTTCAGTGGTTTGCTTGTTTGTTTTTCCTCCGTCCTGGCAGCATGCTGCTGGTGACAACAGCTCAGTGAGTCACTTCCTAAAATATGCCAAACCCCACCCCTGTCCTCTCTGCTCCTATGTCTCTCCTTCACTGCAACATGATATCTTCAAGGGAATAGGAAGTAAGAGGGATTTAATAAGCAAGAGAGAGATGACATTAAAGATGGGTATCGTTTATCGACACTAGTACTCTTATCAATGCTGCTTACCGGTTCTTTATCGATGCTCTTATGGGTTCTTTTTGATTAGAGATCTCTACTGAACATAAAACCAAAGCAGCGGTAGTGTAAATGCAGAAAGTAGAGCTGTGAGTCTTGTTCCTTATTGCCAGCTCATCCGGCTCCCTGTGATGAACCTCTTGCTTTCAGGGAGTAATGAGCGTGACGGTCTGGAGAGCAGCTTTGCCAGGCTCTTATCTCTCTATCTCTATCTCTCTATATCTATATATGCCACACTGTTCCTGACATTGGGGCCCACTTTATCACTACTTTAGTGGCTCTAGTCATCTATCATCATCTATCCTCTGTCATCATCCAGGTGTTATTCTTTGGCACTTTTCTATTCTTTCCGGCAGTTAGATTGTGGGGGATGTGATTACATCATCCATTTTTCAGCATTGCAGACAGCTGAGTTCGAGAATGTTAAATGTCCTGTTTTGTGGCCAACATATTACCAATGTGCCAAAATGCATTCATCCAAATATTTCAGACACTGCTGATTTGATTTTGATGATATCTGATTAAGCAGAAAGCTTTTTATTGAGATATTTTCACTGCATTTATTTCATCTCAAACTAGCCCGGGTTGCACTAAAATTTTAAATTGTGAACTTTCAGGTCAGTGAGGATTATCTCACTGGGGCAAAGTAGGCTTCAATCCGTGTGAATCTTTGACATTGAGTTGGAACTAGCATGTTATCAGCTAGCTCGCTATTGGCTCGCTAGCTTCAGTAGTTGACCAACTCGTCTTGTGAGTAGGCCGTATTTCAGGAAGACACATGGAGGAACTTTGGGTTTCTTGTGTTTCTTTTTACTTTACTTACTTTGACGCGACGGCAACCTTTTCAGGAGAGATAATTGAAATTTTATTGCAAAGTAGCTTCAGGAAGTGTCGAGTTGGGGTCTTTATTGGATGCTAGAAGTTGGTTTAAATTTGCATTTAGGCATTTCTAGCAGATCAGATCAGTATTCAAGGGCATTTCATTCCTTTTTTTGGGGGGGGGGGTACCACTCCTTGCATCCAAAGCAGAGGACTCATAGTTTAGCTATAAAGTAATAAAAGAAACTGTAGAGGCGTGTTTGAGCTATCACAACATTATTATTGAGTTTCTTCTGAGCCCAACAGCCATTGATCCTCAGTTAGAAGATGTTGGCGTTACCAGCTGAGAGATCACTCGATGCTTTCGTGCGTACATCTCGTCTTGCAGCCGCCGGCCGCGATGGATTGGACGTCGCATCCGGCGAAGCAGACGCTTCCCTCCAGCCGATGAATATAAAGGCTGTCAAGGTCTCAGTGTGTTTTAATTTGCTGCTTCACTGCACCGCCTCATCCGCTCTGCTTTTTTCATCTCTCCTCTTCCTCCAGGATCAAAGCAATCCAACAGCACAACCCTGAACATGCTAAATACACTGTGCTCTGTATGTAGGAAGCTCACATGTTTAGTTTTGGACTTTCTTTTCCTCCTGTCACGTGATAACACGTCTTCATGTTTGGTGTTCTAGCTGTTAAAGTGGATGAGGAGACATTTAAGATATCTGGAGCTATTAAATAATGACAGCCGGAGTAATTAACTCTGTAAGTGGGTAATAATGACAAGCCTCATATTCTGTGTCGTGTTACAGACTTAATTGTCTTCATGAAACATGTTATGATTCCTTATTTGTCATGAACGCCCACTTGACTGACTTTAACAGCAGTCGGTTATTGTTAAATGTTCATGCATGAACAAAACTTGACAATATAAGTTTGGCTTTACAAGATTAAATGGCAAAACAGGTGATGCACCAGAATACATTTAACCTTTCAGGATTAACAAAAAAGTTGAGCTTTTGGTACCTTGACTGTCCATATTAGTGTCCTAGATGAGCCCAAGTTTATCCACAACTCTCTTCATTATTAACCTTAGACTGTAATGTTGCAGCCTCTGCAAGTTAACTTGAACCTCTGCCTGTCGGGTTAAAGTCTTTAATTTAGAAACTAGTGTTAAAGCCCTCAAAAAGTCTGCCATCCAAAAATGGGGATCACTTGGCGTCACTGTTTTTTGTGAGGAAGCACTTCCTAATTTCTTTGATCACCTGGTATTTGGCAGGAAGTTCAAGTTGGCAACTTTTTACGCTGTCACACCTTTTGTGTGGGTTAGTGTACGTCCATAGCACATACAATAAGTCATCTATTAGTTTAGTCAATCATTATACACACACACACACACACACACACACACACACAGTCTGAGGGATCTGTTAACGGAAGCCCGCCGACCATCTGCACTTCTGTTTCTTCCTTATTAAAAAAGGCTTATTATAGGACATGTCAGAGAGAATCTGAGCTCACTGCAGGTTATTTAGATAATAAATCATCCTCTCTTTCAGGGGGGCCCCACATATTTTCATGCTGAGGCCCCCCAGATGGAAACAATACAAACAATTGGCCACAATTAGGAAAGAATCTGTTTGGTTACAGATAAAGCTTGTACTTTAGCCTCGTAGTCGCCAACTGAAAAGCTTCCCTGCTGCAACTAAATACCTCTGATGCTCGCTGTTGACAGAAGGGGAGCAACTTAAAAAAGCAATCCACACTTTCTCCCCACACGTCGTGTTTGTATTCCTTCTTTTCTCGTCTTATCTCGCTCCGGCATGTTTCCTGACAGATTGTTTGTGGATTACAACCAGCGACCTTCTGTCACAAAGCCACTTCTCTCACATCTGGGTCACCGTTGAGCCGACCAGATGACTGACGACATGCTGCACAGAGTTTTTCTTGATGAATAGATTATTGTTTGGTTCATGAAGTGTCAGAAAAGAGTGGAAAATGTTTCCCAGAGCCTATAGGGTGACATCTTCAATCGTCATGTTATTGGTGGAAGAACAGGCCAAAGAAAGCACATTTGTTATTTTAGAGGGAAAAGTAGATTTGCAGTAGATTTCCTGTCGATTGATCCGTTTCATCAGCTCTAATATTTGGGCTGTCTTTAAATACATTAGTATGGATAAATTATTAAATACATTTGAGCCTCAAGAGGACTTCACAGATGTCTCCTTTCAGGAACATCACCACGAGCAAACAGCCGTTACTTTGGGAATAAGATGGAACGTCTCAGTGGAGTGTCTCAACGTTGTGAAGCAGCCCAGAGGAGTTTATAGCTCTGTTCCACACACACACACACACACACACACACACAGCTTCAGGCGGGCTGGCAGCTGACCTGCTCCTTTGCAGTGTGTTTGGTGCTTGTGTAACAGAACAGTGATGAGGCCAGGTTGTCTGTCTGTCTGTCTGTCTGTCTGTCTTTATATCTCTCTCTATTCTTGAAATTCAGTTGAGAAACTATTTATGGATCAAATTAAAGGGTGTTTATTGGACTATCTGTTTTTGGCTAATCCAGTGAGATGAAACACCTGCATAACTACAGTGATTACCTCATCATGCTGTAAATCTGATATTACCTTTAAGCCATTCTGTTGTGAGATAGTTTGCTATAAATGATATGACATTTCTGTCTCCTGGCAGCCCTTGTACATGATGTATTGTAACATACAAACAACATAACAGATTTATACCATCGAGGGATCAACAGATACAACACCGATTGTGATACAGAGAACCAATCCAACATCAGTGCTCTCTTTTTTACAAAATTTAAACTCTGCATATCTCATTATGTGTAAGTAATATCATTTTTATGAACGATGATATGCTGTCAGATTGTCACAATATGACAGCTGTTTGATATACATGAAGAACCCAGAAGTTTGACTTGTGAACAGGATTGTGGGAGTTTCATCCTTCACACTAAAGCAGGAAGAAAGACTTTTTATCAGATTAAGGAGATCCAGAACTGAAGGCTCTGCTTGTAGATATTGATTTGTGCCACATTATAATAGATTAATACCTTCCAGAGGTTCAGGACTGATGATGAACCACAACTGCCAGAAGTATAATACATATCCTGCGTAGTGATCATAGAGGATCATCCAGTGTAGAGCGTGAGTCTGTCATGTATGACTTCTTTGATTAGAGAAACAGAAGAGATGTGTGTGTGTGTGGGCAGTGTTCCTCACTTTATAGAGCTTTTCTTAATCCCTTTGGGAGCTTCAATTGGATATCTGTGTGTGTGTGATTTCAGCTGGGGCATTGTGTGTGGTGGCATTATGGTGGAGCAGATCATGTATCGAGCATCACTGAGCCCCCTCTCTCTCGCTCTCTCTCTCGCTCTCCCTCTCTGTCTCTCTCTCTCTCTGTCTCTCGCTCTGTTTATGTAAGAACCTGTGAGTGAATAAGTGTGGTGCGCGTGTGTGTGCGTGCGCGTGTGTGTGTGCGTGTGTGCGCGCGCGTGCGTGCGCGTCGGACCTCAGAGTGACATTATCTGGCTTGCCACAGTGACATGTCAGTCAGAGAGAGAGTTTGCGAGTAGTCGGAGGCTGCTGTGTTTTGTCTGCGTCGTCAGTGTCCTCGTCAGCACCGCTGCAGAGGCGACTCAGCCACAGGACAGTATGTACCCAGATGAGAATGAGACGGTAAGACGCCTTCTTTATCCCTGTACGTGTACTGCTCAAGAATACTGAACCGGTCAACTTCACATGCCTACATCTCGATATGCTACGTGCACATTTTTTGCCAAGTCAGCACATCCCTCTGAATATTGAATTCTATCAGAGTAACGTGCTGCACAGTGACTGACGCTCATCATAGAGCTTTCAGGGTTTGTCGGATTCACACGAGCCAGCTGGCATTTTTCAGCATTTACTGTGTTCGTCTCACTCTTGAGAGAATCATCTATAAATGAAGTGCTGCTGGTTTTCACAATTCTACTGTCATGCTACTGCGCTCATGTTTTGATCCCTAAAGTTAGACACACGCTCTGGATTATGTGACTTTTTCATTCTCAGCTTTGTGTTTCTGTCATCTCTTCCATTGATGTTCACAACATTGTGTTTATTCCCCATCTGATCAATAACACTGATTATTTGAGCCACAGCTGCTCTCATAGCCAGAAGGGAGCAGGTGAGGAGGGCCGTCGCACTCTCTGAGACGTTTGAACTGATGATGACATGCAACAGGATAGCTAAGAGGATGCTAAGCACTTGCCATGCTTCATTACATAAGCGCCGGCTACGTAACATTTGTTTGGACAGCTGGCTGCTGAGACGAGATCGGGGCACCGGCGATGACGATGATGATGGGTGAGAGGAAGAGGAGGAGGCAGACGGGACAGAATATAATGTGGTATTTATTAGGATATTGTGGCATGGGTTAGAAAGACTGATATTTGACATATCGAGTGCACCGAACAGAATATGTTTCACAGGACAGTGCTTTGCCTTTTCAGAATCATTAACTGAATGTAAACTTTACTCTGTAGTGTCTTAACATGTGAATTTACTTGAGGCATCGAACCATAAAGTGCTCAATTTAAAGGTAAAGGTCCTTATTTTTAAACACCTTTTGTAGATTTTGTTTGTAATCTTGCATGACGTTGTATTCAAACGGACATAAACGGCAAAAAGCGGCAACCGTTCCTTTTATTTCCTCTATTTTCTTCCTTTTATGTTTTGATACAAACCTGAAGAAAATAGCAATTTAAAATTGTCAATAATCGGAAGATTTGCATCGTTCAAAACTGTTTTTATAAAACAAGGAAAGCATATATTGCCTCTTATAAGATTATGTTTTTCTGGAAACATGACCCTGTTTTTAATATGTGAAGATGAAGATATAGCTTGTGTCTTCCTCTGTGTTATGAGATCAATCTTCTCCAAAACGCCGTGTGTATCTGAGCAGCCTCTAAATGACAGAGGGCAGTTTGCAGCGTATAATCCCTCGGTCCAATACAAATAAAGGTTTGCTCGTGTGTACTCTTCTCTGGCTGATGATAGCGTGTGCTATCATTTCTCACTTTCAAGTAGAAAGCACCGTCTTTGTGTGCACTTTGCCCGCCGGTGAAGTTCACCGTCACAGATTATTAACTTGGCCACGTGGTCACAAGATGTCTTATGTTTAGCCGAGTTTAGGTGTGAATATAATGCATTATAGAAGAAGAAACATGGAGATAAGAAGGGAAGAATCACAAGAAGTTGTAGCCGTCTCAGATTGTATTCTGGGAAAGTCCAGGAACTTCAAAGTTTCCAAAACACATATGAAACTGGCCCATTACTGGTTCAGACTGTGCCAGAGCTTCAGGTCCTCAAAGAAAAGACTCTCAGCTGTTTAAATGCTGAAGCTGAAACTAAAGGTTCTCGTGCATTCGCTGTTGTTGCTACAAGATTTAGCAAATTCCCTCTGGAAATGAACAATATTCAGTTTAGATTTGATTAGAGTAGTCTGTAAGTGTATTGTTAATTATTGTCATTTTTAAAGCCAAAATACCAGAACTGTTGTGGTTCCATCTTGTCTCTGTTGTATTTTGTAAAGTTACACTTTTTGACATATTGTAGGCTGATGATTAGGATGGAGATAAACATCAGTTGCGGACCAAACACAGTTCACACCTGTCGCAGTTTGTTATTGGAGAAAAAAAAATGGCGTCCGTTGTTTTGCCATGGTAAAATCAAAATTTAATCTTCACAGACACAATACATTACATGCATTGTAGTGTCTGTAAGGCTTCGTGCTGCCTCAAAGTAACTTCTGCTGTTATTTATTTTCGATGTACCTCCACGACCTGCAGGAAGTTAACAGAGTAAAGATGATTTCAAGGGTGTGTCATGTACCCGCAAATACATGACACACCCGCAGATAGACCTCGGCAGCACCCAGCTAAACACAACTGGCGTTGCCATCTTTCTTTTTAGGATCGGTCACTGTTCATATGCTTAAAAAAAACAACGTACAGAAAGGCTTGTTGGGTAGTCGGGCAGCACCTCCTTTCTCCTCAGAGCTGAATGTGTGTTTCTTATGAATGTCTCTAGTTACAGGTCTCAGATCAGTGGGTAATGGCTTCAACAAAACCTTTCAACGTACATGTTGCTCAATAATATCGCCCGGGCTGGTTCTTAGAGTGTAGATGAGGAAACCAGTGTGTATGTGGTAATGTGAACTGGTTGAGGATCAATGACAGGATGATCCCAGCTTAAGCTTTGTTCTACTTCTGCTGTGTGTGAGATGCACTGTGTGGGCTTGTAAAGGCTTCTCTCTCCGTTTTTATTGTTGTGATTTTATTCTATACATCATGACATATTTTATGTCTACAGTCCTGCTCACTGAGTGGAGCTCGGGGTTAACACTCACGTTTAGTAATGTGAAAGTGACACGCCTCTAGTGGAAGTACAACATACACGATACATGCATATCTCAAAGAAATGTCTCATTATTTATGTTTTTAGAGACATCTTTCAGACAAAAACAACAAATCAGTGTATCGTTTCTACAAGCACATGATTCTCCATGTCAACAAAAACAAAGCGGATTGTCTATCGATGTTGTCAATCAATAAAATGTTCCTTTGAGTTTCTGAAGAAGATCCGTTTGTGGCCGAGTCGCCGTCAATCACGTCCACGTGGAATAAAAGCTCAGCCGGGAACAAGAAAGTGCAGCGTTGTAATGTCTTTGTCTTTGTGTGCAGATAATTACTACCCAGCAGCAGCAAAGAATGTACACACGTGCTTCTTGATGAGCCTTTTCTGTGTTTCTTCATACCTCACGGCCTCCTTATTTGGAGTTAAATCATAAACTATCTCCGACATGTTTAGGCCGGTAGTAGAAGCGTTTGCTGAGATCTTCCCTCCTCGGCGTAGCTTCCAGTGTGGCGTAGTAGTCGATTGGTTGAACCTTTGACTACGAGTTCAAACAGAGCTCTCCAGCTTTTGTGTTTATTTGTGTTATTGTCGTGAAACAGCTGTGCAGCCACGAAGGTCGGCCTGTGTGTGAAACTCGGTGTCTGAAACGCTGCGATTTTGAATTGTTCTGATTCAACAAAGATTACAGCGTCAGTCGACGGACCTGCAGAGTCATGCTGGGAAATTAGCTGCACCCTGTCAGCTCTGCTTGGTCTCCTGCAGGATAAAAGCTCCTTAACTTCCTGTTTGGACTGTTCCCCTGGGATAATTCCATTTCACATTAGATTAGTAGATTATTCTAGGAGCCTGCTGGTTCCTCTTCTTTCCTCCTCCTGCCTCATTTAAAACACCTAATGTTAATATTCCACATTACATGTGCGATGTTGTGCTTCGTGCAGTTATCTGAAAGCGATACCCCCTTTGTCTGGTGGAACTGGTTTGACTTGAGCAGGTTTTTGTACCTCGGTCAGGTTTTCTGTCTGAGAAGCCAGAGACATGATGCTCACTTTTGTTCATTAGCATTCAAGACCAGAAGTACAGGTTCAGCTCCAGTGAACGGCTGATATCCTGTATAGAGAAACGTTTTTTTTTTTTCCTCCTATTACAGTTGGATTTGAGTCTGCCTTCTGTTCACTGTGTTCTGGTAACTTGTAATTATTTAAGTGCAAGCTGAATCTGATCCGTCTCCTTGCTGCTGTGCGTCTCACTGTAATAGAGTAAATGTATCAGTGACGTGTTGAGGATGAGCCTTTAAATCTTACAAATATGGAAACATCTGCAGCTGTGGCTTTGTGTTTTATCAGCGTTTGTGGTTCATCCTGACTCGGAGCATGTGGCTTCTTTTATTTGCCCCCCCACAGTAAAGAAGGAAAAACTCCCAAAATCAACTTTCAAATACAAAAACATCAAGAGACTATCTGCTTACAATTTGAGTCTGTAGTTTTGGCCACCATATACCTAGCCGTATAAAATTATATTTGCTGAAATTCTGCTGTTAGACGTCGCTTTGTTGTTCCCCTTCAGCCTTGTTCTTCTTCTTCACTTATCTGATTGTTTTTGCTATTTGTCCCACTGGACGCTTGTTGTGGAGAGCACTGGATCTCTGTCACAACTTCAACTTCAGCAAGTGTCACCAAATATTAACATCTGTGGTTCCAGAGATGAATGAACCTCTGCTGGAGCTGCATCACTCACATCTGGATTGATTCACAGACTTTGGTAGTTTTGAGTCTCCTTCACTAATGCCATATTTGTTACAGCTCCATCACTTACACCTGAGAGCTCCCGAGGGCTTCGTGGGCAGATTCTCCCCGTTTCTGGTTCAGGTTGGAATATGTCTGTCTGGTGCAGTGTTTCCTCGGAGCTCCCTGTTGAATTGTTGTCACTGCTGCATCATTTCCTTGCTATCTGTCTGCTTCCCTGCGTGCCTATCACAGCGACCTTGCATGTGTAGTGAAAAGCCCGTTGATGGAAAACTGCCAGAAGTCATTTTGAAGACGAGCAGCTGACGACGCATGAATTCTCCCACTTTTTGTACCTCGTCGTCCCTGTGCTCCTCAGATTTGTGCTTTCTTTTAGTGTTTGTCACAATAGCTGCTCAGAACTACCTCCTACAGCTGGGACGAGGTGCTTGACCACCATGACGGGCTTCTTATTCTCATGCCAACCTCCTTGTATCCTGCAAATGATCTTGATGTCTGAATATGAACTATTGAGAAAGGTTTACGGACTCTCTGCAGAGTTTTTAGATATCTACCCCATCGAGTTACCAGCTTAGAGGCAAGATTTATAAAACCATGCATGCTGCATAATGTTGCATTTGGAATATGTCGTATAGCTTTTTGATAACAAACAAACATAAAGAAATGTTATGTTTATATTGAGTATTACTCACCCAAACACCTTGAGGTTTAACGAGCACGTTGAATGCTTTTCTTTGCCCATAAAACATTTTTTAAGTATTTTAAATTCAGCTTTGTTTAAATCATGTCTTTGTTTTTTGCTGAGGCATTGCTCAGTTATTTGGCACCTTGCAGCAGCATTTACATTATTGCTGTTCTATGCGTTACGGACTGAGACATTACCTCATCACCACAGGTATGATAAATATATAAGGTGGTTATAGTGGGACATGAGGTAGCTGATGGTTTAATAGTGTTTTAGGGTGGATGACCCCCTTAAATATCAAACTTTAGAGCTGGTTAAATAGTACTTAAATCCTCATCTGACGTGATAAAACCTGATAAAACTGAGTCTTATAGCGGGACTTTGCGTGTCAGTTTTGCACACTAGCTTCTCAACCTGAGCCCATGAAGTGTTTTTAAAAGGAGTCGTCGTGACATGCTACAGGCAGGATGAAGGATCATCCTTAGCCGAGGGGGATCTGTCTTCCTCATACCTGCCCTCTTTACTCTCCTCCTCCTCCATAAAGAGGTGTGCTGTCGAGGCATGTGGACACGTGGCCTCCTCTCTGGATCTGGAGGAGGTGAAAAAGTGTCTCTCTCTCTCTCTCTTTTCACCACATTCTTCAAGGTGTGCAGAAACGAGTCGATACATGATTCCCAGGGGAACAAAAAGAGCTGTGAAAGATTTTGAGGAAAAGATACACAAAAAAAGGAAGAAAGTGAACAATGGGGGGGAATAAAAAGGCACAAAAGTATCTGCTTGCTGTGGTTCCTCCAGCTCTCTGGTTACCTACAGGGACTGAAAGAGATGCAGATTTTCTCCACATTAAAACAACAATGACACTAAATAGTTTTCATTATGTCTAGTGTTCCTCAGTTGGAGGGGTCTTCTGTATCTTTGCACTGATTGTCTCTCGTCGTATGTTATTTCCTCCTCATTACTCACCGACAATTACTTTGCACCGTTGACATTGTGTTAAGACTATAAGACTAGTGGGAATATTTGGGCACATTGTCAAGCTTAATTACACTCCCAGCCTTTTCTAATTGCTCTGTCATTTTGTCGTTTGCATGCTGCTGCTCACCTTCCCCGCGTCGCAATTATTGTCCTCTTCACTCGCTGTGTAACAGTTTGTTTAACTGGCGGTCTGAAACTGAAAACGGCTTGTCGTCTTCTCCTGCTGTGTGTTTATAAATCTGTTGAACAGGAGAAAAACACCAAGAATTCATCTGCTAATTTAGACCATTTCACACGAATGTCTAACAGGATAACATGATGAAGTGATGGTATTTCAGACAGACATGGTGCTGAACTGCTACTTGACGGGCTGGTGGAGGCAAACAACTGTGAATCTAGTTTTAATCATGTTTTAATGGATTCAAACCAAGTCTGTGAGTGAGAAACAAGAAGCGTTTAACCCAGAAGGCCATCAGCGTTGGTGCTATAGCACCACTGTTCTCTTTCTTCAGACACATAATCATCTTGCAGTGATCCCTTGATTTTCCGGGTTCTGCTGTGTTTGGTGCTGTCAGTAAAAAGGCCTCTTGTGTCATTTCTCAGGCGTGACTCACTGTTTTCCATCGCCCACCCATGTACGACTTTCCACTGCTACATCTACGCGTGACGTTATCTTTCCATTATTTGTACCACCATATAAAGCTTGTGTCGGTCACATTCTGTGTCATGGTGTCGGGGCTTTGACTGTCTATCACACACTTCTATTAACACAATAATAGAAGAAAAAGTAAAAGGCTGAAGGTATGAAGAGCTCAGGTGAGACTGTGGAAGATTGCTGCTGCTTCACTTAACAGAATGGATGTTGTTTGTAGAGTTTGGATTGGATGTTTGTCACTATTTTGTATGTAGAGCCCCTTTCTACAGTATACATTATTACATAATAGCTCAGCATTTAAATAACCTTTATAACCCACAGTATGTGTGAATAATAGGGGAGTGAGGTCCCGCTACTATTTGAAGAAGACCAGTCCCAGAAACAGTGTTGATACATTTGGGTTTAAACACTTACCTCCTGTTATCGTGGTCGGTTTCACTGATCTGAGCTCAGTGTACTGGATGTGTTGAGTCACTGTCTGCTGGGTTCATGAGCATATAGCCTCATTCAATGTCCATGAATGAACACCCGGCACAGTCGACCCGACGGCCTTTAAAGGACCCGCGTCTGTGTTTGAAGGAATAATACTCAGTTCTGTTCTTAACCCATTCAGTGTCGTCCAGCTGCTCCACACTGAAGCTGTGTGTGTGGTAGTGACATCTGACGGGATGAGAAGTGTTCAGCTCAATACTCGGTACACTGTTCGGTGGTTTGTCACAGTCAGTGGTGAGTTGTTTCCTGTTGAATGGAAGGATTGCTCTCAGTACATTTGATTATTTTTGTTCTGGACATTAATCTGACTGATTCATTTCAGTGTGCAGTTTGATGAACTCAGCAAGGATGCCATTGACATACATTGGTGTTTATAGACTATAAACAGTTTTGGTAGAAGAAGACGCAACTAAATGAAGTAATCAAAAGACCTCAAGTGATGGAAAACGTGATAAAAATATTTTATTTATGTTTTTTTTCTTGTATCGGTTTGAGGAAGGTTACTGTTACTTGAGATGAACAGTGTGCTGTATGGAAGAGAAATGCTACGGTTCTAGTTTTAACAATATAAATCAGGCTGTTGTCAGTAGACTCCAGGCTGTTTGTTCCAGCTCGTGTTCTCTAATGTGCTGCTGGATGGGAAGTGGACTACATGTGTGGGTGCCCTGTCTGCCACAGAGGGATTACAACACACACACACACACATATATACATATGCAGCCATCTGCCTCACCACTTTCAAATCAAGTCACAGGTTTGGTTCATCGAATTAGGGTTAAACGATGTCTGACAGGAAGTGAATGCTTTCTGCTTAAAGCTCAGATGTGAGCTTCAGACTGCAGAGCTTCATAGTTCAGTGGGTGATGTACTGAGATCCAGAGAAGATCTCTCCCTCCCTCACCATCTCCTCTGCCCTTTAACCCACATTATTCCATCTCCTCTTCATTGGGAAATGTTTGGCATGATGTGGTGTTCTGATGACATTCACTGCTGCCGACGATGAGGAGTCTTCAGGAGGATGTTGCTACTGATTCAAGGCATTAACGGAGTAGCAGGAGTTCATATCTTCATGCTCCTCAGCTCAGGAGCTGGATTGAGATACGAGGCGTCAGGATGTGAACCTCCATCAGCAGTGATTCAGATACCGTCTGAAAGCCTGTTGTGATGTTGTACTCTAGTTGTTTCTGAAAGATGGAACCCAAACAGCAGCAGATCGGCTCATCTCAGCGGAGTCTCGAAAAAAACCTTACCTTTCTAATTTAGATTATGCTGTTGTTTTAACTTGCACAGAAGGACTTTGATCTCTCATGTTAGGCTTTTTGAGAACTTTTTCTTTCATCGATTTCATTTTTGAAGATGCACTTTCTACCTAGCAACAGAGCTCAATGTTAGATAGAAACATTGAATCCTCCACTGAGCTCAGATTGGAGCGTAAAAGCTACACACAGCACGCCTCTTTTCTAAGTCACATCCATCTCATTGCATTATGTGTCCTGAGCAGTGATCACACCTGTCCCAATGCTACCCTCTTATATAATCTCACACACACACACACACACACACACACACACACACACACGCCGGCTGTCCTCAGTGGACCCCCCGCACTAGAATTAGCGTCATTAGCTGTGACCAGTCAGGTAGATGGAGTTAGAGGATTAATCATTGGGTGGAGGCTGTCAGCTGCCCTGTGTTCCCCTCGCGCTGGTTCTGCTGTGTGGCCTCGGGCAAAACCCCACACATAGCTGATCGTAAAGTCAACTCTGAAAATGTTGCACGGACATTTTTTTAGACTATTTTAAAAAAAAGAAGGTGTATCGCGATGGAAAAAGCTTCAAGCCTCGGGGGGAATATGTCAGCGAGCAACACTGAACCCCTTCCCACTCGCTTGTTTTAAAATGTCAGCGAGGCATTTGGAAAGTAAGAGTCTTTCTGTAAAATGTGATTCTCTGTTTTTAAACAAACAGTGATTGTGACTTCAAGCGTCGTGTCTCAGCCTTCAGGGAAAACCCCCGAGTCCCCTGTGGAGAGAGCAGAGCAGCGTCAGACAGCTGGGTCTCCACACACACACACACACACACACACACACACGCACACACGCGCTCACACACTTTATTCAATAAGCAACACATCTGGAAACGTTCATCTCCTCCTACACTTGGGCAGTGCCAACACTATTCACCTATGTGTCACTTTTACTCGTGCACTTTTGTACATTTAGTCATGCAATCCAGTCGACTGTGTCCAGTCCCTACTGAAGGTGTGACGTATTGCTTTGAAATCATGGAGATGGACAAGATGTTATTTATTTTTGGATGTTTTTTGTTCCATTATTAAGGACTAACTTTAGCCCCCCATACCCCCCCTCATTCATTTGAATGAATTCCAACCACAGACTGTATATAAGAAGTGGACGCAGTCGTCGGTTTGTGGACTGCCGCTTTGAAGCCTCAAGTTTGTCATTTTTGCCGTCGCTATCTTGTTTTTTTTGCACCCAATGAACGAAGGTGACTATATTTGGACTGCGGAGGAGTGACGCCGTATACGTCTCTGGTAGAGACCTGTCAATCACTGTGTAGCCCCGCCCCTAAAGCATCCCATGCTTTATGGTCTATTTGAGTCTAAATGGACCATAATGTACTAAATAAACATCATGCTCTATTGAAGAAGACTTGGAACTAGAGATTGAGACCATAAACTCATGTTTACAATGTTTACTGAGGGAATAAATCAAGAGAGAAGTAGAGTCATTTTCTCATAGACTTCTATACAACCAGAGGAGTCGCCCCCTGATGGACAGTAGAGAGAATGCAGGTTTTAAGACACTTCCCCATTGCCTTCACTTTTCATAACCGGAGGCTCCCGCCTGGTTCCGAAGCAGAGGGCTCCGACTAAAAAGTTTAACTCTTGTCAAAGTGCCAATGCAACATCATCTGGCAACGTGCTGCGTTGACCAACGCCCATAGATTAGAGTACTTTGTAACATGAACGCCACATTCTTTAATAATTAACCTCCCTGTTGCAATGAAAGATGAAATAATTGTGTGTGCACTATGACGAACCCTCCGCACACGCCTAAAACACACAGAGCTCAGTGGATTCATGAGGCAATGTGGTCGGTCAATTGTTTGACAATAAGTCTCAATGACCCATCAGCATATCTTTAATATACAGTACATATATACAGTATATACTATACAGTATATAGTACATAATGAACTGTATTCATGTACTAAACTAAACCCATGACCCAAACTTTTACACTTCACTGTGTTGAATTCAGAGGTTGTGTTATGATAACCACGCGTCGTGTAGCATAGATGGTCTTTCCCTTTAGGACCGTCTTCGTGCAGCGCTCTTCCTTCCTGCATCACTTTCTGAGTTCCTTCCTCTCCCTCCTGCTGTCTCTTACATTTGACCCATTTGCAAAGCGTGTAGAGACACGAGTGGATCAGAGAGACTCGGAACAAGACCAGGATTCCTCTGTGGACCCTCGTCTCTGACAGGCTGCACTCAGGCGGGATTATGTAAAAGAGGGCACCGTACATCCCTTCTCTCTGCTCTGTAACCGTGTAGACCCTCAAAGAACAACTAAACTGTAACATACTACAAATAGATACAAGTTATCTACGCGGTGGTGGTGTTTATAGGATGTAGGTTGCTCTTAACACAATGGATTTAAAGCTTATGGAGACTTTCCTGAATCAGAATTGAATCGAATGTGGAGATCAGCACCAATATCCAGCCTATCCAGCCCTAGTCCGGACCCTCAATCAGTTGTATCCAATACTAGTTCATTCCCTATTCAAAATAACAACATAATATGTATACATAACATCGTAGTGTGGAGTTTGCATGTTCTCCTTGTGTCAGCGTAGGTTTCTCTGCCTTCTTCCCACAGTAAAGACTTGCAGGCTAGGTGAACTGTTGACTCTAATTCAAAAATGCCCAAATCTAGGTTAATGTACAATGTTACAGATATTATGTTAAACTCAAACACCTGAACCTCTTCTCTTTTGTTCTTTTATACAATACTTTACTCCTTTCCTGCCTGATTCCAAAGCGTTTTTTTATATTAGAAGTAATGTGTAAACGAATGACTGCCGTCCTGTAACAGACACATGGGGAGTGTGACACATGTTATTCCCTTTTTTAGCCCTAAATATGGCCGTCGCTACCGGCCAAGTGTCCCATGGTCACTGCTTCCTGCCTCTGAGCTCTAACTCACCTCAGGAGATTCGCCGTGTTCCTCCTGCAACGCACCGTCTCCCCTCTTTGCTCCCGTTGAATGTAATTGCTCTGGAGTGGTATAATTGCCTTTGGGTGGTGCCAGCGTTTCGAGGCCTTTTTGTGTTGACTTGCTGTGTGGTTTGTCTGCGGTTTGCTTTTTTTCTTTCTGCCCTATTATTATTTATTGTGAGATTACCTCAGACTGGACGAGACACCGGGGTCTCTTGAGGATGGCATGTTTGAACTTTTTGTGCTCCTGGTTAATTGTTTGTATGCTTTCCTCTTTCTTACATCAGTGCTTCCTACACCATGGATATGAATAAGACTTACTGACCTGAAGTTAGAAAATACATGTCGAGAGACTTCACAATTCAATCCGCTTTTTGAATTATATCTATGATGCAATTTTACCCGGAAAGACAGCCTGGCCATTTTCCTTGCACACAACTGCTCTCTCATAAAGCTCTTTCTTCCTGTTTCACTCTCCTGACTGGTTTCACTGGTCGTTTGTCCCACATTAAATCATTTAAATCTAGCACCCAGCGCTATTATACCAGGAACTACTTCCTCCCAAACGGATATCTGATATGGGAATGAAATTACACTGATTTACACAAAGAAATGAGCTTTAATCAGCTCAGATAGAAGGAACTCTTAATCAAATTCATTCATCATGACTTTGAATGCATGTTTGTTGTAGCATGAGTCTACATGAGTCTCGTATAGACTCATGAGTCTGTGGTAAATATTGGTGTTTCTTTTTTGTCCACCATGCTAAAAGTAGCTCTGCAAAGCTGCCAGAATTATGAACTCTTTCTTTTGTGTCTTATGGGAATGTGGTCCAGATCCTAAATGAATTAAGGAAAAAAGTCCGCTATAGTGGGGGAAATATTAAGAAACATTTTCTACAGATGTTATGGAAATATATGCCAAACATGTTAATCACTTTGCACCTGTGAAACGTGAACCTGAATGGAGGCGGAAGTAGACACGAGGTAGGTGTTCTCTTTGCGTGTTCTTGTGGAAACCTTTGTACATGTGTGGACTTGCACATTTTTAGTACATCAGTCTGACAAAGTTGGCATCAAAGTGTGTGTTTTGTTTTTGCGTGGCTTAGCTCCCTGCAGGTATGCAGCAGAGCAGGTTCCTCTGTGTCAAACAGTAAAGAGGAGGTGAACATGAGGAGCTCCTCCTCCTCCTCCTCAGTCACTGGCCAATCCCTTTTTAAGATTTCACAAACTTAGTTGTCAGCCTGCCACCTAAAGGACACTGATGCCTACACTGCTGGTGATCTGCGGCCGTCTCTCTGATGTTTCTAGAACACAGAGAGAAGCTTTTTAAAGATATATATTTTTGGGGATTCTGAGTGATTCCATTAGTTTGGTATCAGCTGAAGACGTCTGTACACCTTAAACAACGTTGCCTGTGGAATAAATACACAACTGAAGTTCTTAATGTTATCTTATAGTTATTTAGAAGTTATGATGTTCCCCATTGTACATACAACTAATCAGCCTTTAGTGGTGAACATGATAATAATAAAAGATGTATTCACTCTTTCCAGGGTTAATAACAACTACGACACATAGCTGCTCCAGATAAAGAGCTTTGCTGCTTTAATCATTGCAATTTTGAGTATCTTTTTTGTTTTAAAGCTGGGCAAGTAGCTTCTTAACATTTGAGCATATTCTAATTCAAGTGGTCTGAGAGAGAACTTGACTTCTCCGTCTCTCCTGAACTGTTTTCAGACTTTAGGAAATGTAGCCCGTGACGGGAGACTTTGGCCAATCACAAGTCATTTCAGAGAGGGGGCGCTATTCTATCCTATGCAGATGCATGTCCCTTTTTATAGATGATGAAATCCTGCTTCAACGGCGAGAAATCCTGCAGAAAAAGTTGCTAATTCAGCATTGGCAATAACTGCCGACATTGCAAAGTAACCAAAAAAATGGAAGACGGGCTTATCAAAAACACAGTTTCGTCTGTAGTTTCAGTCACTACAGCTTTCCTCTGCTTTCAGAAAGCAACCCAGCAGTTCTACTTTGTGAATCAGGACAACAGCGTTGCATTAAAATGAGTGTTCAGAATCTCACACCAGACTCGTCTAAATATAAACTATGTGATGCTAAAGCATCTGCAGCCATTTGCATCTCATATTAGCTGTGATGCAGTCGGTGCCCGAAGCTGCAGTCTCCTCTCTGTCTGTGTGTCTCTGATGTGGTTTTTATCTCCGGCTGGAGAAACACTGGACCAGTTGGTTATTATTCTGCTGCAGAGCTGCAGGCGGCACAGATAAGACTCTGCAGGTCCATCTATCTGGAGCCGGCAGCTTCGCTCTCCGCTCATTAACTGCTGCTCGGCTTCAGACGGGACATTAGCAGCGCGCTGAGCCGCAATCACAAATGTTGATTTGCTGCTGCAGTTCAGACCTGCTGCTCCTCATTGCTGACTGCTGTAGGTGTTGTGGTTGAGATTGACTGGTCAGTACTGTAATCAAATCAATTCTAGTTTTTCCACAACTTAATCAAATTGTCGACTCCGCACAATGCCAGAAAACCGTGAGAGATGCCTCGGACAATTCCCCAAAGTGATTTATTTTAAATGAGTTGTTCAGCTCGTAATAGTGGAACCAGAGAATGTGTAACCTCTTTGCTTGATAAATGACGTAAACAATAAAGTCAAACAATATCAAATACCAATACAATAGGTTTACGTGCCAGCCATCAGTTTTAATCATTTGAACAGTCTGGTGAATGAAGCAATCTAGCAAATTCAAAATGCTTTGTCATCAAAAAGCCTCACCATGGTTGTTTAGTTTATTTAACTTTGAGCAGTGAACAGATTTAAAATGCTGAATGTGTCGATGAAGAGTAATCTAAAGCTTTCACTCAACGTTAACAGCCCACGCGACATCATTTTAAGCTCAGTGACGTGTCGCTTTACATTTTATGACCTCATATTTTCTAATTCCGTTGCTCGTCTTTGACAATGCTGCTTACGTCTGTTCATCGGACCAACGTAACCCACACAGAGAGAGACTTTTACTTCTGAAAGCCCAGACGATGCTCCGCTCTAGAGTACACGACACCACTTGCACAGCTCGAGTACTCTGAAAGAGAGCAGCTCCGCCTCGTCGTTAGAGGTCAACCTCTTAATGTCTGCGGTTCAGTGCTTGTAGAGCTCAGCATTGATCAGCTAGTCGACCCGTTCACACCAGATGTCCAGCACCAGCTGCTCAGCAACACACCGCCGCTGTAATGGAGTCAAGGAGACACCCGGTGCATTTTTAATGAGCCGACGTGGCGGTGCAGCCTCCGGTTACATAATGAGTGCTGTTATTTGACGATTGCTGCTGCCACTGGAAGACCGAGCTGCAGTTTTAGTGTTTGTGCTCCGGCTCTACATGGCCTTCAGACTGAGAGGTTTTCACAACTGTGTGGCCTGTAAAACCAGTTCAAAACCCATTATGTCAACATTTCCCCAGTCTGACATTAGGGCTCTGTCTTGATATTGCTGTTAAGTTGCCATTTGAGGATGTAAGACGTTTGTTTGACTGCAGAAAGAACATAATATTCTCCTTATATTGAGGTGCACCCAGCTGTATCTCTACTTTAAATCGCTCTTAAACCTGGCACTTATTCCATCAGGTGCTTTATAATCTAGAACATTTAAAAACAAGTTAAATAGGTATAATATATTCCTGTGCAGCTCTCCACTACACAGCTGAAGAGGAGGGGGACTCATCTTAAACATCATTGTGTAAAGTTTATTGAGCTTCCGACCACTTGAGTGAAGTTTAATTTCAGAAGAGCTTTGGGAGGAGAATGTGGTTTTGTGGGATGCTACATAACTGCTGGCTCTTGTTTTTAACGGTCCTTTGGCCACCAGGACTTCCCCTTCGACTGATCGATGCACTTAATCACATGTTGGCTCAGGATTACACAGGAAGAGACCTCAGAGCAGTGTCACCAGTCAGCACCACAGTCAGAATCTGACGCCGGGACGATGGCAGCGATCCGGTTCCGGAGAAGCTTTTGTCGAGCATTCTCAATACATGAAGAGGACAATGTGTTTACTAGTTGTTCACCGCCAGAGGTAGTATTTTATATATTTTCATATATTGAGCACAACTTAACGATACATATCATGATACAGGGGCTATGATTCAATGTATTGTGTTTTTTTTTTTTTAAGTTTTACGAAATCTATCATAGTATAAACACTCTGCTATATGCATGAAATCTGAGTAGAAAACGGTTACTTTTTTTATGCAACCAGAACAGTGGGATCTGCATTTGCCACGGTCCCCGTATCATCCATCCATGACCAGCAGGGGGCGACTCCTCTGGTTGTATAGAAGTCTATGAGAAAATGACTCTACTTCTCTCTTGATTTATTACCTCAGTAAACATTGTAAACATGAGTTTATGGTCTCAATCTCTAGTTTCAAGTCTTCTTCAATACAGCATGATGCTCATTTAATAAAGTATGGTCCTTTTAGAGTCAAACAGACCATAAAGCATGGGATGCTTTAGGGCGGGGCTTACTGTGATTGACAGGTCGTTGCTGCTAGCAGTCCAAATCTGGTAACTTCCGTTCATTGTTTGCAAAAAAGACTTGGCGACGGCCTTAATCCAAAATGGCAACGGCGAAATCGTCGAACTCGAGACTTCATAACAGCAATCCCCAAACCAATGGGTGACGTCACAATGACTACGTCCACTTTTTTTATACAGTCTATGATCTTTGCATGTAAACTGTGAATTAAAAATCTTTAATTTAATGTATTTGAGAATCGACACAGTATCGCAAAACATATCGCGATACTGAAGTGTATCAATATTTTCTTACAGCCCTAAGAGCAGTCTTTTATTCTGAAAGTCTTGTGCTTTGCTTAATGGCTCAACAGTAGAACTTGCTTCCTAAGTCTTTTCAGGTCGAAGACACTGAGCCTGATTATGTATAAAGTGTATAATATAAGCACTCTCCGCCTTTACTTTGTTGTGCTGCGATACTGTTGTGAACAGCACGCGTCTTAGTCTTCATCAAGTCCATTGAACAGTCGATCCTCTCGGGTTCCTCCAGCTGTTTGCTGGGCTCCTGAATATTTCATCCCTATTGATCCGTGTGCAATAAACACATCACGGAGCCGGTGTTAGGAGGCCTCGGGGCACCGCCATTATTTATGGCTCTCTCTCTGCCCCGCTGCTCTGCAGTAATGCTGGCATGAAAGAATCATGACAAGCAGCCCGTTGACTGGATCAGTCTCGCGTCGGAGGCTCTGTGATCAGCAGCACGCTGGCTGCACTACAGCGGCGGAAATGTTGGCGTTCAACTCGATACAGGAGCTCACTTTTAAATCCATGCTGTTGTAATTCAAAACCATCGTCCACCATCTGTCTTTGTTAAGATACAGTATTTAAAATAAGAACTGGTCTCTCTGTCAAAGTCACAGCTACAGTGCACGCTCCCATCTTACCAGGAATAGCATAAAAACATTTTGGTGTGTTTCTAATCCTGTCTGCAGAGACTCATCAGTGACGTATCGTTAAATATGAAGTAGTTATCATTTGCTATCATTCTATTCTACTAATTGACTGAAAGTAAATTTGTAACTGTTGATTCTTTTTCAAGCTAAATTACCAAAACATTTGATGGTTACATCCTCTTAAATATGATGATGTGCTGCTTTGTCTTGTCTACTATTATAGGAAACAATTTGAAGACATCAGAAAATTGTGATTAGCTCTTGTGATTAATTGAATAAATGATCAATTATTTGGCAAATAATTTATCAATGAAAATAATCATTTCTTACAGACCTTCCTGTGGTTGGTGTCCAGAGAGCTGTGTGGATTATTTTCTCTTTTCATGTATGAACTCTGTTTTGAGTTGATGTTCATGATGACCAGCAGGTATCGCTACCATTTCAATACCACAGAATACTGGTAATACAGCCAGGCCTTTTCCAAATCAACACACAAATTAGAGGATACAGATTTAACCACATAGCGATATATTTGTACTAAAAAACAGCTTGTTGTTCGTAGCTGGACAGAAAGCACCAATGTGTCGTGATAGTCCGTTTCACTTCCTTATTTCTACCTGAATCTGGTCACTGCCACTGTCAGTTATACAACAACAACACTTCCTTCCCCTCTCCTCCTCCTCCTCCTCCCCTTCATTCAAAGCTCTGCTCCTCTGCGGTCAACACTGGCCATGTCAGCTTTAACTACAGATCGTTTTTTTTTGACATTTCAGTCACTTCCTCTCGGCTCCGATGCCACTCGGCCAACAATGTAGGCCTAAAGATGAAGTGATTGACTTCTTGTGGAGCTCAGTAGGAACCCGGCATTAACAGTGCGGGGGTGAGGTGATTGATGTGTGCTCAGGTGCTGTTTTTAAAGTGTTTCTGGATGAAACAGTTCGCCAGCTTGCCTGTGCAGCTGTTGATTTGCACTCTGAAAGCTGTGAATTTCTCTGTCGAGGAACTTTTCCCTGATTATGTAACTGATTTAAATGCACTCACAGATGACTCACACCTCTCTCTGTGTTTCTTCTCTCCCCATCAGACGGTATCTTCCTCGGGCCACGGCCGCTCCGAGTCGCCCGTCTACACCAACCTCCAGGAGCTGAAGATCACCCAGACCAACCTGCCCCCTTCCCCCTCCGGCTCCTGCCTCCACGTGATGGGTGACTGGGAGACCTACAAGGACCAGAACGGTCGGCACTTCTACTACAACCGGTCCACCCAGGAGAGGACCTGGAAGCCGCCGCGAGCCAAGGACTCCAGCACCGGCAGCTCCAGAGGAGAGTGCCAAAGCGTAGGAGAGAGCTCCGAGGTACGGATCGAGTATAGAGTGTTCCATGAAACACACACGCACACACACATGTGGGCGTTACACATTACTCTTATCTATCTGTATGAGGAACTTCAAGAGTCTACACTGGTAACTCTGAGTAATACTTACAATCAAAGCAAGACAACGGCTCTTTATTAACACGTGGCTGCCTGGATTGTCAGCAAGCTTCTCATTAGTCAAATCTGACTTTACATGAGGCGACACATGTAAAGTCGTGCGGGGGGTTCTCCATGTTTGTGTGAGTGCAAACACAGATGCAATCCGTGCATTGAGAAATGTGGAGAGAAGAGTTTGTGAATCTCTTGGGTTCCTTCACACGTGAACACCCGGTGAATCACCACAGGAAGCAGGTGTGACTCTGAGTCAAACGTAAACTGCGGCTCTGAACAGCTCAGACAAAGTATTAACTTAATTAATTAAAACTCGACTCTCAAGTCAAACTTAATTCTTAGATTTAGTTGATGCAGAATCATAACTTCCACCGTAAAGTATTAAACTAAACCAGTGACAGATGAAGGACGGACAAAATGAGCTGACTTTGCAACGATGTTGTCACTCTAAACTCGATCTGCTTCTCACAAGCGTAGAATTAGAGTAACTTGCTGATATACACTCAGAATATTAAATATTAAATATTAAATGGATAACAAATGCAGCGTGTCAGTACTTTCTTGTGATTAACTAGCTGTACATGCAGTCAGGGGGAGGCATCTGCAAACTTATTCTTTCAGCACTGACAAAAGATGAAACATCTCAGAGAAAAGGAAAGTTATGTCTTTCTTTCTTTGATTGATTTTGAACTAGTTTTGATTTTCTTTGAAAAGAAACAAAACACATGCAGCTTTCTTTTTGCGTGATGAAAATTACAACTTTTGAGGAACAGGGAATAATGTGTTTTGTGATCAACGCTCATAATAGATGAGTCATTTGGGAGTCTGAACATGAAATGTCTGTACCACACTGCCCCCTACAGGAGACAGGCAGTCACTGTTACTTAATCATTCTGTGTCAGGCTGCAGCAGCCAGCTCCAGACTTTCTCCCAAATCAAGCATGGACATTAGTGGTTTCTGTTGGGTCTCCTGGCTCTCTGTTGAAGATGGTGGTTTGGTGTTTCTCCTCTGAGACTCTGTGGTGAAAGATATCCCTCTCTCTATTTTTCTCCTCTCTCACCGACGGTAGACCACTCCTCTCTCGCTCTCGCCGTCTTTCTTTCCCTTCCTCTCGCTCTCCATCGGCCGCCTCCAGCCTCTGTCGTCGGAGGACACCTGCTTCAGTACCTACTCTAGCCAGTCAGACAGTCAGTATGGGTCGCCGCCGCTTGGCTGGTCGGAGGAGATGGACGAGCACGGCCACACGCTGTACGTCAGCGACCATACCAACGAGAAGGTACCGGCTGACCTGCTGTCTCTCCACTGTGGTGCTCTCTGGGAATGCATGTGGGAGCGGCTCTTTGGGTTGATTTCATGGTTAAATTCCTCCTAAAGGGCACAACTCAAATGTTTCCTCCACGCAGATGAAGCACGAGAATGAATACAACTACTAGAGGAAGGATGGAAATACTCTTTTCTGCCATTTCCCTCATCGCACACTCAAAAAACAATTCCTCATTATCATGAAAGACTTTTAATCACTCATGCAGATAAGAAAACATTAGATTCATTGTACAGATATAAAGAAAAGTGAGGACTTACAGTACAGCACTTAAACTCACCACAGCATTGTGATCTATTTGCAACATTTTAACGTTAAAGTCTGTCTGTTGGTCAGTAGTTGTGATGTTCTTGCTCATATATTTGGGTGATGTGAGGACTCGCACTAACGCGTGCTGTCCGTGTGTTCGCCTCCAGTGGTTAAAACACGTGGATGAGCGGGGCAGACCATATTACTACAGCGCAGATGGTTCCAGGTCAGAATGGGAGCTGCCGAAGGTAAGACTCCGTAGCAATCCCTCCAATCCGATCAAACTGTCAAAATAACAGGTGTGATAATGTGATGGGACTTTAGTAAAACTGAATGTTACATGCTCAGTTTTACAAAGGGGATGAGAGAGCAAATCCCCAATGATTGTTTGCATTAACGAGTCACTTTTTTAGTATACACAATTTGAAGATTCAGGTCCACTACAAGTTACTTTCTCTGTCCAACAATCAGTCCGAAACCAAAAAGAGACGACGGAGAATGCTGTGAATCTTTATTGCAGCTCCTCTTTGTGACTTACAACATCATGGTAGCTTTCTGCAGAATCAGGCACACACATTCCATTAGAAGGACTTGTTATTGTAGTTACAAAAGCCCTCTGTGTTTACATTTGTAGGAGGTAGAATTAAAAGTACATCTATGCAGAATGACTCCCTGTCTCCTCCCATCCAGTACAACCACTCCCCCCCCCAGCTGTCAAGAGACGCTCTGAAGAGCTACAGTCTGGACAGGAAACACGTCGATCCCATCGTCCTCACCAAGTGGAGACACAGCGCCTTCATCCAAGACGCCAACGACAAGGTCTGACACGCAAATCATCTGCAAACACACTTTTTGCCAAAAAGTTAGTTGGATAACTCGTTTCTTAAACACCTGCCAGTTGCGTTATGTGTATGGCCTGTACAGAACGAGTGTGTTCCAGATGGAGCTGGTGTGAGATGTGTTCACTGTTTATCACACGAGTCCACAGTTTCAGTTGTAGACTGGTTTTGCTTCGCAGCGGCTGTCAAAAACCAGGCGTTTCCGCGCAGGCTCGGCCCGCCGACACCCGTACAAACACCAAGTCAGTGGCCCGTCGGACCGACCAATCAGCGGCTTGTCCCTTAATCCGAGCAGACAAATCAGCTCGCATGATAACAATCACGCAGCCGGAGTGATAATCACATCCCCGTCTTCATGATTACCTCAGTCTGTTCATTTCAATCACCCAATCACAAACATGATGAGGCTTTTAACCACAATGATACACAAATGAAGTAGTTTGTAGTAGCAGCATGAGCACTGTGATAAATACCTGCCTCCACATCTAATTAATAATCCATCTGCACCTCCCGGACATCACACAGGTACTCGACACACTTTTTCCAGTTGTAATCTCACTGCTAATTGCCATCGCACTCCTTGAACTGTCTGTGTGCTCTTAACCTCTCATCATCTTCTCATTAACCTTCTGCTGTTAGTGACAGTGTGTGTGTTTGTTTTTGTTTTCCTCCATCCCTGTCTCCTCACTAGGACGCTCCTCTGGGCCCCAAGCCCTCCTCCCCCGACTCCGACTCCTGCCCTTCGTCTCCCAAGCCCCCCGACTCTGTTAGTACTCACCCCTTCGCCTCCCCCCCCACCCACCAGGCTCCGTCCTGCAGGGGGGTTAACTTGGGCCCTGGTTGTCGGCAGCTCATTGCAGGGTTTCTACACAGGCACAGAAGATGTGGAAATCAATAGAGAAGAGGACTGTGTCCCAGTTTACGATTACCTTTGTCATCTCACATCACACAAAAATAACATTTACAGTCAGAGAATACATTTTAGCTTGAGCCTGTGTAGAATCCATGTTAATAAGCAGAACTGAACTTGGACAAATTGTTCCTGGGTGCGCTGATCGTCTGTGTTTCCCCAAAGATCGACCTGTGTGTTTATAATCTGACACAAAAGATCTGCTCAAGGCTTATCTTTTTCTAATTTGATTTAATCTGATGTCTCTGTGCACTTTCCAGAGTTTCGTCGCTTGTCTTTCTTCAGTGGAAATGATGGTTTTCCTTCCAGCTGAAGGCTGCGATTGTTCTGGTGGAGGGGTGTTGTTTTTGTGGTGGTGGTGGTGGTGTGTTTTTCCGACGGAGCGACACACTCTTATTGTTTACCGATATTTACTTTTTGACAGCACCTTTCTCTCCCGTCATCCTGCTGTGGTTCTGAATCAGTGATGGATGTGTATGTCACCCTTTCTTCAGTGTGTCCTTTTGTTTCTCTCCAGCCGTCTGAAAAGTGTGGCGTTCTGAACGTGACAAAGATCACCGAGCACGGCAAGAAAGTACGGTGAGTGGCACGGACTCAGAATCGACCGACGTTGACATTATTCTGACGTCTGCAGAGTTAGTTTTAAAGGTTTCCTGCGAAGATTTGATGACCTTTAGTAATGCTACAGCGCCAATTTATGATTGGATTCTTGTTTTGTCACATTCTCAAGGTTACCTTCAGTATTTTTACAGTGTTCGTGAACCATCTGTTGCAGGAAGAACTGGACGTCTTCCTGGACCGTGCTGCAAGGGTCCACGCTTCTATTCGCCAAAGGCCAAGGAGGCGGGTCCAGCTGGGTGAGTGACAGGAAGCTTGTACTTTTCTTATATCATCACAGAAAGACACTAGTTCACTACTTCACTGTTCATTCACATGACGAGATGTACAGTTATGCCTTTTTCCAGATGCAGGGTTCACTTTCGATGCCCCCTTTTGATTTGATAGTAAAAGTTTATTTCGAGGTTTGTCGGGTCACCAGATGGGCGTTGGGGTTGAATTAAATCTCCGAGATGTTTCCTTTTCCTTCTCTCTCCATACCTCCATGCCCCATCCTCCCTTCCATGCAGCCATACTACCTCAGTGAGTCCTTCCCTGCCTTTCTGCTCTCACTGTTGAGTAACTGGAGGCCGTCCGCTAAGAAACGCCCGGCCGTCTCCTACGGCTGCTCCGGGCTCGACAGAGCCTCCTCTGTATGTGCTTCCTCCTTCCTCCTGTGTGCTTCTGTCTCGTCTTCCTCTGCATGCCGCCTCCCTCCTGTCCGTCATGACCCCGACCCCTTCTGCGTGTTATGAGTCAGCGGCATCCGGGAAAAGATTAGAGACGATAATCCTGCGTCAGTAATTGTTCTACTCTGACTTAAAGTAGATGTATTTATTTTAGACTATTAGAGAAGATGAAGTTCATGGATCACTAGATTTAATCAGAGAGTTGTTTTCTTTGAAAAGTAGAAGTTAAAGAGTTCATGGAGGTTTTTGTTGGTGCGTCGTGCTTTCTGATTACACGGGAAGGATTGGCTTCAGTGTGTAGGTTGATGGTGCAAAACTCAACAGACTCCTTTGCCTTTGAAACTAAAGTTCCTGCAAAGTTTTCTCTGCAGTTAATTAGCTCTCTAGATGAATAAATGCTGATCAAGTTTTGTGTCGTTTATCTTAATCTTGAGCATTTAAATCCGGCATGTAAACCCATCAAATGACTCAACAAGTCTTCATGAACACGAACACAGTACGTTATGGAAAGTCCTGAAAGTAACTGTCATATAACTATCATATCACACTAACAGAGCTAAAGAGCTCTCCTGGAAGGTGTAGCTCCAGTTGAAGGTGAATCCAAACTTTGAATCTTAATCTCTCCACGTTTGTCATTATCACAGCAGCATATTTTCTCTCCTCTGAACCATCTGCTGCTTTGGTTGAACAGTCGAGGCTGATCCGTCTCCTCTCTCTGTCCAGTTCGGAGGCGTTCAGTCCAAACCAGAGTTCACTGTGGACCTGAGGGGCGGCTCGGTGGAATGGGCTTCCAAGGACAAATCCAGCAAGAAGCACGTTATAGAGGTGATCAGATCTCCTCCAGATCGTTCTTGTTTTTAATCTGTATTCGTGTTTTTTGTATAATTAAAGAAATGTCTGAAATATAAATGAACTAACAGATCTACACAGAACACAGGAGAAAAGAAACAATAAAGACGGTTTCCACAAACAAAATCAGGGCATCGCTGATGATCGGAATCAATAATTGATCATCTCTCCGGGTTGCAGGTGAAGACTCGTCGGGGCACGGAGCTGCTGATCCAGTCGGATAACGACGGCTTGGTCAACGACTGGTACCGGACGCTGCAGGACACCATCAGCACCCATGTGAGGACCAGATGGGACATAGATAATATACAGTATATATACTGTATCATTAGTTATTACACGATAACAATTGTAATAAAAACAGTGGAGATTGTGCCAGGTTGTTCAGAGGAGAAACAGAGTGGACTTTGTCACAGCTGACATAACGGCTGCATGTTGACTTTATAATGAAAATACATTGTATATTTGGTTGTTTTCCTAGTTGTTATTAAAACACTAATAAAAAAAGCCGCTTAACTAACTATGGAACAGAAATATAATTTGAACAACTGAATACAACTTGAGAATAGTTTGAAAGTTAGTCATTTGTTTTCAGGTCAACTCGCTTGTCAACAGATCAAGTGTAGTTGTACAGTCCTGAGAGTCTAAAGGTGCAGCAGGTAGAGGTTTACTACCCGTATCTGATCTCTGTGTGTGTGTCTTAGGCCTGGGAGTCTGACGAGGCCATTGAAGAGGACATGCCAGAGTCGCCTGGTGCTGAGAAAAACGACAAGGAGAAAGACCAGAGAGACTCAAAGAAAGGCCGAGGTCTGTGAGCCGTTTCATGGTGTTGAGCAGATGTTTGAACACGCCACGTTTGCCGAATTTAAACTGATAATACATCATCAAAAGTCAAAGATTGCCAAGTATGACGGCAGAGTGAATGAACAGGGTACACACTTAATTACACAAGAGTGAAAATGAAAGCATAGTGTCCCTCATGCCCTATAAAACCACCGCGTATCAGTTTCATTCCCTCAAAACATCGAGTGGCCATCATGGCGATCCGTGTGTTGAGACGAGTGGTGGACAACACTGTGCTGTCCCATCTGTCCTCTGCAGCCATGAAGACCTCCACCAGCATGGACGCCACCGACAACAAGAAGACCAGACACAAGCTGAAGAAGTTCCTGACCCGCCGCCCCACCCTGCAGGCCGTCAGAGACAAGGGATACATCAAAGGTACGGAGAACCGCAAACTTGTGACAAGACTCATTATTCATAACTATAACAGGCAGCAAAAATCTTGATTTATTCTTTGAGGAAATCAATAAATGTCAAGTTCATTTTACCAAAATACAGAAAGCAGTATTTTAGGTCGGTACATTTGTGGTTTAAGCTGCTGGCGTTCTCTGCTGTAGCAGAAACAAACTTTGCATATTTTCATTTATATTTGCACATTTTCTGTCATGTGTGTTTTGTATATATCAACAGTGTCTTGACATTTATCGTGCACTAAACATACCAAAGAGTACGAGCCGTGTGTTCTAACCTTAATTATGTCCTATTTTGATTTAATTCATACTCCAACGAGCCAGTTTGCCCACAGCAATAACAAGAAGTGAATGTTTTATAGTTCTATAATAATTAACCAGACCAGACATGTCATAATATAGAGATGTTTCTTGGCCTTAAAGAGCCCACAGAAAGCAAACCGTCCTTTGTTTTACATCTAATAGAAAGTATCACGTCTCAGGGAGGGTCAATAACACACGGACAGTATTGCAACAAAACAAAGAGCTTCATTGGACTGTTTTTACGACGGTGCGTCTGTCTCTCCGTGTCTTCAGACCAGGTGTTCGGCTGCAGTCTGTCCAGCTTGTGTCACAGGGAGAGCGACACGGTGCCGATCTTTGTGAAGATGTGCATCGACCACGTGGAGAGCAGCGGTGGGTTCAGTAGTACAGTACCGTGTGTCGTGGTAGAAGGAAGTGATTCTGGGGTTGTTGTACTGTAACCTGCAAAAGAAGGGTGGGGTTTACTGCTGCTCATGAGAACACAGATAGTGGCACATAGAATGTGGACAGTGACGAATGTTTTCCTCCCATGATCCCTTGCAGGTCTGTGTATAGACGGGCTGTACAGAGTTAGTGGGAACCTGGCCATCATACAGAAACTACGCTTTGTTGTCAACCACGGTAAGTTGCTGCTCCCTGGAACAACATATATTAAAGGTTGGAATGTCTTTTGAGAGGATCTTTTCTATCGCTCTTTTAACCTCCTCCCAAAAAAGGTTTAACTTTACTACATTGCATAACACAAAGTAGTGTCTCCTTTACCTTCGTGCCTTTTGTGCATATTCTGGGATATTGCCATTATATCTACTGGTGTGTGTGTGTGTGTGTGTGTGTGTGTGTGTGTGTGTGTGTGTGTGTCCAGATGAGACGGTGAACCTGAAGGATGAGAAATGGGAGGACATCCATGTGACCACGGGAGCTTTAAAGATGTACTTCAGAGAGCTGCCGGAGCCTCTCTTCACCTACGCTCACTTCCATGACTTTGTCAGCGCCATCAGTACGAGTTACACACAGCTGCACCGCACTCTGTCACACGTTAACTCTCACTCTGGAGTTAGTGCACGAGTCATGTTGTCGGCCTCTTTAATTTACTGCTGCAAAACCCTAAAAACCATAATTTTAACAACATTCTTCTCAGCTCAATAAGCATTGTTTTTACCAGGAGTTCCTTTTGAAGACTTTTTTTTCATATTGCAGGTTTACTTGTAGAATGTTAAACTGAATGCATGGAGACGTTCAATAGTGAAACG
The DNA here is from genome assembly GCF_004355925.1 of Anarrhichthys ocellatus. Taxonomy (NCBI): domain Eukaryota; kingdom Metazoa; phylum Chordata; class Actinopteri; order Perciformes; family Anarhichadidae; genus Anarrhichthys; species Anarrhichthys ocellatus. The sequence goes on along the minus strand of NW_022280084.1, from coordinate 1,792,549 downwards.
TTTGATTTGAGCTTTTATACCGTTTTATTATCCAAAGAATTAAAAATACTGTGCTTGAAAACCTCATTCGACCCTCTTCCAAAACCACTAAATGAGTGATTTAGTAGCAGTAAGTTAGCCATAGACCACTAGCATCACAGACACTTCGTCCAACATCGCATCAGTGAAACAACAGAAGCAACTGTTTGATGAATCCAGGTTGTTCCGTCACACTTTGATAAATGTTTCCTGTTCTGCAGAGATTTCAGACTACAGGCAGCGAGTTCAGTCCGTCAAGGATCTGGTCCGACAGCTGCCCAAACCCAACCACGACACCATGCAGGCTCTCTTCAAACACCTCAGGAAGTAAGAAACGCTCTTTATCGATTCATCTTTCCCCTCAGAACGGAACGTTTTAATGCAAAGATAACAATAAATAGGCACCATTCTCACAAGAAACGTGAACAGTGTTTATCACACTGACACCAGATTATTTTAAATGTTCATTAATCTGTTATTTTCTTTTGTTTACATTCAACACATGAATGGAGAAAATCAACAAATGATCATATCTAAAGCAGAAACAAGAGAACGTTTGGTACTTTTACTCAGTATTACTTAAAATCAATCATCCCAATGGTTCATTTCTGATGCCAGATCCATTAATTGGCTCCTCATTTGACACCGACAGAGATTAAAATGTAGTTTATTTAGAGAAGCAGACGTCGTGTAAATGATCACTTCACACATTTTAGTGATGATTAACCAGGAAACAAAATGACAGCCTGTCAGGGGCCAAACACTGATTATTATTAACTTCAGCACATGAATTTAAGGGGCATCAACCAGACCAGCAAGCAGTGGTGGGAAGTAACCGAGTGCATTTACTCAAGTACTGTACTTAGGTACTATTCTGGGGTACTTTACTTGAGTACTTCTATTTCCATTTTCTGTTACTTTTACTCCACTACAAGTCAGAGAGAATCCTTTAGTTCCTTTGAATATTCTGATTATTAATACAAAATATAAAACAAACAAATCATGATGTATAATACAAGATAAAACAAGACAAATCCTTTCATTGATCCTTTCAAATTAGCTCCAACTTGAAACATGAAAACATTCATGCATCAATCATTAAAATTCAATAATATGAAATTCTGCACAATTGGTACTTTGTAAATATTCGACGCTGTGTCTTAACTGTCCGTCGCTCCTCCAGGGTGATCGAACACGGCGATGAAAACCGCATGAACACCCAGAGCGTGGCCATCGTGTTCGGCCCCACGCTGCTGCGGCCCGAAACGGAGACCTGGAACATCGCGGTCCACATGGTCTACCAGAACCAGATAGTGGAGCTAATACTGCTGGAGTACGAGAACTTTTTCGGCAGGTAGAAAGAGACGCCGGGAGATGAGCCTCTTGGTTTTTTTTTTTCTCTCTCTTGCTCTCTTTCTCTCTCCCAACGCAGAGCCTGGATTGGCTCGGCCTGGCTCGGCTCGGTCCAGCTTCTCTTCATCTCAAACCAACCTGCGACCACTGGCTCCTCCAATCGTACAACCTCCGGACCAATGCCACGCCAATACGTCAGGAAAACCAAACCATAGCTGTAACTAACTAGCGACCCAAAAAAAAAAAGAAAAGGTTTAGACTCTTTGCACTTTCCAGTGTCTCATTTTCTGTCCTGCAGCTACATTTGTGCCACTTTACTGCAAAAGGGTGACGTCCTCCTGTCGCGACACTGGATTCCTAAAAGTAGTGAACAAGCCTCTACTACTGCTGCACGGACCGACTGAGACCAAAGCAGAAGGATGGAGGAGCCTCTAATTACAGAGGAGGCCTCACTAGTGGAGGTTGGAGAATGCACTGTACTGTATTACCTGATCCATGTATCATCACTTGTATGAACCACACTGGGGAACCAAAAGAGGAAACTAAACTGCTGTGCTTGGCTTTAGACGTTTAGACACTAAGAGAAGAAACAGGAAAAGGAGAAGAAGGGATGATATGGAGGTCCTTTTTTTTATTGTTAGGATTAATATGAACATTTTCTGCCATTGCCGGACTGCTCTTCCTTTCACAATGTCTTTATTTAAAAGTATTTTGTTTCCTTCTGCCTCTTTCCATCGCTCTGGATTTTCCTCTCCTCCCTTTTCTTCCTGTAATCCTGAACACACTGGACCCTCTGAACACATAAGAGGTTATCACTCTGTAATATATCTGCAGGCCGCCTGCTCCATTTAGCTTTAAGAACAAATCTTCAAGTAGTCAGAAGTTAAAGAATATAAATCAAACAAAGGTACTCAGTGGTGTCTTTCCTGGACTCTTGGATATTAAACGTGAAGGCGTACGACCTTTTGAACACGACTCCGTTGATAAATGTGTACAGTGTTTTATGTGTGCATGAGGATGAGGGTGGGGCGGACGGATGAATGGAAATCAATGTCAGTATATTGTACAAATAGTAAATATAAGTATGTATGCCTGGAATGTTGAAAATATGACAGGAGGGAGAAATCACTATTTTGTGATCATTGTGTGACCAACAGATGTGAGGGATGAAGTGATGAACTGGGGATGTGGAGGTTTACCTGCGCGTTGCGTAAACGGAAGTTGTTGAATGTAAATCTTGAGAGTAACTGTTGGCTTTAACGAACTGGAATAAAGAGCTCTAATAAGAGATATTTCCAAAGGAGATATTCTTTGTTTTTTTAAATATTTGTTCATACATTTAGACTTACATTTAGTGCTACAGTAAGTAGTTATTTCAGTGTGAAGATCAAGGAGGGGACACTGCCGGAATTTGAGGTTTGATCATCTGATTCTACATTAAAGCCAATAAAAACAAAGGTTCAAGTCAAAACATACAAATTAAATCAAACATTTGAGGCAATATGCTAAGATTTTATGTCGATATTGGTCAGAACTTGGTGTCTAAAGTAAATCTTTATTTTTCCATCGCCATTGATATAGAAAGACAAAATTGAATGCATTTGTTTTAGTACCTCATAACTGAAGTACTAGATTATAATCTGCACTTGTAAATGAAGTTGATATAGTTTTTAACAATGTCCACTAACATATTTCTGCATTTTCCAATTTCAAACATGTGGAAACATATTTTTTGTTACAAAGATGTACTGTAATTTTTTGGTTTTAAGCTTTCTGGTCATTTTTAGCTTGCAATGCTGCTGAGTTTTATTGCATTTTACTAAGCTCATTTATTTTTTCCAGCCCATATATCAAACCTTAATGTGAAGTAATGGTGTTAGCCAAATGGTTAGAGGCACAAAATAAAGATGACATGCACCAATGTTAAGTCGAAACTATTAATTTTGTTTACTCAAATAAATAAAATGCGATATTCTCCACAGAAGATGGTAAACGTAGCCCTACATTGATGATGAAACTATAACGTTACAAATCAAAAGCTGAAGAGAGACGAGACAAATGAGACATTCAGATTGTTTTGTTTTTAAATATCCAATTAAATGTTGCAGAAATGAATGTTGACATGTTTTATATGTCAGGTAATGACTTGGAATAAAGTTGACTAAGGAGTTGAAACACAGAGGTGGGTGATAATTTATACTGTATGCTTTATAAACAGTCAAACCTGACGGGGTCATTTTTGACCCCAGAGGACAACAGGTGTGATGATGTGCTGCCATTAGAAAAATTCAAATGATTCAAGAACAGCATCCTCACTAAACTTTGATATGTACCTCTCTGTGATCAGTCAAATAGTAAAAAATAATATAAAGTCAAAATAATTCATTGTTTCATTGTATTTTCACTCAAAAACAGGGTATACTTTTATGTAAACAAGGTCTATTGGCCCTAAATTCCAAAATGAAGGGAACGATTTGTGGTAATGTGTTGGACTGAAGTAAGACTAAAGGTGTAAAACAGAATGGATTGACAATTTATACTGTATGCTTTAAAAACAGTCAAACCAGGTGGGGTCATTTTTGACCCCAGAGGACAACAGGCAGTCGGGAGGACAACACAAGGGATAATGACTAAAGTAAGTGATTCAATTAGACTTACAACACTAGGCCTACTCTACTGTGACAGTCTTAACCTGCATGGCACTAAAATACATATCAGAGAGCAAACTGTTAGTTTGTAAAGCTATTTTTAAAAACGGATTCAATTACAGAACACTTTTCAAGGGCCAATTCCAATCAAAAATCACAGCAAAAATCACATGCAGATGCTCAAAAAGGCAGTGCGATCGATTACGATGAGATCTCTGACGTCTGGTCCGGGTTAAACCTTGATAATGGATTCTTTTATCAGAGGTTTTCTGGTGCAAGAAGGGGAATGCAAAGTGTTCAACAGGGGGAAAAGGTTTTCTTTCACTCTGCCGTGAACATATCTTCTATTTTAAGAGAAGTTACCAACATTGTCACATTCCGACCTGCTGGTTTCTGGCTCGTGATTTAACATCTGATCGCTCCGGTGCGTCACATCCACGGAAAAATAGATATCTGCCCTTCAAGAAACGCACATCAGATCTATTAGTTATTTCAGTGTTTTCTCTCCAGCAGGCTTTAAGATTGTCTCAACGTGCCGATACGCTTTTACAAAGCAGACCCTCGAAAGAAAATTAGCCCCGAGGGGATGTTATCTGCTCAAATTCAAAGCTGCTGACTTCTTCAAGTGTGCGGTACAATCGGGGGGAAGCACACGTGTGAAATAACATGTAGAGATCAGACGGATGCATGCGGCTCAGATACTGCGATGCTGCCGATGTGCCGTGCTGTGCCGGCTCCTACAGATGTCAAGTTCAAAAACCCCAGAAAGCTTTTCATGTTAGGAACCCTGCTTCACACTATCAACATTTTATAAGATGCTTTCCCTCAGAAACACCGGCTGAAAAGATGTTTCTTGTTGGATGCATCTTTATAGGCAGCAGGACGTATCATCAAGCTGCTCTTTTTTTGCAGTCTCTCAGCATGCTATCCACTCGGGGTAAAAAAAACAAGTCGTTCTAATGATCATAACAGTGATTGTTGTTGGCACCCCCCTCTGATCTCGGTTACATATTCGTCGTTTGTTCACACAGAACGCCTAATCAGTGAGAAAACCGACAAACAACCAGAGAAACACAGGCACAGAGTTTGAAATTAGGGATCAGACAAAACTCCCAGCCCGTCCTGGTTCGTTAAAATGTCTACTAATAGATACAAAATAACAAAGCAGGCAATACAAGGAGAGTTATGATTGATCTTTGTGTAAAAGTGACCACATTTAATAGCTTTGAATTGGAGTCAAACTATGGCCAAATTCCATCATGTGTGGAGTCTCTAGAGCAATACAATTGCAAATTAGGTCACAGTTTATTATTTACTTATGTCTAGTGGTATCCAGTCATTCCTTCATAGTTTTGGTGTAATTTGTTCACATTTTGAGAACAATGCTGTGGCCGTTAATGGGATTCGTTTGTGGACTGAGATCTGTGGACCAGCCTGCAGTCTGCAGCTTCTTCTTGTTGTGGATCTTTTATAAAACGTTGTGCACAAAGTGTTGTCGCTGTCCAAGGTGCTGATCCTGGGACCCCCGATTGTCCAGAGACACTGACCATCAGCATGCGTTATAAAGAGGTGAAATGTGCCTCAAAGAAGACATCCGATATATTGTTTTCACATTGTCTCCTAATATGATCGGACGTAGCGGCCCCAAACCTAGTGTATGTGTTTTTACACTATTACAAATGATTGAAATGACTAACTGAATATGGAAGAGCTTAATCGTAGTGACCCACATAATGATACATAATTATAATCACCTGACACTGTGGGTACTCAGACCAGGATACAACACAAAAGGTGCGGCCGCTTAAAAACTCCCCTTGGCAAAGTGTGTTGAGAGTATTTAAACTTTTTCGCTCGTCTAAAACCTGCTAGAAAAACACGACGCACCATTGTGCCATGAACAATGACTTTGCAGGCAGCTCGTTTCCAGCGACGTGTCTCGGTGTGATCTGGGCGTTTGGGAGGGTTTTGCAGATGTTCCTCGCCATCAACGCTTTCCAGCTCTTCTTGGGGGGGACCCCCCGAGACCTCCCCAGGCTAGACGAGATATAAAACTCCTCCAGTGTTTTCTGGGTCTACCCCAGGGCCTCCCTCTTCACCACAACCGGTACAACGTCACACCAAACCGCCTGTCTACCCTCACTCAGGAACTCCCCTGCTTGGGGCAGTGACTCACTCCTAACCCAGAGGGTGCAAGCCACCATTTATATATATATATTGATTTTTAGCAAACCAAGGTTAACTGTTGTTATGTCATGGGTCTGCATGGTCTCACAACATTGCACCCTCAATTATCCAGAAATTTTTTTTTGCTGAGCTTGCATGCTATTTTTTAGGACTGTCCTACTTTAAACTGCTCCCGTTACACCTGATGGATGAGCTCAGGACGAGCACTGTTCCTCTGGTCGTCACGTTCGAATGACTTTAACCTGAAGAAAGTCGCTTTCAAAGTAAACTTAATCCAGTTAAGAAATAAATATATATATATAT
>NW_022280084.1:1749342-1756040 GCF_004355925.1 Anarrhichthys ocellatus | reverse complement strand
TTCTGTTTCGGCCAACTGGCCGGCCGGTCGGGCAGCAGGCCTCCAGCAGCCTGCAGCTGCTGCTGTGAATACAAAGCAGAGTCAGAGAGCATCCATCTCCAACTGGGTCTCAACAAAAGGTAAACACGAGGCAGCGGCTCAGGAACAACTCGCATCATGTCAGAGACACTTTGAGCCTGTAATGCCTCAGTTTACTCCAATATGTAGTAATGACTGCGCTGCTGACAGCTCACTGTGGCTCTGACCTGCTGCAGTACATGCTGATGGATGGTTGTACTACTGTCACAGGATTTAGACTGAAGACCTGGGGCCGTATTCAGGAAACTTTCTAGTACAGAGAGTTGCTCCTGCTGGTGAAATTCAAAGGAAATTCTTAGAATAATGACATTTTCTCAGAAATTCCGCTTTAGATTGCGACGAGATCCTGTTAAAGATAAGTTACTCGACAAAGCATCTGAGCCCTTAAGAGAGCGGCAAAGGTGGAAACACTGTTGGGAGTAGAGAGGACTTTTAAGAGGCTTAACTTTCAGTCAGGAAGTTCATTAGCTTGGTTGCTAACGGGTCTGTCTGCTAACCGTTCCTCTCTTGTGGAGCATTTATACGCAGACAGAGGAGGTTTAAAACACAAGTGGATAGTTCAGCACAGCTATTAAGATGTAAAAGCTTCTTCCCGTTTGGACTCTGCGGCTCTCTGTTCCCTCACAGGTCCACAATGTCAAGATTGCTTCCTTGTGTCACCAAAATGAAGTGATTGTGGTGATTCCATTGGAAGGAAAAATGTATTTTGCCATAAAAGTTCCGTTTTAGATCTTAGTGCGGCCTGACCTTTACTCTGCTGTCGAGAGGTGAATGTGTGAATAATTTATCGTAACATGTTTGCACAGTGAAAACACAAGAACCTCCCTCTGTGCTGTTTGTGTCAGAGAAAGCTCTTATCTTCATCTAACATCGTGACGGTTATCCAGAGAATCGCACGTAATTACTCACCGCAGTCAGCTTTTTCTCAAATATTCAGTTTGTTCATAAATATTCAGCTTTCCCCAATTATGAATGAGAAAATGTTCCCGAATTTGCCGCGTGAAAATAATAATTCAATACTACAAAATAAATGGAGACGCTCTAATTAGAGATTAAAGATGCAAACAGGATGAATTAATGATTTAAAAATCCTTTGACATCACTCGTATCACTCAGTTTCAGTTTAATTCACACTCAAACCTGTCTCTCTCTCTCTGTCTATCTCTCTGTCTGTCTCTCTGTCTATCTCTCTCTCTCTTAACTCATTCTCATGCTGCTCTCCTTTCTGTTTTTCTAAAGTCCATTCATATGAAGTGAGAGCAGAGGGTCATACTTGTAGTCCATTTCTCCTGCTTGCACCTAGCTGTTGTTTTCTAGGAAATATTCACAACACATCTCACATAAAACCACAGGTCGTCATTTTTACGTCTCTGTTTGTTGATTAAAGAAAGGTGATGTAATGTGCTAGTGAGTTTCAGAGGTGCTGGTGAATCACAGTGACTACAGGAAACAGGGATAGGAGCCAAGTGCAGAGGAGGCAGGCAGACACAATCGGTTCTGTGATTTATGAATAGAGGCTTGCTGGTGGGTAAAGGGGCGGAGCAACAGAAACTCCAAAATAAGAAGAAGAAAAGAGGCATAAAGCAGCTCGGGATGCGCAGATAACCACCTTTGCCAGACAAAGTACAAGTACTTACACTTCACCCTTATTCACCAGCCTGCGCTCTCAGGTCAGATATGTTACAGTTAAGATAAAGACCGGTGGTGATCGAGCTTTGGCGGCAGCAGCACCAACGTTATAGGATGCTCTGCTGAGTCATTCTTTTAAAAATCAGCTTTAACACATTCCTGTTTAGACGGACGTTTGGGTAAGCTATATAATATATAATAATTAAATGTACAACATGATCCAGTTGCTGCCACTTTAGCATTCAACTTTATTTTTTTGACACTAAGTATACTTTGGTGTATATGTTTATAATTAACCCTTCAACTGACAAGAATTGTGACCAATTAGTTAAACATTTAGAAAATAAAAAGCTGAACAACGGAGCAGTTTTTCTCTTAGAGGAGAAGGTAGCTGGTCCACCTTAAAGGAAACACCTCCATGGGAACTTAACTTGGGTCTTGAGGAGTTTATTCACTCACAAACACTGTACACACATCTGGTGGGTGGGTGGTGAATGGTGCACAGGGAATGTGGCTGGAGAGGAGGGACACGGAGACAAACTGTGACAGGTTTGAACTTCGGGCTGCTAGTCTTACTATAACCCCCCCCCCTCTGCTTCCAGTCTTAACACTCAGCTAACCACATTCTGGTTATTCCGCTCCATCCTTAAGTGGTGCAGGTCTTCTACTCTGATGAGGCAGATGATGACATTCTGACACCTGCTAGTTTCTTATTCCCTTGCTAATGGCTGAGCTACTCCCCCCCCCCCCCCTGTGCTCTCGCTGTCAGCACATTTTTGTTTGACTTCCTTCGGCTGCCAAAATCTCCAAGCTGACAAAGCGATGTTACACTTTCCAACAAATGAGCTCCATCCAGGTTTGATAGGTGAACGTCGGAGGTAAAACCCTTCTTCCGTCTGTGCTTGAGGAGGAGGGAGGCAGAGTGTTCACCAATGAGTTCATCAATCTCTCTCAGCTGCACAGGGTTCAGTAACACGGGCTGAATATTCACAAAGACTCTTCAGCTTGTATCTACATACGTATATCTACGTCCTGTTGTCATCACCTATGTGAGCCATACACCTGACATTTATGGACTTATAGTCACCGTCCTCTTTTCACAGAAGATATTTCATTACTAAAAATACAAAGCAACCAAAACTGAGATGGTGTTTAACCGGCATCAAACATTGTTCCTTTCCTCATGCTTTAAGATTTGGGAATATTAATTTCCCATTGAACTCTCCTGCTGTGTGTGTGTTTGACCCTCAGGATTTATTATTACGTTTCAAACCTTCCATGTGACCAGAAAGCCTGCTGTTTCCTCTCGGTGTGTTTCTGCGTATCTCAGGTTTGCTTAATTTTAAAGTCTGTCGCCCGCCTGATTTGAACGTTAAACAGCCAGCTGGTTTCTCTGTGTGTGTGTGTGTGTGTGTGTGTGTGTGTGTGTGTGTGTGCTAGTGCACGGTGTGATCCCTTGTTTCTCACAGACCTTGGTTTCAGTGTTCTCTGATTCCCCCGCTGTGTTTGCGCTCAACAGGTTTTTTTATCATCCGATTCCCCTGCTGTCTGTACTCGGTAGGTTTTCACTATCAGACTCCCCTGCTGACTCTCTCTGCACGTCTTCCCGTCTCCCGTCTGTTTCTTCTTGACCATCCAATGAATACGACCAAACAGCTTCTCCCTCACAAATGTATTCGGTGCTGGACCGGATCTGTGGAACATGATGTCATAACCTCGTCCCCAGGCGGTCCTGCTGTGTATTGATTCCTTATTGCTTTGACCCACATGTTGTGATTATAACCACATTCATGCTTGACTCATGAGGCCAGTAGCCAAGTTTTCATTCAAATGGCAGACAAGCAAATTTAGACGTCAATTTCCAGAAAAAAAAGACAAAATAAAATGTGAGAGTTGGGTGCCACGAGACATTACAGACGGTAATCTGGTTGTTTAGTATAACAGGTCAGCCAACCAATCCACGAGAGACTCAAACCTAGCAGACTAGCTAACAGATAGCTTTACTCTCAGCTATTTGGGGCTCACACACAGGTTTGCTGCCGAGCAGTAATCAAGCTGAGATAAAACTAGTGCCTGTGTCACCAGCACTTTAGAGGCTGATTGTCCATGGAGCATTTTTTTGTCTTTTTCTGAGCGACACTGAGGAACATCTAAAGCATGATATTCCTGTCTCCATTTCCTTCACAGTATTTCCAGTATCTTTCTCCCATGACAGCTGCCCATTTCTCCCAATTATCCTTATTATATGTTATTTGTTGTGTTTTTTTACTTGCTGTGATGCACTTTCTAACATTGTTAAGAAAGGTGCCATACAAATAAAGTTTATTATTATTATTTGTCGGTCATCTCTAACCATGCATTAGTTTTTCGCACGCTGCAAACCTAATCAGCCGCGCAGAGCAATGCATAAATTAGACACAGTGCAATTCATATTTGATTACTAAAACATAAATTATGTGTAAGAATAAAGGCCAAGAGGTATTTTGAATAATAAATTTGTGTTTTAACAATTAAAGAGGATTTCTTCTGATACCAGTAATTATTTTCTGCTTTAGTTCAGTTGATACCAATTCCTTACAGCATTAAATTACTTTTAGAAACAAAAGATGACGGCAGTGGTTTGGAGGTCTGGAACCAGAGAAATCTGCCAAAATAGGCCAAAAAGCCGTCCTTGTGTTGGTTCATGAGAGCATTGCATCATTCATACAGTATGTTCAGTTCAAAGCCTGATCTGATGAAAGCAGCTTTATGAAAGCATTTTTGTGTCACTAGAAGTATAAATGCTGTTTTACATTCACATGCTGGATAACTGAGATCTCTAAAAAGTTTGGATAGTTTGACGGTGGTTCAGAAGACTGTCTCTATTCATTAAAATAAAGAAGTGAACAAGAAGTATTAATAGTTCTGTCTTGTCTTTCTCGATGGTTGTCTCTTTGTCTGTCCTCTTACTAACTACTGGGAACTGATTTTCCTCTGAGATTTATCTGGAGGAGAGAGGACAGAATCTACAAAATATATATTCTTGTGTTCATGTAATTTGTCCTGAGAAACAGACTCAAAATAATTCTATTGATTGTGACTAAATGACAAGTTACTCTGATGACATAACAAAATGCGCAACAACCAATTCCATCGACTCGCCCAGTCTCTAAAGTGGGCTATTAAGCTGTCTGATAGCAGCGCAGGTGATTACTATCATTGTCTACTTACTCTGCGGGATGCCAGGACCTTCTCCCATCATGTCGCGTAACTCCATTTCTTTCCGACTGATGCAGAGCTCACATATCTCTTCTGCCATGCTCCACGGGGCTGAACCGGGACCCTCTGCTGGCACACTGAAGACTTCCAGAGGTCGGTACTCCGGCACTGCCAAACAGCCCGATGTCGTAAAGGCTGCTTCAGCTCCAACCTGCTGCGTGATTGAGCCGTTTCCACCAGCGCCGTGTTTGCAACAATCTGTATCAGGAGAGTCTTTAGTGGAGCCCACGGTCAGAGAGTTCAGCTGTTCTGGGCCTCCTTGCCTGTTGGATATGCCCACCCATGAATAGTGAAGAATGATAAATATTAACTATTACATAGAAATATTTTATGCCGAGCAAAATGAGACTTAAATTGCAGATTGACGGTAGAAAGCTGTCTGCACTCTGTGGAAGATGGAGAACTGGAGGACCAGGTGGCATTGCAGAGGGTCTTTAAAACCGCTTTTATTCAACATAAATACTGAAGGGGAAGAGAAGTTGGAGCTGTGACCACATAGTAAAACCATCTCTCTCTTTCTCTCTCTCTCAACCTCTCTCTCTCTCTCTCTCTCTCTCTCTCTCTCTCTCTCTCTCTTTCTCTCTCTCTCCTGTCGGGTTTGAGGAGATCTCTTGGAGCTGGAGAGGAGAGGTTAGTCGTCTCTCTCTCTCTCTTCTCCGCAGCCTCTCGCCGCTTCATCATCATGGGTTTTAGGAGTAAAAGAGCCGCTGGGATTATCGCTCAAGTCGCCCTGCTTCTCTGCAGCTCGTCCGGGACAACCGGAGAAGGTGAGCAGGCTATGCGCTTTTTTTTCCTTTTTCTTTTACTTTCCACCTGAGGAGACGGAGCGAGTCCGGACACATGCAGCGCAGACCCGGAGGGTCTAACATAGGCTTCATCTCTCTTATCATACCGCCTGGAAACAAATGTGTAAAGCTCCTGATTTCAGTATACAATGATATTTTAGCGGTTAGTCTGATTTACTCTGGGAAAAGTGCAGAGCTGTCTTCTTTTTGAAGGGTTTGCGCGTATCGGTTGCGCATCATCGCTCGGTTGTTTGAGAGATAATATATAAGAAGCGTTAACTCGGTTTAATTGCGTATTTATGAGAACTGGATCAGTTCAACAATGAATAACATAATTATTCTTACACTAATGTTTAAGATGAACGTGTCCCCTGCGCATTTTTCACTTTTATGCAGCGTCCTCACCTTATTTAAGATATTTTACTATATTATATATATTATATCTCCTGATTCCTTCTGAAACACGTTTGCATCGTAGGATGCTGCTGCTGCATCAAAGAATGTGCTGGATTCACACAGCTGTGTGTTTCTATCCTCTGTGGGCTAAAAAGAAGCATTGTCGCCACTATTCAGAAGCCAGTCCGTCCACTGTGTGCATAAAACAAGGTTATCTGTTTTCTTTCTGCTTAATTTGGTGCTCAGTGCAGCATGATGAGCATCCTGGGACCGAGCCACGTTTGTGCGCACACACACACACACACTGCAAAGAGCAGCCAGAGTGTGGAGGTGTGTGTCAGAAAGAAAAGGTATGCAGGTTGGGGATGTGGCTTTGGGGCTGAGAGGTTGCTGGTTTTATTCTGAAAAGGGGAAATACCATTTTTTGGGCCATTGATGTTTTACATTGAGGCAGTTTGCAGGTCTGAAGCTGTGTCAGTGTGTGAATATGAAGTGGGATGTTGCTGTTAGCCTCCCTGCCTAAGAGAGGAGGGGGGGGGGGGGGGGGGGGGG
>NW_022280084.1:1740855-1749242 GCF_004355925.1 Anarrhichthys ocellatus | reverse complement strand
GCCGGGGGGGGGGGGGGGGGGGGGGGGGGGTTGGGGGGGGGGGGACAGGACAAAGGTAGGAGAGAGAGAGCGCAGTGATGTATACCTCTATGAAAAAGTCCTCCATCCATGTTTCTCTCTCCTCTTCCTCTTCCACGACACAATGATGTCTCTTGCCCTGGTTTTCTGTTCTTTATTTAGCCGTGTTTGCCTTCTTCTCAGCCTTTGCGGTTGAAGATAATGTTAGGTGTTCACAGAATGCCATTTTTTCATCTTCCCCCTCTCTCTGGCTTCTCATCTGCTTCTGCGTCTTTCTTTCATCTTCCCTCACCTCTCCTCACACCCACCTGTGTTGTCTTTGAACCTGTTTAAACCCCGCAGTTAATACAAACTCATGCTGTGCAGTCAGACCAAAAGCTCCATATCTTTATTCTAACTTCTAGTGCAGTGGAATCAGTTAGGATGAATTTCTTTGAATTATGTTTGAAATGATGCACAAAAAAAACATTTCCCAATTTGTCACCAGCAACACGCAGCGTAAATATACAAACAAAGTGTTCTTGTTCTTGAGTCTGAACTTCCTGCTGCAGTTTACTGTTAGTTGGATGTAAGGTAGTGAGACAATGAGAGAGACAGATTGCAGCGTCCTCCGTTAGACAGATGAATGAATGAGGAGACGAGTGAGGAGGAGACATGAGTCTAATGAATGCAACATGTTCAGTTAGAGTACAGCTCCTCGTCCGTCCTTCCTCTGTTCTTCTTCATCCATGAAAGAAACATCCACAGTCTCACCACTGAAGCATCTGATCCTCTCTGTCTCCCTTCCTGCTGTTTCTGACTCTGGTCTGCTGCAAACTATAAGTCCTCTCCTTCCTGTCTCATTTTTCTCTTCCTGTTGTTTTCTGTCAGCTTCTTTCTTCCTTCATCCTCCCGATACATTTGTCTTCATTTCTTTTTATACCCTCTATCTTTCTCTTTCCTCTCTTTTTTTACCTGGATCTCCGCCCTCCTGCTGCTGTGGCGCTCTTCCATCTCAATTCTTCCTCTTTTCCCTCCTCCTCTATCCTTTCTAGTCTCTATACCTATACCTATATATATATATATATATATATATATATTTCCTCCCTGTTTCATGTCCATATCCCTCAACATTTCTCTGCATATATTCTCTTTCCTGCTCACTTCCGTGTTGCATCATGTGAAGGTGTTTACATTTGGTCTGAACTGACAGGGCTTGGGAATATGTTGTGATATTGTTACAACTTATAGCTGCCGGTGTTTAACATATTTACATATTTTGTATTTGTATATCAGACAAAAAAACCTTCTCCTGAGAGAGAATGTCTTGTTCCTACTTTGATTCAGTTCATTGAAAGGTGCTACATCCTAAATTCAGGGCATTAATACAGCAGCGGGGTTGGATAGATGTCTACCTGAGTAGAGAATGAAGGCACTCTCCCTCTTTGTGTGTAATCTGAGCTTCTATATGTTTGTGTAGCCAGGTCGGCTAATGGCTCTACACTGCTCTCGTACGGCGGTTATCACTGATAACGCCGTCCTGACTCTTGGCGTTGTTGTGGAAGTGTAACGCCCACCTGCCTGTTCCGCCTCAGGTAAACACTGTGAGCTCATTTCAGCACTATTGCTGTTGTCAGCATCAGGAGATCATGGCTTTGACCAGAAATGGAGAGATGAATCTACTAATCTACTACTGCGGTGTTGGGATTTGGGGCAACCGGTCCTTCAAATGACACAACAGAATGTATTGTTTGTCCGTCGCCTTCAGTACGACACATAGAAGCGTTTTCTGATCTGATGCTCCTGTCGTCAGGAAACATAGTTTGTCTGTTGTCCTAAACGGTCACCTTTGTAAAATAAATCTGTTTAACGATGTGACAACACTTCGGTTTAGGCATAAACATTACTTGGTTAGATTTAGGGATAGATTATGTTTGTTTTAAAGTACTTTGTTTAGGTTATGGGACCTTTGTCATAGAATTACAATGATATAGACACGGTTACGGTTTGTATGCAGCTCCTCTGTGAGCCTCTGAGACCTACGGTTACCCACAAACCCCCTGGTTTCATGTGTATCTTCGCAGGAGCATATTTCATCTTTAAAAATCCACTGAAGTTCAGACTGATGCAGACCAGCTCTGTATAAAAGACGTTGTCCCATCACAACTACTCAATGCCTTTAAATGAAAAAAAGTACAAACACGTGGTTAGCAGTTTAGGGGATTATGTAAAACGAGCTATTACAAAATAAAAAAATCCCTGAAGTTTTTTTTCCAGTCTATTGTCACATAATTGTGTCATCATGCAGGGGCGTCGTTAGGCCTATTTGAGCCTCAAATGTTCTTCAGCCCCCCAAATAATTTGGCATTATTGGCTTTAAAAAAAAAAAGAAAAAAAATATATTTTTATTTTGGTGATGTCATTAAATTAAACTATTGTTTCTCACATGGACAAGTTATTTATAACTCTAACATGCTACATCTGTGCGTGCGTTCTGGTTTGTATATTTTCTCCCCCTTCAAATTACAATCCAACAGCCTGTCATCACACTTAACGATATAAAGTTGACACTGTCAGGTCCATTCTCCATCCATTGTGTGCAGTCCCTTTAACAATTAGGATTTGGGAGTGGCGCGGATATGAAAGCTAGTTTATCCGTCTTTCCTTTACAAGCAGGAAAATT
The DNA here is from genome assembly GCF_004355925.1 of Anarrhichthys ocellatus. Lineage (NCBI taxonomy): Eukaryota > Metazoa > Chordata > Actinopteri > Perciformes > Anarhichadidae > Anarrhichthys > Anarrhichthys ocellatus. The sequence goes on along the minus strand of NW_022280084.1, from coordinate 1,746,562 downwards.
ATTTCTCTCTTTATTTGAGAAAAGTTCATATTTGTGTTGTCAAATTTCACTATGACCCTCAAATTCTGTCTCTTGTGTTATCATATACTGAATGCAAGCAAAACTACAAAGCAAAATCACACTCTTTCTGATTGAACCAATCTATGAACTGTCCCAAAAAAAATTGTTGCGTGCTACGCGCACAAACATGCCACTCCCCTTGGGGCTAAGCCCCCGCCTTCTTTCAATCCTAGAAACGCCCCTGTCATCATGTCAGAGGTTGAAACCGCTGAATGATCAATATTTCATATTTAATTGAAGGCTGATATCGGCCCAAAGTATCAGCTTCTGTTTGGTGCAGTTCTTGCTGCAGTAGTTGTTTTCTGCGGTGCAGAGAGCTCACTGTTCATTACGGAGGTGGTACTAAATGACGACAAAGTGGAAATACATATCTTAACAGCCACAGATGGCGCCCTGATGACTTCTTAGCCGGAGCAGCGAAGGAGCGAGTCGCTAGATTCATGGGAGTCGGCGTGTGAAACAAGCTACCCCGCAGGGCGGGAAAGTCCCTCTGCGTTTAATCGCCTTCCAATGTTACAACATGAAAGAGTCGCTGTGTGCTGAGCAGCTCGCATGTAAACAGACGTGTGCCTTTGAGCTGCCGCAAACAGTGATTTGCCTATTTTGCTCACGTGTGCTGCAGGTTAGTGTAGATGTTGAAGGGAAACGGTGAGGTGTTATTCACACTTTATTTTCTCTGAGAAAAATACAGAATGGTTTCCTGAAAAGGTTTGAAAAAGCAATTAGAAAATGTGACTTGTGGTCTTTGTAGTTCAGTTTTGTGTTTTGGTTTATTTCAAATGGACGCGGTGACATTTAAGAATAGGCTGGCTGGGCGGCTACAGCTCCGGTTGGCCATTAATCATGTTGTTGGTGTTTTGATCCCCAGCTGCTCCTGTCCACATGTGGAAGTGTCCTTCAGCAGGACTGAGCCTTAAAGTGCTCCAAACAAGGACAAGCATCTGCTGAATGTAACGAGTGCATGCCTGTTATGTTGAGGTGGTGAATACGCTTCCAGGACTTTTCCCTGAATGTGTAAAGTAGTGGTATCGCTGACTAATTATTGGAGAGATCTATGAGATTGAACGTTCACTCTCTCTCTGGAATTTTTCAAAATAGCCCAACTTGCACATGTAGTCAACAGTAAGCACTATAAATGTTTGTTGGAGGGCTTCACGATGCTTCTTCACATACTCTCATGGCCCTTTCACACAGGACACGGTGCGCATTGCTGCACACAAAAGTTCAGATTTAACTTTGAGTTTGCTCAGCGCAGCGAAAAGCCAAAGTGGCTTCCACCAAATCATTGGAAGCAATGTCTGTCCGAGCGCTGTTGTGTTTATGGCCCATGGGTGTACATTAAACATGTTTTAATGGAGATGCAGACTGTCGTAGATTTTTATTTTGTAACATCAAAATTGTGGAATTAAATCAAAATGGGTCTGAAAAACAGCAGAAGTGTTTAGCAGACCTTCCCTGGATAACAATAGCGACGCCATGAGAGGTTTCTCTCATTAGAAGTTTATTTCATTCGAGACGGTCATGTTTCTACTTTTCTTTACTGTTTATTGCTTCTCTCCTGTGTCTCTAATTGTGCCCTTAGAAAGTTTTCTCGTCTTATAACTTGTTTTGTTCTGATTTATTTCACGATTCCTCCGAGCACTGCAGTACTTTGAATTTATGTCTGTATTAATTACTGGATTTAATTAGCTTTGCTGTATTGTTAGCTGGTGCTTTTCCTCGGGTGCCTTAAGAAATGACTTTGCTTTTACCGCTTTGGATTTCAGCTGCTTCTGAACACACGTCAGCGTGCTGCGTGTCCAACATGTCGGCAGCCTTAGACCTCATTGTGATGCAAGGAGACCGTTCTGTCTTTCGTTGTAACTCAATATGCTGCAGAGATCAGGCTATAAACTGAAACAGAACATAAGGTTACACAATACTTCTGAACTTATGGGGAGCCTCAGACATAATACTTTCTCAAGGCCCCAATCACATATGCTTAAAAACAAAATCAAAGCTTAAAGCTACTGTGGGAAACGTTTAACATGGTTGTGAAACAGTATTGATTTAATACTGACACCTCTATATGACCTACATAAGTCAACGAGAGCGTCAGCTGGAAGATTGCCTATCTTTATGTATTATTGGCCAGAAGAGGAGATGATGCTGCCGGGCCCTGAGCTCTCCACTTCCTGCCGGAGCTCCAACTGCAAAGCCCGATCATAAAAAAATCTTTGAATTCATTCTTGCTGTTTCTTCTAATCCATCTGTGAAGTTCAATGAATACATCGCTAATGTGTTAAGCGTGAAGTCGCTTCCACTTAATTTCCCAGAATGCCTCCTCTCTCTCTCAGCATATTGTTCTCTGGTGCGCAGTATACGTGTGGGTGGATGGAGTGATGGTGATGAAGTAATGAGCTTCCAATAGAGGAAAAAAGTAAGATAGAGAAAGAAGGAACGATGTCGCAGCGTGCTGTTAGTTGTTCAAAATATAATAAGGCTTTAGAAATGGCTCCTTTGGGGGCAGAATTGGTCTCCCACGTCTTCCATGATGGATGTCTCTGTGTGTGGATGCTGAACACTGGTACAGAAATGGGAATCTTGAAAGAAGCTGTTTTAATTGTGTGAAGCTAAACTTAAAATTATAGGTGCTCAACACGAAAATCAGAGTGCATCTCATCATGGCGACAACTGAGCCAGCGGCTAGAAGCTAGCAGCGCTAACAGCGCTAACAGCACCATCAGCAGCGCTGATGGAGTCAACAGTGTAAACAAGTAGATTACAAGTAGAAATGTAACCTTTGGTTTGATCCAGCTGTGTAGACGTGTCACGAAACAACTTGTCCTCATACTGTGGAAAGTTTCTTTTTTTTAGCTCTGGTTTTGGTCTCCACCATCTCCTGAGGGAAACATCTGGCTCTTTAGCTGCTAAATGCTCCATTATGTTTCCCAGCTAGTCGCTCACTTTGTCTAATTGGCGATTGGGAGTTTATTTAATCAGTAAAGTCGTAGTCCGTAAAACCAAATCAAGAAGTTAAAAGAAGCTAAACCGATATAGCTGAGAGGAACTGCAGAGTCGAGGGACAGTTCTCTGCGGATCGTCTCTTTTCACAGTTATTTGACCTTTTGTTAATGAAAAATTATGATTTAGTGCAGTTTTAAGCCCTGTTCTTCCTCCCACTGCTGTGCACCAAACTGCAGCGTGTACAAACTGAATAAAACACCCAGGAAACAATTGATTCAGCTCATCGATCCTCACAGTGATGCCAAACGTTTCTACAGCAGTTAGCGTGCTGTCAAATTTTTATTAGAATTAAACAATGAAGTTGCAACTATGCCCATGTAAGGTTTGTAAGTACCCGAGGGGTGAGTTAATGAAACAGTAAGGCGTTATTGACAGAGGAGGATTCAGGAGGGATCGATAAGGAGAAGACTCGTAAGCTCCCCGTGAGAAAGGAAGCGGACGAGAATGTGAGAGGAAATTAAACTTTAATGTTCCTTGTGGGGGAAATGGGTCACTGCAGCTAAGAAAAGACAACACACACACAACATCTCAAAATGTAACAAATCCCCAAAATACGTCGCAATGAATGCAAAAGTGTTGTCTAACTCTTATCTTAGTTGTCAAAGGAGGAGAAGGACGGTGGATTGAGACGGTCTGCAGCCTGCTCACCTGATTAGAAAAGTACAAGGGCAACAATTTGAGGATGAATCAGTATTTAGCAGAGTAACTGAGCTCTTCAAAGGTTACAGACGGGCAGATAAATAGACGGACATTTACATTACAACATTTAAGAAAGTATATTACAGCTGAGGGTTTGGATGGAGAGGACAGATGAATGAAAAGTCATCAGAAGCTGCAGAGAGCCAAATGAAGACCTCATCGCCTTGATGAAATAGCTTTCATACCCGAAGGGGAATCTGACATTCATAAGCTATAAGCAAAAACAAACACGGCTCCCTGAAACCAATAAGTTGTCCTTCAGACATTTATCCCCAAAAGAGCCCACCTTATAGTACATCACTTAATAATCGTCCACGCCGACTTTGCTCTCCACATTTCATTTGTTTCCAGAGCTCGGGGCGAGGTCTGTCTGGAGCTGTTTAGAGAGGTTTGATATTTGTGTTTCTACTCCCACAGTAATTCAGCATCTGAGCGGCGGTGCCTGAATCGCTTCTGTAAGTGGAGCTGCTTTTTTATCCCTATTTATAAGAGATTCAGTTTATCTGCTAAAATGTCCATATCAGGTGTGACAAATAAGAAAATGAACAGTGAAATATGAACTTCCTCCAAAACAGCAGGGAATAAAAACTATAAATTAAGAGAGAGTTGCTGCACTTAAGTTTCATTGTTGGCCACATACACACACCATTAGGTTACAGGAAATTATCTCTCTAGAATTTGCATATTTTTTATTATTTGGTTATTCATTTGAATGGATCTCCCGAGTGTCTAAAATAGAATTTGGAATATTTGAATGCTACGCAGCTTTTGTTCAAACCCGGTATTTCTGCACAGTTTGCGATAAAGATCAGGCTACATTAATATTGTTAGTATTTATGTATTGAACATTCCAGTGGGGGCTGCGTATAGGACCGAGACTTGTGTGATCCAAACATCTCCAATAAATTCAGAGCGATGTAAAGTCAACATTTTTTGAAAAAAAGATAGACGTAATAATTTCGAAAATGCACAATATGTATTAATTTAACGAAATGTTGCTGCGATCCGAATTTGTTGGCGTTCAGCCTTTGAAAAGCAACATTTACACTGTGGTCAAACAACAGTTATCCTCTCCCGTATGCTCACACCTGTGTTAATTGGGCGGTCGATGTAAATACCCACAACAACATTTTTTTTACATATTTTTGGTTGATAACCTCCTAGAATATGAAGACAGTCATTCAAAGCTTCATCTGTAAAAAACCTCAGTAAAAGCTTTGAATGTTAAGAAAGGACACTCGTGCAGCCCTCGTGGTTTCATCTGCAGTCTTTCCAGAGAGAAGTTGAGCTAATAAGCCAACTGGCTGGTGGTAAAAACCTTCAAAGATAAACTCAGGGAGCCTCTCAGGGAGCCTCTCATTTCACCGCCTACGCCGACAACTGTCACCTGAAATGTGAGTTGATCAAAGTTGATTCTGTCATTTTACGTAGGAACAGAAAGAACATCTTGGTTGTTGTCTGCTTCACATGCTCTCCGTTTGCTCGTGTCAGTTCGGACAAAGAAACACCATTATTTATATTAGGCTGCATCATTTTATCAGATTACGTTCATGTCGGAACAATACAAGTCTGGGATCCTCGGCTCAATCATATATTGTTTAATATTAGTCATTACAGTCATTTAGCAGACGCTTTTATCCAAAGCGACTTACAATTCAGATTCTATCACATTTCTACACCTTAGGCACAGCTGGGGTTAAGCGTGTTGCTCAAGGACACATCGACATGCGACTAGCAGAGCCGGGGATCGAACCGCCGATCCTCTGATTGAAAGACGGCCCTGCTATCCACTTAGCCACAGTCTCGCCCCAGTCCTAGTCCTGAAGTTGAATTTCACTTTAGAGAGCAATCACAATATCAGTCTGAAAAAGGCAATTTCCCCAGTCGTCATCTTTGAGTATATATATATATATATATATATATATATATATATATATATATA
>NW_022280084.1:1730383-1740845 GCF_004355925.1 Anarrhichthys ocellatus | reverse complement strand
TATATATATATATATATATATATATATATATATATATATATATACTTTCTCTCTCTGGTGTTTCTCTCCCGTCTGAGCTGATTTAGAGCCACTGGAGTGAGTGCTCTAATCATAGCCTAACGGCAGATAATCTGAAGAACACTGAATGACTTTTAATCCTGGCCTAATGACGGATAATACCGCCTCACTCCTACGTGTCTGGATGCTGATTTGCGTTTGCGCCCTCGTCCCTGGGCGTTTTTAGATGATGTTGACTCACTTGAGTCACCACTTTTAAACTCACAACTAAAGTAAATGTAAAACTTTTGAGGTCTGAGTCCTGCCTGAAAGTCAAATTTGAAAAGAAGTTTGTGAGTCAGGTGAGATTCATTCATATTCAGACAGCTTCTGCCTCGTTGCTCCGTGATTAGACTTCCTGAGGGCTGACATGACGGACAGGTAATCACATTTTCTGTGCCGTGAACTTGCTGACCAGTGTCTCCGCTAATTAGGCTCTAAGCTCTGCACGGTTCGGGTATTTACACGCCCATGCGTCGAAGGAGCGGTTTGATTATTCAGCTGCTGCAGACTGTGGAGAGATTTAATACCAGTTACAGTAAATAATAGAGATGCTGGAGGCTGATTGGCAAATTCGTGGGTGTTATTACTCACCCATTGAAGGCAATTCGTTGCCTAGAGAAAGAGTTGGTTATTTAAACTGTGGAGGCTCCAGGGGAATATTAGAGGTGCTTGATTAAATCTCTGAGCTCATGAATTATCCCTCATCTGTTCCAGGATTAATGTGGTAAAGAAGAGGTTGAGGATGGAGAGCGTGAACCAGGGCTCGTCTCATGAGTAATCTATTGCTTTTCAGTGAGCTGCTTGTTTGCTCTGAGAAGAACAAAGCCCTCGCAGTTTGGTGTTCAGCGAACTTCCCGGTCCTTTATGATTCATTAGAGGGCAGCTTCAGCGAGAGCCAGGACGAGTAGCCGAGGATAAATCCCCTTCATATCTCTTCTTTAGTGTCATTTATGGAAATGTGTGCTGGCAAAATGGAGCCATGAACGGGACCTGACGAAGTCAAGGTTTCGGGATGTGGAGCCACCAGTCATGAATCTGGATTGATTTACTCAGGAACAGTTAAGTGAGGAGCTGAAGGGGGACTGCGGTCCACCCTATTGATATTGGGACCTGCTGGACTGTATTTGTTCAAGGCCGTCCCCAGAAGGAGCCCGTCTCCCCCAAAAAATGAAGCCGTTCATCACAAAATGGCTCGTCTCAAATATCAGCTTTCATCCGCTGAGGTCGTGATACTCCGTCACTCCGAGACGATGGACCCGAACAACAAATGGATTTTACACTCGCAACTGTATTTGTGCCAGCGGATGCATTAGTTATGGCTGTCGTAACTGGATATTTTACTGGGGACATTAAACTTACCAACTGTAACCGCATTAGTCACCAAGGTCACCGCGCTCTCTCACTCTCTATTACTGGGGATTAGCATTTCACCAGAAACAGATTGTCCTTCCTGCAGCTGCTGCAATCGCAACATATTACTCCACAGAATGAGCTCCGAAGAGCTAGAATGTGAAGTTCATATCAAACTGCCAGTTATATCGCTCGTATGCAAAGTGGAAACTTTGGTCTGAGGGTGGCGCTAGAGATACGTTTTAATCATCAGCAACATGATCATGATAACTAAATCACCTTTCAAAACCCAAGTCACAAAGTTCTCCACACAAGGCAACTCATTAAAATCTATAAATTATAAAACATTAGATTTAATGATAAAACTAAGTTCAGCAGTAAGATTTAAACAAAATGCAGCTTGAGAGAGAACTTTTTTTCTCACCTCATCACACCTGACCAATCACTGCATGAAGTGGGTGTCAGATTACTCGGGAAAGCAATCCCCCCCTCCCACGTTTCCAATAAGTTAGTTGTCTTCTTTACACACTGAGATGCTGAGAGTCTTATGTTCTCTCTGTTGAGTATTTTTATAAACCCGGTGGCCGCGACTCTGCAGCAACTGCTGATGAGAAGTTGCAGAAACTGGTCAGTTTGTATTAGAGAGGACGGAGCTGAGTCAGTGGCCATTAAGGACGGAAGACGGCTGAATGTCAACACAGCAAGATGGAGTTTAATCTGAGCTAAGCACTGAGGTGGACACGAGGAGGAGGAGGAGGGTAGGAGGGAAGGAAAGAAGTGGAGGAAAAGCAATATAAAGTATGAGAGGATACAGTGTAGGGGGTCAGAGTCTGCAGGCTGTCTGGTAGCAGTACTCCCTCTGTTTCTCACAACTGCGCTGACATTTTTTGCTGCCTTTCCCATTTTATCCCTCAATGACTTTGCTGTGTGTACGTGTGTGTGTGTGTGTACGTGTGTGTACGTGTGTGTGTATATATACGGGCCGCCATCTGCTTTCTGGAAGCCCCCGCCTCACATCTTTGAGATGATTTGACTTCATAAGATGAAGCAGGAGGAAGCAGCAGGATGACAGGGAGGACAGCAGGTATGACGGAAAGTGAGGCGAGTAGACGGGGACAGAAGTGTGTGAGAGAGGAAGGAAACGAGGAGAGGAGTGTGGAAGGATGCTGAAGAAGGTGGATAGGAGAGAAAAAAGAGAGAGGGAGAGGAGGATTAGGGCCAGAGGAGGAACGAGGATGAGGAGCTAATAGTTTCCCGTGTCTGTTTCCCTGCTGTGACATTCTCAACTGCTTCTACAATTTCACCACCCGCTGGCTTTTAAGGGAGAGCGTGTGTGTTCATGTTCAGCCCCGAGAGGACTGACTTTCTGCACGACTGCTCTGCTATAAATATTAATGCCTTGTCAAAAAAAGTGAAAGTTTAAGGAACAGCTTCTATTGGTCGGATCTGTCAGTGTCAGAGCAGCCTACTACCTTTAAGTAATTACGATGGAATGAACTAAATTCACACGATCACGTCCTAGATGAGGATATGAACAGGATGGTAACAATCATATGTATAGTACCCATGGCATGTACACTACTTTCTCCTAACAATCCCACATATCAATGTACTGCACACTGTGGAGTGAACTACCAAGGGTTTATTAGAGAGGGAGTAGTGAATGAGAGATTTCGCACACGGCCCTTGTTACATCGGAGCTCCATGTAAACCAGATCGTATGAACCGGACTCTCGGAGCAGTTCTGGTTCTGGTGCTCGGGGGAGCAGAAGCTGCAGGAATGCTTCAGGTCTTGAGCGATCATATCGCAGCAGAGAGATAAATTCCAACCCGGAGAAAGAAACCGCAAAGAAATTAAATTTCTGTGAATTATCAACTCTGTGATGAAATACTTCAACCTTCAGGAAAGAAAAGATTAAATTTAAGACAGGCAGAGAACAAATGTGTGTAATACTGTTCTGGAGCACCTACAATCCTCTGCTCCCAAACCATCATCATCATCACCACCAACAGAGTCTGCTGACAGGAAGTCGAGAGTATCTTTGGTGTGAAACTAGTTTTAATCAGTGCAACGTGTCCTAAAGCTTGATTCATGCTTGTGTTAAAGTTTTAAATTGATGTCATACCACTGGACACACCCCTTTATGGGGGGGGGGGTCCCGTGCGGTGAGGTTTTCGCCTGTCCGTGTCAATATTTTCTACGCAAATGCGGATGGGTGGAAACCATGCGTGAAGATACACCGCCCTTTAAAGTGTGGGAGAATATTTGTGAGTATAAAGATGAAAAATGATTCATGATTCTGCGTTTTTTTCCCACTGTGGCTAATTAGGTGAAATTAGGTCAGATCAATATACATTTACCATTTTTGTTTTTATTGTTTATTTATTATTATTTAATTTCAGTTAAAGAGCATTGTACAAGAAGATGAAGAATACCTTCTGCTCGTTTAATAAAAAAGAATAGAAAACAAAATAATAATAACTTTGTTCTTTTTATCTGATTAATAATCGATTAATTGAAGTAATAATGGACGCATTAATCGATCATTAAAATTGTTTTTGATTGCAGTGCAAGTTTAATCTGTTATCCGGTGTAAACGGAGACAATTGGTGGATTTTGAAATTGCAAAAGTGTTATTATCCATTCAGCTGGCAGCTTTAATCTCTTGGTGCTAAAGTTTCACATCAGACGTTTTCAAGAAGAATCTGCTCACAGAAGGATGTGACTCACAAGCTTTGACAGGAGATATTCACCACCATATCTCATGTTTCTGACCGGTGCCCTAATTGGAGTCTGTCATGACTTTCCCCCCAGATATCCCCAATTACACTGTCCTGTGACGGTTTAGCAGTTCAATGTGAAACTGCTGCATCAACACTCGTCTCCACAACTTCTAGTAAGGACAGACACTATTCTCTTAGTTAAAGTGGTAGCCTTCTGTGTTTCCAGCTTCGGGAGAAGCCGAGCTCCGAGTGTTTGATGGGCGGGAGAAGACGGACAACATCAAATTATCTGCGGAGAAGTTTTTTAAAGAGCACTTATCTGCTAACGTCCCCCGCGGAAGACGTCTGTAAAGTAGAACTGTAGATGCTGTGACTGTTGCTGCTGTTGTGGTTTAGTGGAAGTGTAAAGAGGCTCCACACACACACACACACACACACACACACACACACACACACACACACACACACACAGGGAGGGAGCTCCATAGTTGCCTTTGGTCACGACATCCAATATTCTCCGGTCTGGAGCTGATATAAAATGTGTGTTATTGCACAGTGCCAGTGCAGGGAGGTCTCCATAGACCAGCTGTTACAGTGCGGGTGTAAAGGGGTTGTCTGGGCTCCAATGGCTGCAGCCGGCCTCCGGTTACTGGAATCATGTTTCCCCTCACCTTAACAAGATCAATCAGATAGATCTCTTCTGCTTTCCCACAACTCTGGTTTATAGATTAGCGATGTGTCTGCGGAGCCTTTAAACAAACGAGGTAACGATGTGCAGTATTGCATTGTGTTGATGAATTGTACCGGCCACTGCAGTTTAGCTTAAGTAGATAGAATGCAGATAAAAGGCCGGGACACGCCGCCATGTCTCTGCTCTGTGATTGGCTGAGTGTAGGATGTATACGGTAGGTCAGGGCTAGACATTAAGGCTGGGCGATGTGGCCTGAAAAGGAAATCTCCAAGTTTTTGTCACCACACCCGATTTAGGATTTTAACCATTTATTTCCCCCATAAAAACAAAGTAGGCAAACGACTAATTCATTATTGTTCTGTTTTTAACAATATAAAATGATTAACAAAAGTAAACAAACAAAGATGAACTCCCCTATTGGAATCATAGACTATATAAGAGGTGGACGTAATCGTCGTGATGTCACCCAAGCATCCCCTGCTTTATGGTCCGTTTGACTCTAAATGGACCATAATGTACTAAATGAACATCATGCTGTATTGAAGAAGACTTGAAACTAGAGATTGAGACCATAAACTCATGTTTACAATGTTTACTGAGGTAATAAATCAAGAGAGAAGTAGAGTCATTTTCTCATAGACTTCTATACAACCAGAGGAGTCGCCCCCTGCTGGACAGTAGAGAGAATGCAAGTTGAAGACTCTTCAGCATTGGCTTCACCTTTCAGAGCCGGAGGTTGCTGCCTGATTGGGATTAATAAAGTGCAAATCCAACTTTCACAAAACTTTACTAATGTTAAACGAGATGCTTCTTGAAAAACAGGCGTTTCTGGCGTTTCACTAGCGCCCGCTCTCTTCTCACATGGGATACGATGAGAAATTGATTCCGCGTTAGTGCTTTTAAGTGCCACACACGCCTCCCACTCGTCCGCATGTCTCTGCTTGAGATGCTGGAATAAAGTAATTGTGCTGCTGCTTTTAGTCGTCACACATGAGACAAACTTTACAGCGGACAGTGGTTTGCCTTCACACTTTACTCCAATTAATTGATGACATTGATTCGTTGCCCAGCTTTACTTGACAATGGTTTTGCCTGCCACTCACTGCAGGGCCTAATGATGGGTCAAAACACCATTCATTATGAGCTTCCATAGGAAAGCTCACCCAACTTTTGGCACACTTTACTTTGTATTGATAGCTAACTAGACCCATATGTGTCCCTTGTGCTCATGAACAAAATCAATCAGAATATCTTTTCTGTCACATTCGGTTTCTTACATTGTTGACCATCACATAGAGCTAGGGATGCATAAAATGTTATATTATTCGTGGGTCAGTATTTCAATATTGATAATGTGGCAATATTTGAAATATTAATAGTGGTGCTCATACAGAATTTAAAGCCTCTATGTGTTGAATGTTTGAATATAAACAAACTACACCAGTGTCACATGATCGTGAGAATACACAACGAGGCTGAAGAGAAGGACTAGTCGTCGACTTAGCCACTTGTTAGCGACCACCGTTTTTCTGACACGTGAGAGCTTCATTGAGAGGGCTTTGTACTGACGTATTTTATGTTGTAGAACAAAACGTTAAAGTCTCTTCAGCTTGTATTAACCACAGACCTTTTTTCAAGCATCTATCTAGAAATCCATTTTAATAACCCGTTGACTTTGAGAGAAGCGAACTGGAAGTGCAAAAATGCTGACTTCTGGGTTTTAGGACTCATTCCTGCAGCACTCTATATATCGCTTGCTTGACTGTCCTCACACTCAGCTGTTGGATTTAACAGTCGTTTACCTCTAAAATTATACACTTAATATCAAACAATCTGGCTTGTTCTGCTAAGCCTTCACGATACAACTGAACCACACCAGAGAAGGTTTGGAAGTGGATGCAGACCCTCCTCTTCAGATGGTCTATGTCCAGTTATTTTGTCCGCACCAGAGTCTGAGTAACTGCAGTCGCACCAAACCAAACAAACTCAACCAAATTGGCAAATGCATCAGAATTTGCTCCAAACAGGTCGGGTGTGAGAGCACCAACTGTTTATATAAAGATAAAGTAAGAGACCAGACTTTAATGATAACCCAAATACCATCCAATGAAATCTCTAGCCTCACGCCACAATGTAAGGATTATATTTACCTTTACAATCACAATATTTGAGCAGGTGATTGCCTGTAGTCCCTATAGACAACATGTAGAGTATGCTGCTCCAACACTCATTTGCATAAATATAGTTTGTGGTATAAGCTCCTCTACTGGTGCAATTTATAGTTTTCAATTGTATGAATCCCCAGTGTTTCCTTTATGAAATAAATAAGGTTTGCCGAGGTGCTTGGATGATGTGAATATCTTTGAGTCGAGTATTTTATTTGAATGACAGAACACAATTACACGTTTTTTTTATTCCCCATGGAGACCTGTTGCTCTACTGCTCGCTATTAAGAGACATTTCCAGGCAAATATATTCAAACTATATTTACTTAGAGCGGCCAGAGAATTAGCAGATATTTTATTTTACAAACCTCCTCCTGGAGCCATCAGTACGAGTGATGTAGCTGGCAGATTTTCGCTCTCAATCTGCATAATTCTGGCATTATAATTCGCAGTGAATGTTTGGGGGCTTCAGCCGTGTTTGTACTGCACCCTGGTGAAAAAGAAAAATAAAATCGAATTTCTCAACAGCTTCTTTTAACTCTCTCGTCTGCGGTAATGTGAGCGGAACCTGACAGCTTAAAAAAAAGAAAAGAAAAGGTTTTAAATGCTGCTCGTCGCTGTTTTTGATCACTTCATTTGCTTGATGTCTGTCTCCCCACACAGCCGCCCACGTCGCTGCTCAGTGTGACGAGCCTCAGAGAGGAGGAGGATTGTTCTCTCCTTTTGAAAGATTGCCTCAGAATGCATTAAGATGCTGTTCGTGTGAATCCGTGTGGGCTGCATTCTTGCAGATTGTGCTTCACCTGATGATCTTATTATCTGGTATTTTGTTGCTGGACAAGGGGTTGAAGGCCAGAAGCAGTCGACATTATGCGGGAGCGTGATTGACAGCTGGATGAAGAATTGGAGATGAGGAACAAACATTCCGGATGTTGTTAGCAGTGAGAAGTGCTGAGCCTCTCACTCTGGAAGCTGTCAGAGAGAAAGACCGGCAGGAAACTAGTTCTTCAAAGCATTGTGGGACGTTGAACTATAACATAGGAAACTGGAAATAACCGCTCAGGTTAACTTCTGGCACTTTTTGTGATGGTTTCTGCTCCTATTCAGTGAAGTTTGACAGTTTTCATGTAGGAAGTGGTTTTTCTATTTAACTCCAGTGTAAGAGTGGGTCTAACATGTAGAGCGTTGTGTTCTCCAACATAAACAACTGAACAGGTTGCTTTTCACTGTATTCTGAAATGACCAATGTGATCTCGTCTTCCTCCCTCTGCAGTCAAACTAGTGAAGTAAAGTACTCGGTGAAGGTTAAAGATGGATTCCCTTCTTGGGTAAAAACAAAAAACCTGTAGTGGTGGAAGAAAGTGTTGCACAAACACCAATCTTCACACTTAAAGTCACACCCCAACATCTAATGTGAAACGTTTTGCATCAGTATAAAAAATTCACAATATTTCTGCCTTTACCACTTTGAGAATACATTCTTCATATAAACACTTGACAAAATTGTGTTATTTATATAAATAATCCTTTTCTGTGGGGAACTTCCATCACATCTGGCAGATGTGTTTTATTAAATATCAATATGTGCTACATGTCCAACTCTACAGTTCTTTATATTATTGTCCATATGTTTATAATCCTTGGCATATTTAAAGTAATCACATTTAATTATTTCAAACTATAGCTGTAAACAGCTTGTGATGGCAATGATTCAGGTAAATATATTTATTACACTGTATGAAGTAAAGCTGCAGTGGATGAATATTAACTGTTGAATTAAAACATTTATAGAAAATGATATTCTTCAGCTAACAAGAGAACTACAAGGTAACTGAAGGTAAATAAGTCCTGTTTGGTCTTGTCCAACGGATACTAAAGAGAAATTTATTCTTTTAAGTCTTTTCAAAAAGTGTGTTTTGGTTTTACAAGAGGGAGACTGAAATAAGTGACAGAAAGGTCTCCGGTTAGACTCGAACTGATAATGTTGCAGTTTTGTAGCGTTGTAACCAGTCGGCTGTCATGTCACTGCAGTCTGACAATATTTTGTCTGCTTTACGCCTCTGTGGATGAGGCAGGATTAAAAATGCGAAGCTTTTAAAACATTAAGGAGATGAGGCGGAAGTGTGGGTCTTGAAGTTCTTTTACCGAGCATGATTTAGCGACTCAGAATGCAACTTCATGACAGTGAACTATTGATTTAACGGGGAAATAAAGTATCCCACTATGTTCTGTTTGTAATGCTTCCTTTGTTTGCAGGAGCAGCTTTGAACCCCCTCCGGTCTAACTGGAGGTAGAAGTTGAGCGGATTAGTAATATGAACATTGATGTTTTCTGCTGGTTGTTGGTGCTCTGCAGCAAAAACAAGCGTTCGCCGGAGCCTCATTATCCTGCTTACTGCTACATGCTCTGAATGGCTGAACGAGTCGGCTCACACTGAGTAGCACTGAACTCTGGGTCTGTGGGGCTTACGGAGCTCTGAAGTGCAGGACCTTCTGTTCACTGCTGTTTGTGGAGGTGATGGATGGAGCTCATCGGTATTCAGGGTCTCCTGCTCCGTTGTGGACTCTGTGGGCACTTTGTTATTCAGCGAAACAGTAAAGAAGTGGACAATGCAGGTGCATGAGCTGCCCTCTCTGCCACGTCGGTGTTGATGGAAGGCCTCAAACCTCCGGAGATTTCTGAAGAATCGTTTTTGAGGCTTCTCACTTTTAACTGCTGTCAAACTCGCCATTTGTCATTTCAGCAAAATGACAAACTTCACAAAGTATGGATGGATGAATTGGCCAGAAGCATGGGTGTACAGGAGCACATCTGATTGAAATGAAAAGATGTTCACCATCACTCAAGTGTCAACATAATGGTCTCCTGCCCAACTGTGGTTGAGATTTTAGCGACTTCCCTTTTTTATTGTTTCACCTGAGGCTGAAACTCACTTTGTGGTCCTCTATTAAATCAGTTAATGCTGGTATTCTAAGACACCACTATATTCTTTTATATATTGAAAAATGATCTCCTCCCAGAATGACATATTCTTTTCATAAATTGTGCCCATTGACTTGTAGTGCTTGTATATATTATATTGTCCATTGTTTAGGATTTGGGGATCATTCTTCTGTTAATCTGGAGCCTCAAAGGTAAATGCCAGGGGAAGCTCTCTAAGTTCACCCTTGTTTAGACGTTGAGTCTGACAGAAACAGAAAGGAGGTGCGTTTGTTTTCCAGTTCGTGCCGAGGGTGAAGCTGCAGCGGTTTAATATTCATGGAGATCTCTGTCTAACACAGCCGGGGTCGGTGTCGAGGTTCAGTGGCTGCAGAGTCCAGCAGGTATTCAACATTTAGCTCCATTTCCCTCTGAGTCGTCCGTGTTTGTGCTTCACTGGTCACAATGTCAGGGACGCCGGCTCTTAAATGCCAAAGCTCAGCTGAGAGAAACCGGCCCGGTGTTTTTAAAGTGCTTCTGTCTCTCTCTCTCT
>NW_022280084.1:1629634-1720383 GCF_004355925.1 Anarrhichthys ocellatus | reverse complement strand
ACACACACACACACACACACACACACACACACAGCCTGGTGCATTTTTTCAGTATTTGAAGTGTCATTATTGTGCAGCAGCCCATTCAATCAAATCACAGTTTATCTGTCCAAGCAGACTGCTGTCAACAAACCCCCCTCCAACACTCACACACACACACACACACACACACACACACACACACACACACACACACACACACACATACACACACATGCACAGACTCCTGCCAGCATATACCTTTTGTACAATCCCTCAGGCATCAGTAAGTGGCTGTAATGCAATGTAACTCAGTGTATTGCATCAAAGAAAGGTTACTGGAAAAGTGCACATTTCTTCAATAATTGGACTCTAATCGATCTCCTTGTTTGTTCTCTGTGGGAAAACATCTCAGCCTGATGACCCTGAGCACAACCAATCACAACACAGGCCCCTTATTGATGACGTTCAACATGAGGGAGGATACAAACTGTAAAAGCCAGGCTCGGCAACGCATTGCTGTTTATGGGAAATGATATCAGCTTCCATGTGCTTCTATCTTCATTCTGCTTTATTTTTTCATGAGGTCACTTTATAAGCCAAGTTAGTGACCTGCAATACACCTTTTAAAGATGGTGGTGGAGGTGTAAGTTGTTCAGTTTGGTAGAGATCTGGTGACTGTGAAGGCTGAAACAGCTGATTCACGTCATTGTCCTACCTCTCAAATATTCAGTAAGATATGAAAACCCTGTTTCAGTTGACAGTGCAGAATTAGCATTAATATTGCGAGACCTTTGGCCACAGATTATTTTTTGGTTTTGGAGCTCTGTTGCTTTGACGAGTGAAATATGAAATGCTGATTGTTCCGCTTGTTTCTGTCTCACAACGGAAAAGACAATGTGCGTGTTTTACTTAAATAGATATGAAAAGAAACAAATTCACGATGCCGCTGTGAGACACAAAGCAGAAATGAATGATTTAAATTCATCTGGAAAGTTCCTAAAGTGTGATTCATATCCCATTATAGCTTCGACATTTTTGATTTTCAAGGAGTTTGCTGTGTTTCAATCACTTTTCTTCAGTCGGCTTTCATAACAGAAAAGTGTGATTTTCATTCAGAATGAAAGGTCAAGCAATTCAATTTCCTTTTCAGCATCTACCAAAGCCTATTTGAATGGAAATCTAATAAATGACTTATGTATGCTCGTCTGTCTCCCTCTCTCTCCCTGCAGGAGCTGGAGGCTGGTCTCCTCTCACCTCAGACAGGTATCAGTGGCTGGAGGTCGACCTCGGCGAGCGGACCAAGATCACCGCTGTCGCGACTCAGGGCCGCTACGGCAGCTCTGATTGGCTGACGTCGTACCTGCTGATGTTCAGCGACACGGGACACAACTGGAAGCAGTACAGACAGGAGGACAGTATAGGGGTGAGTCCGTACTGCAGTGAACAACACCATCAAAACTGTGCGGTTAGGACTACGTCGTATTTGCATGAATCATTTCATCCCTTCAGACAAAGAACTTCATTGTTACGGCTTCACTTTCGTTCGTTCTTTTGTTGTATTTCCCCTCAGGGATGAATAATAACATCGTATTGTTTTGTGTAATTCATCTGAAGTGATGTACTGCAGAGCTATGTGGCTCCGTCTACCCTGAACGGATAAACTGAGTCATCATAAGTTTATCTCTTCATTTATAATGTATGAACCGACGCTGAAGCTCTGCTGAATCGGCGCACCTGTTGACAAAACACTTAAGCTGCTGATCACGAACAGAGAGGCAGTCAATTGGCACCATTTTGTTTTATTTGTTTATTTCTGTCTGGTACTCGGTGTCGCCTTTTTGTCTCTCTCTCACTTTGACTTTTGAAAGAGGGAGTGAACATGTTGATATCGTCCATCACTGCTGCTGCAGGAACACGTTTGAAAGACGTGAACAAAGCACAGAGAAGCTCGGGGAACAACCGGGAGGCAACCTCCGGTTCTTCCAAGTGAAGCCAATGGGGAAGTGCCTTAAAACATGCATTCTCTATGCTGACCAGCAGGGGGCGACTCCTCTGGTTGTATAGAAGTCTATGAGAAAATGACTCTACTTCTCTCTTGATTTATTACCTCAGTAAACATTGTAAACATGAGTTTATGGTCTCAGTCTCTAGTTTCAAGTCTTCTTCAACACAGCATGATGTTCATTTAGTACATTATGGTCCATTTAGAGTCAAATAGACACTTTAGGTTATGCTTTAGGGCGGGCTTACTATGATTGACAGGTCACTGCTACTACCAGAGACCTATATGGCGTCTTTACATCACTTCTCCGCATTCCAAATATGGAAACTTCTGTTCATTGGTCACAAAAAACAACAACATTGCGATAGCACTAATCCTAGATTGCGAACTCGAGGCTTTAAAACGTCCACGAACCAATGGGTGACGTCACGATGACTACGTCCACTTCTTATATACAGTCTATGGTAACAACACACACAGAGGGAGATCGACTCCATTCTTTGCTCAGGCAGACATTACTCCGCTGTATCTTTACAAAGCCAACAGTTGTTTGATTTTATGTCAATGTTCTGAATAATGAATAGAGAATCTCTGAAGTGCTTTACATAGTCAAAATCTGTAGAGGAAGAAAGCTCTCGCGTTTGCTCTCCTGTTGACCTCACACTCTTGAGTGCGTACGTTGCCATTTCGAGTGCATTACAGGCTGAAATAAGAGTAATGTCAAATCAGTAAGACGTTTGGTTGTCGCGCCAATGCCTTTACTTCTGCCTGAGTATACTGTTTGCTGATGGTGTTTCCTCGTTAGTCGGTCATCACGGGTAGCAACACGGTAGCAACATGAGCCATGAAAGTGGAAAAGCTCAGCTGGTCTCTGTAGAGCTGATTAATGAAGAAATCCGTCAGATGGACAGCGGAGGCAGCGAGGCATCACCTCCCACCTCCTGGTACACACACACAACTCTTCTTCTGTGTTGTTCCGTGTTGGCCTTGTATTTGTCCCGCTGTGGTGATGGTGCACGGTTCAGTACGCAGCCACAGGAATACTAAGCGGTTCTGATCTTGTTGGTGTTGCAAACACGGTGATGAATCCTGTCAACACAGAGAGCCAGTTGAGTTACTTACTCTCCTTCTGAGCCTCATACCAACTCAAATATAGAACATTTCCCATTTCTATTTGCGTGGACATTTATCCCGGGTAAACCCACATCTGTTACAGCGGTGCAGAGAGGAGCTTTTCATTAGAAGGAGAGCCGAGGCAATTTCCCCCCCATGGAAGGAATCCAGCTAATCTCAGCGCTGAGGATGGTCTCTGAGAGAGCAGAGGACGACTTCTCACGGCTTAAAGACACGTTGATCTGACACTCTGCATAAACTGAGCACAATCCCAGTCGCATTTCAAAGTGTTTCCCAACTTCTGTGCATTAGTCAGTCGAGCTCACAGTCAGTCAAAGGAGAGAGTTGATGTCAGAGCTGTTGGATCATACTGGGCTTCTGCTTTTAGATGCCTGAAGACCAGCAGAGGAAATATCCTGTTTTCTTTTCTCCTCTTTCTCTCCGTCCTCTTTTTTTTCCAGAGGCCTGTGGGTGCTTGAAAAAATAGCAATCCATCTTTTCTTCAGGATCTCCCTCATCTTTATCGGTTTGTTTCCTCCTGCCTGGAGGGCTGGGGATGAGGTGATCTCTTTCACTTTTCCCCGTTCTTCTCAAATTGTCCTCTCTCCCTTCTGGTTCCTCCTCTCATTTTCTGACACTGCTGCTTACCTCCGTCTCACTCTCACCATGTTTTTCTTTCCCCTTCATTTTGTCCCTTTGCCATTCACAGTTTATCTCTCATCATGTCTCTTTCACTTTCTCTGCTCCTCAAAGGCAGCTGTTGAAGTTATCTTGTTAAAAATATACAAGATTTGTCAATGTCAACATTTGGACTTTTCATTGTTTCAGTATAATTAAGTTAATTGCATTGATTACAATCAAAGCCTTTGTTTATGTTTAAAGTTCCTAATCCTATATTTAATAAAGTACATTTGATATAAATTGAACACAAATGCAGTTCTTTTGATCTTGTATTTATTCTAAACACAGTTGTGCTGAACTTCTTCTGTGTGTTTTCCAGGTAGCAACAATACAGATGTATAATGAACAAGTCCTCATGATGTTTGTGTGTTTCAGTCTTTTCCAGGAAACAGTAATGCAGACAGCGTGGTTCAGTACAAACTGCAGCAGCCGGCCATCGCTCGCTTCCTCCGCCTCATTCCTCTGGACTGGAACCCCAGCGGGAGGATCGGACTCCGGCTGGAGACCTACGGGTGTCCTTACAGTAAGTCCTTTCTTTATCACCGGCCTGACTGGACTCTCTGTCGCCCAGCTGTCCTCCAGAGAAACATAGTTTGCATGGAGGACATAGCAAACAACAAATCACTACAACTGAGTAGAGAAGGACTCAACATCTCAATCAATACAACACATTTAATTTGGTTAAAAACAAAAGAAACACTCGTTACACATCACACCAAGTATTGTTTTTGTCTTTCACAACCAATCCTCCCTGGCTGCCTTTTCTTTGAAGCATTTCCATTTTTCACAACTACTTTACACTCTCCGCTCTGATATTAACAGTGAAAACAACACGTATCGCATCGTGTTAACAGATCCCGGCTCTGTAATTCTCAGATGATGCAACATATTGTCAGCTTCAGCCGCTGGCATCAACACGATGAACTAAACACACATCCCACTAAAACATATGTTCTGACTTTCTCCCATTCTGTGTCTAAATTACACTACAGTTTATTGTATCAGTAAATTGCTCCATGGGGAAAAAAATCTGTTTTCTTATTTGAGCCAATAAACATATTAATAACATGTATGAATTGATTCATCTTTCAAAAAATAACAAATACAACAAATACGAGTTTAGGATTAGCATGCATCTAAATACATTATATCTGCACTGAATATGACTCCTCATCATCTTCTTCATCCTCTTCATGACTCGCTTGAAGAAGCAGGTCTTTGTAATATTTTGTCCTCTCAGCATTAATTCCCTGCTGTGTCTTTGCCCTCATTTCTGTCCTCACGGCTGGTCTTTCACTATATTTGGCCTCATAAAAACACACCACACTCATGAATATCAAAAACAGCTCCACACATTGACATTAAATTAAACAGTAAATATGAATGTGCAAACATGATTTCCATAAGGACTGTGTCTCGTATTCTATCAGCAGTGTGTTATTTCTGGTTCTTCCTTTCATCTGTACTTTTGTTTTCAAACTGTTGATTGGAGTGAAACAGGAAGTATATCAAAGGGGTGTCATAGAGTCATTTCACTTATTCTATTTCTATGGTCCGCATGCTAACATGCTCACTATGACAATGCTGCGTTTGCTTATTAGCACGAAACACAAAGTACAGCTGATGCTACTTGTTAAGGGCATTAGTTTTGCAATTATTTGGTCATAAACTAAAAGTATCGGACAAATTGAGATGTAATTCAAAATCACAAATATCAGGGGGTCACTAAATTCAATTGTCTTCATCCTCTGGGGACCATGAATGTCTGCATATTTCTTTATTTACTGTAAAGATAGGAAGCATTAACACAATTAGCAGAGAAAGAAGTAAAATTATTTTCATTTCCTAAGTTTTTAGCCCACAGCTTAATATTTAGGAAGGATAATGAAGCATATTGCTTTACGTCCAGTCGATAAGCGCGTACCAAGTTAGTTAGTTGATCTTGCACTAATGTGGCCTCTATACACTTCATATATTTAGAGGTCCAGACGCAGGTATACCGAAGAAGCAGCATAACACTCTAGGCACTATCTCATTATATGAGTTCACCAAGTGGAAAGATGATTTATGATAAAAAAACCATTTTGTGCCCCTTAATAAAACTGTGTCCCGTCCGGAAGAAGATGGATTATGGGACACATTAAATAGATGGATTTTGATAAATAGCCTGTAGTGGTTTGGAAATATTCTCACGTTATCTAAGGACACAGCAGATCTATTACTTAATATGTTTATCAGTCGGCGTGCCGGTTGGCGGAGGAGACTCGTGGGTTTCCTGGTGGTAAACTAATGTAGCGTGCACAGCAGAATCCTCTTTGGAAAAACAAATGCAATATACTGAAGGAAGCTGAAATATAGCTGTTGGCAGCAAACAGTTTACCGCAGTGTGAAAAATGTCTTGTTGGTATTAGTCTGTTATTGAGGCAACGCAACAAAACGTTTCATAATGCGTCTCGGCGGATCATGTGTTGAGGCTTAAGCAATCAAATCAATAAAAACACTCATCATCGGTGGTACAACCTGAACAAACAGCACAGACATCACACCATGTCGGTCACTGTACGCACATGTGCCCCCAACACAGGGACCGTCCTAAGGGACGTGGAGGATAAATGTGTTTGTACACATTGTACAGTTGATATGTTTGTCAGTATAGCTGAGTTTGCCATATTGTTTTTACTTGCAGAGCAACAGATTGAACGATAATATGACGACAAAGTAAAGGTCAGGGACGCTATTTTAATATATCGTTTTTGCCCTTTTTGTGTCAGATTATTCTTTTCGAAACAGGTAACACGTAGAGAGTCAAAGCTTTTATTCTGAAGGATTTGGGCCAGAAGCTTTATTGTTGTTGCTGCAAGTAAAATATTTCTCAGGATGATGCAGATGTTTTGCAAGAGAATAAAAAAAGTGCATTGTCTTTTTTTAACCTTCCCATCTAAAATATCTCACCCCACGTTCCTTCCGGGGAAATTGAGTTTCAGTCACTTCTGGGTTTGACAGATTAAGAAGCTAAAATCAATATTTCTGTATTAACGATGACACATGGCTGCTCGTTGTCTCGTCTTTTAGCTCATTGTTATCCAGCACGCAAGTTAACCGTTTTGGTTCAGTTTCACCGTTTTCATCAGCATCATTTCCAGCTGCAGCAGACAGATGTTTTCAGCATCACACCGGCCGCAACGCCAAATCAGGCCAGGGGCCCCACAGGTGACAACAGTACCAGCCACATGCGACTGGTAATCAGTATCTGCTGGATGAATAAACAACTATTTACGACCTCAACTTTATGATAGTATATCACTGTTCTGTCTGCAGCTTGTTTCCACTGCCCCTAAGTGGTTTTAATGCAGTTTTGAAGAGTCTGTTAATAAAGCAACAAGCTTAATCACTTTTTGCACAGAATAAAAACTGAGAGGTTAATAGCTTGTCAGTTGCTGGACTGAACACAAAGTAAAGACACTCCTAATTAATGTTCTTGCTATAAGACTTGTCAGACTGTAGCGATGTTGTCTCGCATGCTGTAAGATGAAGAGTAGGCTACCGAGTGTCAAAGTTATGACTCGTAAACAAGCAGCGATCTGTTATCGGGATGATTATAATCAGATAAAATATTATATTCTAGGATGAAACATAATCTAGGACTGAATGGCCTGTGAGTGGTAAGAGTAGTAAAGTAGACTTGAAGTAATGTTTCGGCTTTACACACTGAGGATGACTCGGTGCTCTGGAGCTTCATCTCGCTGCTCTGTAATCAGAAAGAGCACCGGACAATCCAATAAGAGCATCGCTGCGAGCGAAGTGGCTGTGAGACTGTGTCCTGGCGTTAAGGAGTAAAAGACTCGCCAAGTTCATTAAAAAACGTTCAGTCAGAGAAACTTGTTGTACGGCTGCAAAAGGAAATTGATGCTGAACTCAGCTGCTGCTCTTTTCTTTTTTTTTTTCGAGAATTTAGTATTTGCCGTGCATTATTTCACAGCCTACACGCTGTTCACCTCACCTCAGCCCAAATCCCCATCGAGCAAGTGAGACCCCGAGGTGAAATTGAATAATGAAAAGTGATAAACAGAATACAGATTCAGTCGTACACTCTGCTGCAATCATATCAATGTCAATATCAATATGTGATGTCAACCAATATCACATCAACCGAATTTATGCCCAGATGTAGGAGGATTTTGTGTTTTTGTCGGTGTGCAGTATGTATTATTAACAGCAACTCTGACACCTAATTATCTGATGTGGACTTGAATATTCTGAAGACGGCAGTGTGTTCCTCCACACTGAAAGGAAT
This sequence comes from Anarrhichthys ocellatus, assembly GCF_004355925.1. Classification (NCBI taxonomy): domain Eukaryota; kingdom Metazoa; phylum Chordata; class Actinopteri; order Perciformes; family Anarhichadidae; genus Anarrhichthys; species Anarrhichthys ocellatus. The sequence goes on along the minus strand of NW_022280084.1, from coordinate 1,712,311 downwards.
GTGGTCATTGTTAAGCTGTTGTTTTTGGTTCAGGCTCCGGTTCGGATGTTTCACAGTTTTTTGATTGTTAAGTCTTTGACTCCTCTGTGTCTGTTTTGTCTTCCAGCCTCTGACGTTGTGAGTTTGGACGGCGGCAGCAGCAGTCTGGTGTACAGGTTGAGTCCCGGGCTGCGGGGGACGTTCAGAGAGGTCGTCTCTCTGAAGTTTAAAACCCTGAGGAATTCTGGGACACTGCTGTACGCAGAGGGAGAGGGAGGACTCGGGCTGAGTCTGGAGTTAGAGAGAGGAAAGCTACTGCTGCTGCTCAGACAAGGTAGGACACACCGCATACATAATCATATCCACTGACAAATACTGCACTGGCCTCCTCTCATACATATGCAGTACACTGGAGCATAACACAAAAACCCTCTCTATCCTGAAACCCTCTCTACCTACGTTTTTGTTCAGATGAAAACACTACAAAGTAAAACAATGAGACGCAGCAACAGGCTCCTCAAATACACCCAATATACAAGAAGAAGAAAAGCATTTGTAATTTATAAAATAACAACATTTTACAGCATTTAAAACGATTTTGTGGAATTTGGTGCCTTTAAAAATGTACCCCCTGTAATGTTTCACGCTATTTAAAGTTATTTAAAGACTCTAAAGAAAGCTCGTCGTTTTAGGATTACTAAATTACACTCCTTCTTTCTGATATCCAATGAAAAAAAACCTTGAGCTGAAACAATTCGATCAGCAAAGAGAAAGTTTGTTGACAATATAAAGCCCTCTGAGATAACTTTAGATTGGTTGTGGTTGGTTGAGGTGGGCGACACGCACGCTGCCGCCTGATTGGTTTAAATCTTGGCCCACGCTCCGCTGCTGCATCTCAGTCTAGTTGCAGACATGATGGATGGTACCCGCTTTCTGTAGCATGTGTTAGGGCCGGACTCTGCAAGACGTGATGCATAGCTTACAGCCTGTACATAGGGAGGTGTGTGTGTGTGTGTGTGTGTGTTTAAATGGGGTTAAACCAGAGGTTTACATGCTGAATCATCACCATATGGCTCCCCTCTCATCAGAAACCCCATCTGGCTGCTGAAATACTTTCTTCATCTGTCCATCCATCCAACTCATTCGCCCTCTGCATTTCATATCTCCCAAAGGTTTTCCCCATCCCCCCTCTTTCTCTTTCTCCTTCTCTTTCTCTTTCCTTCTGTCCATCTCTGATATATTTTTCACACAAATACTCTTCATCCCAGCATCCTTATCTTCCTCCATCCATTCCTCTCCCACATGTCTGTTCTATCTTTCATCCGTCTGCCTCCCTCGTCCGTCTGCCCCTTCTCTCTTTCCTCCGTCTCACAATGCAAACTTGTGAAACGATGACGGCACAGCCTTAAAGAAAATGTTAATGAATATAAATGTAAAGAATCCTCTTTTCTAAAGACCCAGACGTCTCCCTGACAAGTGGATCACCTTGTCTCCTGTACGAGACTGACTGTGTTACCTTCAAGAAAAACACCTCCACTGTGACACTCGCGTGTGATTTAACCCAAGATAGGAGGCTGGACGTAGTCGTGGTTATGTCGCCCGTTGGTTGGTGGACTGCTGTTTTGATTTCTTCGTCGCCATCTTGGATTACAGCCGTCACCGTGTTGTTTTTTACGCAACCAATGAACGAAAGTGACCATATTTGGAATGCGGAACAGTGACGTAGAGACCCCGTATACAACTCTGGTAGCAGCAGCGACCTGTCAATCACAGTAGCCCCGCCCTAAAGAAGACTGTTGAAGAAGACTTGAAACTAACAATCGAGACCATGAACTCATATTTACAATGTTGACTGAGGGAATAAATTAAGTGAGAAGTAGAGTAATTTTCTCATAGACTTCTATACAACCAGAGGAGTCGCCCCCTGCTGGTCAGTAGAGAGAATGCAAGTTTTAAGACACTTTTGCATCGGCGTCACTTGGCAGAACCAGAGTTTGCCGCCTGGATTTAACTGAAGGCTGTTCCCCCTTAAAATGATTCTGTGCCATCTTTTAGAGCAGCGGCTCCACCTTAAAGACTGTTGTGTCAAAGAAAGTCTGTGTCATTGAAAAGCAGCTCAGCGAGAGGAAATTAGAGCCCTCCATTGAAATGAAAGCAGGGACATGGAGAGGAGCTCAGACCGTCTCTCTTCTTCTTCTGTCTTTGTTCTTCATCTGATATGTCTGTTCCTTTCTGTTCCTCTCTACATGACTCTTTGCTTCTGTTTCCCTCTTCCTTTCTGTTGTAATCACGGTTTGTCTCCATAGATCTCGTTGCTATATTTTCACTTCAGAAGAGACCATTTGCCTCTTTCAGCGGAGCGCTCTTCATTGTCTCTCTGTCCCTGACACGTACACACTCTTTGATATTCCCCCTTCAACCATCTTCTCTGTAGTCTTCCTTCATTGTTATGTGTCTCTGTGTTCTGAATGTGCCAACACAACTCGTGGCCTGCTTGTCCTCCATGTCCATGAGCCCTTTTCAGTTCTGTGTCCTTCAATAAGGAGCAATAAGCAGGTACAGAATAGTTGGATTAACACTTGTATGTAACACTATAGTTTATATTAACAGAGTCAGTACCTCTACTTTCAGTTACTTTTGTGAAGCCCGTAATGATTCTGAATGATCATTTCTTTTATGTTTGACACAGAAGAAGATGCTGTAACTGCTGCAATTTGGACTGTCACATTTTCTTTTTAATCTGGTTTCTACAGTTTGTCAAATGAAGAATTGCCTCTCCAGACAGAGCTTCTGATTCGGGCTGAATATGTGACAGGCGTTGTGCTTTACGAGAGTCAATTGCTGAAATGATTATACCAGCATGTTTTCAGATAAGAGCCGTCAGTGTCTCTCTCCATAATCAGATTTTAAGCGGCAGTAACAGAATAGCAGACAAGACGCGATGAGGTGATTCTGTCTTGAGGACATGAGGAGAATAATAAGGTAATAGAGTTCAGCAGCACAGACTGAGGTAGTTTTTAGACGTCATCCAGAGCTTTTTCTGAACGCCTTTGCTTGCCTGCCGCCTGCCTGTATAAAGCAATACCGAACAGCTCTACCAACAGTTTGCTCTCTTGCTCATGGGTTCATAGTTAAAATAGATCAAAGTGGATTCACGCTCAAACAAAGCTAATATCTGAAAGTGCACATGGACACTTGTTTCTCTTCTCTTATCGTACAAGGCATGGGGATGGATTTGCATTGGAGCGATGCCATTTTGCAGTTGTCCAAACGCACAGCTGCTGCTCTGTCTTTGTTTCAATTCAATTCAATTGTACGGCCCACAATTACGAATCACAAATTGGCCTCAGAGCGCTTTACAATCTGTACAGCATCCGACATCCTCTGTGCTCGGGCCCTTTGCATCGAGACAGGAAAAACTCCCCAAAAATAACCTTTGACGGGAGACAAAAAGGAAGAAAGCTCAGGGAGAGCAACAGAGGAGGTTAATAGAGTTACAACACATTCAATGCATGTGACATAAATTATTCATATCATGAGAGTAGTAAGCAGAATAATGATGGAATAAAAGCTGACTATAATAATGAGAGCAGCAGTGGATATAATAGAATAATAAAAGCAGTAATGATAGCAATAGCTTGCACTGTTTGGTAAAACAACATGCCACTGTTCGAGTTACACGTCCTGTATTTGGGTGAAAAATAAGCCACAAAGCTGCAGCATCGTGCTTCATCTTAAATCCATAAACACAAGGGTTCGGTTAGTCGCCATTATCCCAATACTTCCCGTGGATCCCTGGTTAGACTGGTATGTAGCAACAAAAAAAGCTCATTGTGAGATATAGCCTAAGCCACTTATTTCTTAAAATGTCCCATTTTATCACGAAACAATTCGACAGCATCATCAAATTCATGGGGCAACTGTCGCCTGTGTCTCACGCATCACAAATAATTGACATTCTATCAACACAGGCAACACAGACAGCTCATTAGAGCAGATATTCAACAGACATGTCGAGCCAGTTGGTTATATTTTACAATTAAAAATGGTAACAATAATAATACTTCATGTGTCTGTCACGATAACGACAATCGGTGCCGGCGATTCTCTTACACGACCAAATTTGACAGAATTGATCTAAAGAATGTGAAATTATAAAAGTAAGCAGACAAGCCAGATTGGAAATGCAAAAAAAAAGGCAAAGTGATTGTTATTTTGTGGGGCGAAGCAGAAAAAATACAAAGCAAACTGACCTTTAATAGATGATGCCTAAAACCATGCAGTGAGACAAGGAATACAGCTTTTAATCAGCCCTATAAACTCGTAGCTTTTCTCTTTCTTCTGCTGTTCGCTGCGGAATTTAACTAACTCATTAACACAATAATATCTACTGTAACAAAGGTCAGTGATGACGGATGGGTTTGACATTCACAATGTCTTTTCTCTCCCCAGGCAAAAAGAGAGAGATGGTTCTTTATAAATATTGATATCAATAGAGGGATATTCCAGTTGCTTGGCCTCTGATCTCTCACATTGATTCCTGCTTTCTCTTTCCAGTCATTCACACAGTAATCAAATCATCCATCCAGTGAAACCCTTCATCATCAGATCCTCTCTTCTCCACCTCCGACAACATAACAATTGTTCTATTAATCAATCCCTTACTCAATCCCTTTTAATACGTCTGATTTGTTTGTAAGTCTCTCCTATTGATCTCTCTCCACTCGTCCAACTCATCACAATAAAACTCTGGATCACGAGGTCTGCATCCTAACGTTCTCTCTCTGGATGAAGTTGTTTCTTCTCATCCGAGCCGCAGACAAATAAGCCCTCTCACATAATGGGCTGCATTATCAGAAATACATTCGTCCATCATCTTCAAACTGTCTCTGTTTCTCTCTTTGAAGTCGCAGTCGTCTCTCCCTAAAGAATATCTAATACATTTTTAATAGCTGACTCTGTTCGGCTCTTTCTCTCAGCAGAAGACACAAAGTTTCTCCTCCAGTGCTTTCTGGGGACGGCTCCACTTGTTTGGACCCGCTGGTGCTCATCAATCATTAATGACGTCTTGCTGTGTTTCCTCTGCACTTTTTTTTAGGCATTATCACATATTTGGCTCCCAGTGCATGTATGCAGATACACTGTAGTCCCTAATGAGATGAGAGAGGGCGACCTCGCTGTGATCCTCTCCGTGGGATACCGAGAAAAAAGAGAAATATTTAGACGCAATACGGAGGCTGGTGTGTTGTAGCTGTCACGGGGCTTTTGTTTCCCCCGACACGAGGTCAGACTGTTGGAAAGAAGCAGGTCAGATAATGAGAAGACAACAAACAAACAGACAAACAAACAGGTCAGATAACTAAAGATAGAAAAAGGAGAAAACAACTGCTGTTATGCTATTATACTCAATGGAAGCAGACCACACTCACACGTCAAATAACTTGGAATAAACGTTTCATTTTATCTTATTTTTCTTTTTTAACGTCTGGTTCAGGCTTTGAAAGTTAAACAGCGGCGATATGTTGATTGAAAGACTGTCAGTATGTGATTAATCCTCTCTGTGTCTGTCTGCTTTATTCTCTCCCTCCCTCCCCTTTCTTATTGCCATCTCATCATCTGCTACCTTCCCTTCACTCTTCCCTTCTTGCTCACCTTCATCCTCCTCCTTTTGCCCGACACTTTCCCTCCTCCTCACCTTCATCCTCCCTGTCCTCGCCCCTCCTTCCTCTTACCTCTTGTCACCTGACTTTCTCCTGATCTTCCTCTTCATCCTTGTTTCCCCTCCTCCTTCCTCTCCTCCTGTATGCCCTCTATTTTCCCTCCCTTTTCTATCCTTTCACGCCTTCACCACCTCAACGTCCTTTGCCGTCTTGTCGTTATCACCTCCCTCTTCCTCCTCACCTGCGCTTTTCTCTCGCTCCTCCTCCATCATTCCTCGTCTCACCTCCTATCCACCCACGCCCATCTTTTTCTCCTTTCCTCATCTCTTCCAGGTACTTCCTCCTCTGAACCCCGGCATCTCGCTTCCCTCGGCAGCCTGTTGGATGATCAGCATTGGCACCATTTAGCAGTGGAGCGGCACAGCGCTCACCTCAACCTCACTGTGGACAAACACATGGAGAGGATTCAAATCCCCGCAGAGTTCAGCGGCTGGGACATCGAGAAGGTGAGAGGAGAACAACGCTGCTCTGACACAAAAACCACGCCTACATAAACACAACATATGCATTTGCATTTTCACAGCAAAAATCGTTTTTGTCCCCATGCAGCTGAGTGTCGGGGCGGTCCAGGGCCTCGTCTCCGAGAGGAACTTTCACGGCTGCCTGGAAAACCTGCTGTACAACGGCCTCAACCTGATAGAATCAGCTAAAAACAAAGACCACCGAGTCACTGTTGCGGTGAGAACATTTTATCATGAACTCCCGGTTACGTGAAATGCTCTTATCTGAGCTTTTCTTCGTGATGAAAGCTTATCATCACTTGTTAATGTCTCATTTTGTTTTCAGTTTGTTTATATGGTTGTTAGGAGCTTATAGGTCAGAGCCTAAATGGCAAAAAAAAAAATCCACATTGCAAATACTCATCATCATCAGATGTAGACAAGCAACTAGCTTAAAAAGTTGGATCCATGGGAAATACAAGTCTCCGATTCTTTTGTGGCACCACATAGTTTTCTTTTTTCCTCCACTGTGATGATGACAGATCACGTTGATCATCTGGGGAAAGCGAGGAGCTTTGATGTTCAGCTCTTCAAACTCTCAGCTTTTATTTCTGAGAGAGAATACAGCATCAATAGCTGGAGCCGCGCCACCTAAAATACAATCTGGAGGCTAAATCTGTCCTTCCACCAGCTGACAAAAGATTCTGCTTGGTGTTGTTTTGTGACTTACTCGTTACCATGAAGACACAAGCTAAGAGTCTACCGAACTAATCCCTCACATGCATTATAGATGAGGTCGTGCGTGGCTACATGCAGGTTCATGTCGCTGCTGCTAATTAGCTGCTAGCTGCTTGTTGAAGCTGACGAGCGCTTAAAAGAGGACAGTGAGTGATGAGAGGACAGTGAGTGATGAGAGGACAGTGAAGTGTCGGCGGTGGGTAGACTTTCAGTAAAGCTCCCTCGTCTTTGTCATTAGGACTTTTAGGAGTTTCCACACTGACGATAAGTGGATCGAGCTAAGTGGAGAGCAGAGCTGAACCATTTCTAATAAGCGGTCTGTCGTTACAGTGAAGGACCGGAGAAATAACGGTTCAGAGATTCACATGCATGGCTGAAGATCTAATAGGGGCTCTATTAGCTGTAGTCATTTTTAATATAAAGACCACTTTTGGCCATTCTTAAAGGTACGATAACAAAATGTAAGTAGAGCTTTAAATGATGTATGTGTGTTTAAGTGTGTGAGGGGGATTTTGGGGTGCACAGTGTGTTAGCAAATAGCCTTTGGAGGATTTTATTGCTCACTTTTTACTTTATATTTTGCAGTGGTGCTGCATCCTCCACCACCTACGTCCATACATCTTTTTAACAGCTCCGCAAAGGGCTTTTAGATGTCATCTGTGTTTCCGGAGCATTATAAAGATAGCAGGCTGATATTCCCTGCAGAGGGCTGGGACTGTAATATATAACTGCTGCAGCCTTTGCAATGGACCCGGTGTCATTACCACTACTCAAAACAATGGGCCACAACGGAAACGTCTACAGAGCACTGCTCACATTCATACCCACCTCCCTCCACACCTCTTGGGTGACATTGGTATTTTTCAGTTTGCAATCATGGCTTTTATTCTCAAGGAGACTTGCTGATGAGATCAAGTGACACGAGGTCACATCGGCACGCCCTCTGCAGCTGATTAATATTCATGTTTAATGTTGTTTAATCTCTCTTGTAATCATTTTCTCGCTCTCCACGCTGCATGTTTCTCTCTCAGGGCAATGTGACCTTTTCTTGTGCTGAGTCGGTTTCCGTCGCCGTGACGTTCCCGGGCCCCCAGAGCTTCCTCCAGTTGCCGGGGGCGGCTGCGTCCTCGTCGGGGGGCGTGTCCGTTGGGTTCCAGTTCAGGACCTGGAACAAAGCGGGGCTTCTGCTCACCTTTGACCTGCCTCAGGAAGGGGGCGTGGTCTGGCTGTACTTGAGCGAGGCCCGACTCCGGCTGCAGATCCATAAAGCCGGCAGGGCGCTGCTGGAGCTCAGTGCAGGTCGGTCTAACAGCCTGTGCAATTCACTCTTGTTAAAATTACTGAATTTAATGATAATAATTATGATGATTATCATTAAACGTTCTCCCAGGTTCTGCTCTGAATGACGGTCAGTGGCATTCAGTAGAGCTGAACTCCAGACGAGGCCGTCTGACCGTCGCTGTGGATAAAGAGGAAGGAGGCGTCGCTCACGCCAGCCACTCCGTCACCGCAGGAAGTCAACTCTTCTTTGGTGGTAAGGCTGAAACAAATCATGTCAGTAGAAAATCTGGGTTGAGCATAAATTAGTAGTCAAGATAGGTTTAAGTACATCAACATGTGGCAGTGGGTCTGTGGTTGTTAATATTTCACATTTGAATTTCATTTTTCACAGTTTTAGGCATTTTACCGAAAAGTCTTATTTAATATCTCTCATTTATGAATTATTCTATTTAATGTGTTTCTTTTTCTTTTGATGTCAAGACGCAGACTCCCAGTCAATGCAACCCACCTGACCTTTATATTGTTATTATTTATATTACCTTTTTAGAAAACTTAGTTAAGATGTTGTCTTTTCATATACATAGAAGCGTTTATAATTCAAACTATAGTTGCAGCAGATACAGGAATCATGTAAAGTGACTGTTCACTGTGACATTTCTTCCTACTGTACAGAACAGCTGGTGTCTCACCTCTACAGTTGTTTGTTCTGAGCCAAGTTTAGCTCGAGGCTGTTTTATAATGAATGTTATGAGGTTCGCTTCGTCTTCCCCTCCCTCTTTTCTCCGCTCATTTTACTCGCTTCCTCTCTCTCTCCTCTTTCCCTTCCTGTCTTCTTCCCTCTCTTCCTGCCCTCCAGTCTTTTTCATTTCTTTCTCCGTCTCTCTCTTTTGCCACTTGGCTTCCTCGCTGCCTCCTTTTCTTAAATCTCATCTCTTGTCTGCTCTCTGCTCAGCCGTATTACAATCCAGGCATGTTCTCTAACTGCCTTAGGCTTTTTATCACACACACACACACTTACACATTTACACTAACTCTGTTTCCAGGTTAAATGGACTACGAACAAATGAAATAACTGTATTCGTTTGATCGAGTCACTTTAGCTCTCTGCTTTCTGTCCTGTCCAGGTTGTCCTGCTGAAGAAGACGGTCAGAACTGTAAGAATCCCTTCAGCCTCTTTCAGGGCTGCATGCGTCTCCTCCGTGTGGAGAACCGGCCGGTGGACCTGATCATGGTGCAGCAAAGACTTCTGGGAAATTACAGCCACCTGCAGATTGACATGTGTGGCATCATCGACAGGTCAGAACCACCAAAACCCGTCTCACTGGTCTACCACTGAACCGTCATTTCACCCTCCCTGCCATTACTGAGCAGCTATACGTCAATCATTGTATTCCTGAGGTGATCAGCTGGTGTTCTCTACGTTTGCTGCCTTGAGCTTCATATCGTGGGGCATCTGGAAGTGTTCACTGTAAAATATTCGGCACAGACTTACATTGGTTTTATGGTTCCCTCAATGGAGTGCAGTTTTTGTGACATGTCTATATCTCTGTTGGTTGATGGGCGTGTCAGAGTGAACAAATACAAACACTGCATTGTTTCAAACAGCTGTCAGTGTACCAGAGATCACACAAAACATATAGTTATAGTAGCTACACCTATTTTTTGCTTTGTGCTCTTTGTGAAAGGCTTTATAGTCTTCAGTAATATATGACAGTAGACAGTTCTTAAATCCAGTTCTTACATCCAGTAATAAACACTCCCCCACCAGGTGTTGGACCCATTGCATCTTGAGTGCAACCCTTTAACCACTCAGCCATCCTGGTGATATCATCTTTTGAAACTGTCCACACAATGAAAATGCTTTCAAAGCCAAAACCCGAAAATTCCATGAAACCATCTTTTCTTTTCACTTCAACAAGCTCATCAAGGTAATCAAACACGTCTAAACAGCATGTTAAGTTATGATTTAACTTTTTCAATGACAGCATTTTTGTGAGAGTAGTACACAAAGCAGTGTAGCATAATGTAATGCATCCATGACATCCTCGTGGTTAGTTCACTTGTTTATGTTAAACGGCAAATGAATAAATTCCATGTTTTGTGGGAGGCTGTGAAGACAACCTTCAGCACTAAATGTTATCCTGTCTCTTTGATTTTATATATATATATATATATATATACAGTTGTGTGAAAAAGTGTTTGCCCCCTTCCTGATTTCTTATTTTTCAGTTTTTAAATGAAGGTTTTTATTATTAAGGGGGAAAAAAAATCCAAACCTACATGGCCCTGTGTGAAAAAGTGATTGCCCCCCCCCCTGTTAAAACATAAATTAACTGTGGTTTATCACATCTTTGGAAAGCTGAGTTCAATTTCTCTAGCCACACCCAGGCCTGATTACTGCCACACCTGTTCTCAATCAAGAAATCACTTAAATACTTTTTCACACAACTGTGTATATATATATATATATATATATGTTTGAGTAGAAAGGCAATGGGTACAAAGCATCTTACTTTGTACACTACTGTTTTTAAACCAAACAGAACATGCGGACACAAACAAAAGGACAAACCAATGTTAAAGTGGAAAACGAAACAAAAGTCTGTGTATAGCAGAGAACCATGTGGGTACAATAATCCTGCTCTTTTCCCTTTCTGTCTTTAATTGACTTACTCCTCACTGGAACAGAACAAAACAAAAAAATGACTCACTTACTGTTTTAATCTCCAAAATACATATTGTATCTTTTACATCATCTGCAAATGCACATGAACATCATTTTAGAGGAGAAGAGATCATTGTTACCCATAGAAATCGAGGTCCTCCTATGAACTGTTGGACATGTAGACAATGATAAGTTGAGATGTATTATGTCTCAGCAGGTGTTCATAAGGTATAGTCCTGATCTACCAGGAGTGGGGTTTGAACCCACGTGGGCTCATGCCCATTGGATCTTAAGTCCAACGCCTTAACCACTCGGCCATCCCGGTTAGTGGTCAGTGGAATTTGAAGAAAGATATAACCCAACATTCACAGTCCTGCTCTGAAATGTAATTTTTATTTTCTTTGAATTCTTGGCAGAGTAATTTATTTCTGAGGTGAAGCGATGTGTTGTGAGAGTTGGATCAGAATAATTAGAAACAAACAATCAAAAGCATCCTCTCGCACTCCCAGTTTTTCCATTAAAGAACGGTGAATTATTGTTCGGGGGAGACCTAAGGTGTGAAATAAACTCGCAATCCATCCAATAGTTGTTTAGATATTTCAGTTTGGACCAAAGTGATACAACTAGAACCTTATTGCAAGCATGGCTATTGATGCAATACGTTATAATAGAAGATTATATGGAAAATATCACAATTTATATATACTGTATATAAATAAACAGCCATATCCTCACCAGAGACGGAGAATCTGCTCCAGTGGGTTTCATTAATTATCTCCTTGTTTCTACATTTATCAGATTATTATCCAGCAGGATTCTTTTCTCGCTCAGATCTGCTCACCGGAACAGAACAAAACAAAAACCATGACTCCCACTGCGCGTCCCTTCATCGTAACTCTTAAAAATATAAAGTTAACAGGAAAATGGAGTTACAGTCACTGCTTCCATACGCTTCTCCGACCTCAGAGCAGGGAGTCACATCTGTGTTGGCGTGTCCGTGCGCAGGCTTAATAACAGTGGAACCCCATACGACGAGTACAACACAGAAGCAGCCATGCATTTAATGGACTTGACCCATCAGTCCTGTTGCAGGACTAGTGCTCTAAAGAACTTCTGATCTAAACCGCGTTCGGCAGCAGCGTGATCAAGAAGTCAAGAGAAGTCAGTCCGTTTCCTGTTAGAGGTGAACAACCTGGGAATGAGGGCAACAACAACCTCGTATAACACTGATGTCAAAGGCTTGAGAGTGAGAGGAAGAGATGGAGGTGCAAAGCGTGTCACACTTTAACGCACAAGACGGAGCTTTTGGTCCCGTCTCCTAACATCAACGTTAGTTTGAATTGAACAAGAAAAGGCAACAGCAACGTGGAGCTGTCTCATTTAATTACTTCTTCTGTTGCAGTCTTTAACCGCCATGTCAGCCCAGCTCGACAGCTTGCTGTATTCCTCCCTCGAGGACTCGTTGTCGACGTTTACATGGATGCAGATTTAGACATTAAATATGAACAGGCTTTTTCATTTGACAACTCCCAAGTATGTAGACTCTGACTTCCTCTGTTTGAAGGTAGTAGATCCTTTTACATGTTTGTAGTTGTTTGTGATCTAAGGTACAGTATGCTCTCTCATATCGTGGTGTTTAGGGGAGCAACTGATCACAGAACATACGGTTCGGATCATTTCACGGATTTGAGTCACGGATCATATCAGCACAAAAGCAGCAAATATAACTTTTAGAGTTATATTTTTGCTACCAATACCAATTCATGATCGTTGATGATCCATACTGGCAGATACAGATCGTTCTTGTTGTTTTATTTTGTTTTGTTTAGACAATTTATTTTTTTGCCACTGTTCCAAAAATCATTTCAACCGCTCTGAAGTCAGTCATCAGTAGTCCTCCGGCCAATAGAGATACAGATGAGCTTATATTATCACACATACATTGTCTACAGTAATCAATATTCATTTGTGCAACATGTTGACCATCAATATCTTTCTAGAAGAGATCCATTTTACAATACAACACAATACCAGGAGTGGGGTTCGAACCCACGAGGGCATTCGCCCATTGGGTCTTAAGTCCAACGCCTTAACCACTCGGCCATCCTGGTGCTGTCATTTACATGTTACATGGTATGAATCGATCCTTAAAGGTTCCGCCAAAAATTTCAGCTGTATATAGTTCACACAGAAAAAAGCCAAACATACACATTGCATTTTGCCCGATAGTTACTCAGTCGCTTGACACTTGTTACTAACTGTGACAATAGGATGGATATTTAATGCTGTGAAATACTTCTGTAATCATATATTAGTTGTAACTTGAAGATACTCAAGTTCTCCCACTGAAGGACTTCTACGTCATTGGTCTTGTCAGTACAATAGTCGACTCATTTAGGCAAAGACGGAACCAAATATGAAACTCATCAACAGTCAGAAAGAGACCAGACGTCACCACTGCCAGGCTGGGTTTGATTACTGTACGTCAGCCCTGGAACCCTGCCGCACTCACACAAACACTACATATAGCAAATAAAAGAGCCAAGCTGTGTGGTAATGTGAATTTAAAGTGAAATGCTTTATCTGCGAGGCTCCAGCGCACTCGTAGAGATAAATGGAGGTAAAAGTCACACTGTAGCAGGCAGACAGGCTGCTTAGTCAGCGCTTTTATCTAAAGAAAAGATTCTGCACAGTCTTCTGTTTCCTCTTCAATATTCCACCCTGGGTTTGGGCGAACACACTCAAACGCTATCACATGTTTATAGAAGTAAACACGCTCTAAAACATGTATTTAACAACACAACATAGACCAACCGTCAAGCTTCTTAAACACAGATGACGTTGAATTGTGTGTGTGTTTGTCTGAAGCCTCCCGGAGGTGCCAGCCGGTCTTGCAACAGATGGAAAGCAACCAGTGTGGATAAAAAACACACACTGTTACTCATCGTCTCCTGTCGTCCTGAGTCTTTTTCTCAGCAGAATGAGGTCACAGGATGTCTTTAAGTATCTCACCAGAGACGCGTGGGATTAGCTGTGTTGTTCAAAAAAAGTGTCGGTTTAACGTCGATAGTTTTGTTTTTTATGTGCAAAAGGTTTTGAGGCATCTGGCTCTGGGATTTCCTACAATATGGTTGCATGCTGTTGGCTTGTTCTTCCACTGCCAACATTTCTGCTACATAAGTTTAAGAAAAATGACCCGATCATTGGCTTTCATGAATTACGTTCAGCGGCCCTCGGGTTAGGAGTCGCATTTACACGCGATACTGCCGCTCATCTTAGAATCTGTGAGCATGTTGAACTGTAGAAATAGATACTTATAAATATTTTATCCTCCCATTGTTTTTCATTTGCTGAGCTCTCACGGCAGCTTCCAGACCTCCCACATCCAGTAAACTGTTCATCATCTTCACGCAGAGACAGAAAAACACAAAATAGAGCGTTCCATTTCTAATGTGACAATTTCACTTTCAGTGTCAAATAGGTGAATTTTCGCTGCCGCCCTCCTTCGGTTCCCTTCGTCCCCTCTCCTCCCTCCCACACAGGACTGATGTCATGATGGTTACAGCAGTATGCTTATCTATAAATAGCACACACACACAGTTTCACTCAAGTCTCCTGGGAGCTGTGCTCATAGAGCTTCTGCAAACAGTGTGGCGGCACTTTAGAAGAGAAGCTCGGTTCATTCTGCTGCTGAGAAGAAGTTAAAAGAATATTTTCTATTCAGCGCCAAACTTCCTTTTTTACATTAAATGAAAGAAACATCTAAAGCGAGAAAGTAATGAAATGAATCTTTTGATCCCACTGGGGAAGGTTGAAAGGTGTTTCAAATGAATTTTGTCTGTAGGAGACATCTTTTCATTCAACACAAAAAAATTTTTTTTTCCAACAACCTCCCAAAACTTTATAAATGTATAAACCAATATTAAAAATGTAAGATGTTCTATTTGACGTCAACCTTGAAGAGCTTCGACTAAAAGGTTTTTCTCCTCGAGAAATGAAAAGCTGCGTTTCATACAAGGCTCATTTAGTTTAATGAAATAAGTTTTCTCTTTGAAAGGTGGTGCAGTTTGAAAGCATAGTGCCCCCTATCATCACTATTCTTATAAAGATGAAGCAGGAGGGGCCGAGCAAGACATTGTCTGTGTCAGTCAGAGGACGTTCATGGCTTTTAAATGTCCACTAATGCTTTCATCATAACCACAGTAAGGCAAACGTTATGCATCACTTATTTCAGTTACCTTGAAAGTGTGCTCCGTCGATTTAGTCTCTTTTTAAATCGATACAGCAAAATGCCGCGTTTTTTTTCCATGTCAAAACCTGGCGCCTATATTACCCACAATGCAACTCAACTTCACGTCCCCAGATTTCAATCTTCAGCACCAGCGATTCGGACTCAAGTGACATCACTTGAGACCATTCATCAGGCTTGTGCAGAAGAACAACCCAAAACCTGTGAACACACTCTTGATGTGCCAGATCGGTGGAGTTCCTCTTCCACGATACATCACCTCTTCTGGATTACTCAGCAGTCAATGCTCTATTTTGCCTGCTAAAACGTGATTGGTCGATACTGCTCGGACTACAAACGGAAAACAGAACCATTTCGATACCAAATTATCTCGTCCCATTGCCCACAGGTTCTACGTTCATATTCTGATGTCTGTTTTTAGAGATTAAACTAATAGAAACAACATTGAAATGCTCTGTAAATTCACTGTACATTGATTGTTACAGTATATTCCTTTTCTCTATTACCTTCTACCGTTGTATTATTCTAGGATCCAGACGATGCTATGAACCATGCAAATGCTGTAATCAAACTTCTTACTGCGAGGATACCCTCCCTGATATTTTTTATAGCACATTCAAATTAAAAAACCATAACTCTTAACTCACTGTGGATGTTTTATTTTTATCTCAACACAAATCACAGTGGCCAGGATGACATTTTGTGATTGGGTTTTATGACAAAATCAGGGAGTGTATCTTTTAATTTGGGTTTACGAGAACCATGTGTGCAAATGCAGTTATGCTGAAGAGCCATTTTTACTCCCTGTGCTGTAAGATGAAGGTGAATCAGCCAAAATATAAATGGTGATTTCATATAAAATGTTAACTCCTCCCGACGCTGAAAGATAAAAGCAGTGTTTTGGTTTCAGCTGCCTTTTTTGTTATTTGGCAGAAGATGCATGAGAACTGTTTCCAAAAGGTTACGTTACCATAACAAGCAAATAAATCAACCCTGATAAATGTATCTCTCTCTCTCTCTCTCTCTCTCTCTCTCTCTCTCTCTCTCTCTCTCAGGTGTTCACCCAGTCGTTGTGAGCACGGCGGCCGCTGCAGTCAGTCCTGGACCGTCTTCCACTGTAACTGCTCTGAGAGCGGCTACAGCGGAGCGACCTGCCACAGCTGTAAGTCACCCGTCGGCCCAACATGAGCACATGACCACCAATCTGTATGAAGAGAGACGCATAGACAGGGAGCAGGGTGACTCAGGACTGATGGCATAAAAAAAGAATAAGAATGAGGCAGTGTGTCGAACAGAATAATGATGATTTTCTTGCCTCCTGCATAATTTAAAATGAGAGGCAGAACAAACAGAGAAAGAAATACAATTAGATGAAACATACTGTGGTACAAAGCCATTCAAACATTAACCCAATAAACAAAAATGATACGTTTTCATTCGTTTGGCACACTTAAAAAGGCAGCTGCTTCATACATAATGCAAGAAAAACTAATCACAGAAAGCTAGAAGCTAACGATGCTAACAGCGCTAGCTCCGCAAACAACAGCAACAGTGCTGAAAGAGCTGACAGTTTTACCTCCCGTGAGTTGTATTTGATATCTGCACACCTCTTCCTTCCAGTGGTTATAGTATCATAAAGCCTGTTTGCATGTGAGAGATATGACGAAGGTCAATGAGACTGTAGCTGTGACTAAACTGCCAAATGCTGAATGAATAAATGAAACCACCGGCGGTGAGGTGCCGATTCCCTCGAGTCAAATCCTTGAAACCAAAAGAGGAGCGTTTCCCAAACGCTTCGCCCCTGGTCTCATTTTTATTGCTGGTGTTTTCTGTGGAAACCTTTTTCTAACCACACTGAGGGAATGTGATGAATAAAAGGCCTTTGGCTGTCGAGCAGAAGAGAGAGAAACAGGTGAGCAGAGTGTGGGAACCTTGAGATATGGATTTGACTGGAAGGCCTTGATTCTTTGATTGCAGAGGATGACCTGGTGTGTGTGTGTGTGTGTGTGTGTGTGTGTGTGTGTGTGTGTGTGTGATAGGCAGAGAGAGGAGAGAGGAAGACTCATGGACACAGAGAGGAAGAGGCAGGGCTGCTGAAGGTCTAAAGCTTTATTTATCGAGTCTCTGTACTCCCATCAGTCATGTCCTCTCCAGTTGGATTAATCTTTACTTTACGGGACGCCGGCTGCAGAAATAAAACTGAAGATGATTGTCTTCACTCTGGTTATGAGACAGTGATTCAATGGCGGCAGTCCCCACAATCCTCCACAGTGTGTAGTCCTCCTCTCCTCACAGCTCCTGTGTGCGTCTGCCAGCCGACGTGTTGATGTGATTCATGTTGAGCTGATCTCATTATCTTCCTCCCAGCTGTGTATGAACAGTCCTGCGAGGCGTACAAACACAGCGGCAACACGTCCGGACATTTTTATATCGACGTGGACGGCAGCGGACCAATCAGACCGCAGCTGGTCTACTGCAACATGACAGGTGACACACACACACACACACACACACACACACTTTCACTCCCCCTCTTCCTCGTATCATCACTCAACGTTTTATTATGATTAAAATTTACATAATTGTAAATGATGATGCTCCTCTCATCACGCTCTGATCCACTTCATCTTCCTTCCCCCTTTATCTTCGGTCATGTCTTTTGTTTAATCATATGAATATGAATAATTAAGTCTCTCTGCTTCATATCATTTGTGTACGTATATAAATCTTAATAGTGATGATGTTCTTTTATTCTCCCACTCCCTGTTTTTTGTTTTCTCTCTGTATCTGTCACTTTTTCATAAATTTAACTTCAAAGATGTGTGATTTAGTTCATCTTAATTCAGACAGGGTGAGTTGTCAGGGTATACAGTTTATCCTTAATACATGCCTGTTAGACTGAGAAATAAAGAAGAGCAGACGTTCATAAATATGTCACAATAAGCAAGATAGTGTAACACTCAAAGCAGTTCACAGGTAAATTAATTGCTTGAGGTATAAGTCTTTTGATTTTTAGATGTCATTGACGACTATAACAGCAGAAGGAGTTTTTCCCAGATTGGTAGGAAAATATTGATACCACTGTCATGCCTGTTTTCTAAATATAGAGCTAGAGGCGATTAGCTTAGCTTAGCATAAAGAAAAGTAGGTAAACAGCTGAACTGGCTCTCGAAAATAGACATAAATGAAGTTTAAAAACACAGCTACCAAGCAACTTTAAAACTCACTAACAAACAGGTAATATATCAATAATTTAATCCATACTCCATATATGGTTATATATATATATATATATATATATCCCTAACTTTTGGTAAGACGGATAATAAGCCTACATCCCCAAATATAGATTATCTCTCTTTGCATGAATGGGTAATGATGTTGCAAAGGCAAGTCTATGATACCACATATATGACAAACAAGAAAGAATAATTTACAAATCAATCAATAACAGTAATGTATCAGTAATAAGAGACAAACATATCTATCTATCTATCCCCCACCAGAGGAGAACACGTGGATGGTGATCCAGCACAACAACACAGAGCTGACCAGAGTCCGACCGTCTCCAGGTGTAGACCAGCACTCGGTTCACTTTGACTACTCCACAGAAGAGGAGCAGCTATTGGCAGTCATCAGCCAATCGGAGCACTGCGAACAGGAGCTGTCCTACCACTGCAGGAAGTCCCGCCTCCTCAACACTCCAGGTAAAGCCTCATCAGGAAAGTTGCTGGATGTTTCCTCATGTTGTTTTCTTTATAGGGTACAGCTCGTCTCATGCTGTCAGATATAGAGTTGCTCACCTGGAACAGCTGCCCAGCCAAGTATTTACTCTCTTAACTTAGAAGGAATACTTTGACATTTTGGGAAACAGGCTTACAGAGCTCGATGTGAAGATTGATACGACTCTGGTGTCTGAACCAGGCTACAGTTTGGAAACAGAGGGAAGCAGCTCGCCTGGCTCTGACGGAAGGTCTCAGAATCTGCTGACCAGAACCTCCAAAGCTCACGTATTAACACATCATATGATGTTTGTTTAATCCGCACAAACACAGCAGTGTAAAAATTACAATTTGCTGTTTTACAGGGATTATGTGCCAGACTATTATTTTACATCTATTTCTTGGCTGGAACCAGTACATTCCTGGAGTTTCTTTCTACTCAGAAGCCAGAAATAGTCTGGCACATAATCCTCCATTGAAATTGCAAATTGGTGTTTCTACACTTTGAATAAATAAGTGTTGATTGAACATGTTAATTAGTGAGCTTTAGAGGTGCAGATTTTGTTAATATTGTACAGAGCCAGGCTAACTGTTCCTCCTGTTTCTAGTCTGTGTGCTAAGCTAAGCTAACCAGCTGCTAGGTACACATTGAATAGGCAGATAGACATACTGTGCTGTTTTATTCATATTTTGACTAATTTTGTTATTGCCTCTCTGGAAATGACAGAATGCAGAGCATTCATAAGTCAGCTTCTTACTTTGTCTTTCAACACATTTAATGAACTCTACTGGAGCCAACATCTTATTAAAGTCTGTGTTTGTGATTATACTTAGAAAGTAGATCTCACTTTATTATCTAAACTTAATCTTTTAATCCTTTAATCTTATTTCAGGGAGAGCCCTCTAGGGCTTTGGTTCCTCCCTGTTCCCTCAATACCCCTCAAGTGCAAATCAGAAAAGACTGTAAACAAGAGCTTGTTCTTAAATGTCTAGTTGGGTTAAATAAAAGATAATGAAAGCTTTGTTAAGCAGGCTCTCTTCTGCTGGGGACTCTCTCTCTCCACCAGAGCAAAATCCTTACGCTCTTTATTTCAAACCAGATGTGGTTTCAGGGATTTTCTTCTCTTTCACTAATGAGTCGGACAAATGGATTTTTCAGGATTTGTTTAATACCTCCTCCTTTTGAGAAATGAGTATTGAGTCAGATCAGCGTTTTTCTTGTGCTGGTATTGACTCAGAGGTGGTGAGCGTTAGAACAAGAGGGTGAATCACTTCGATCACCAAGTACCATTGAATTGTTCTTGGTAACGCAGCAGCTAACACTTTCCTGTCAAGAATAATACAAGAAAAAGCATCATTAAGTGTAAAGAAACACAGCTAGATACACCAGGGACGTGTGTCCATGTGAGCAGTGTGACTCTATAGGTTTGTCGTTCACCACCATGATCCAGACTGATCTCTGAGTGTTATGACTTGAGTACAGCCGTGAAGCCTAGAGAATGAATGCTGCTGACGTTGGTGTTCTTTTAGCTTTTTCTGTAGCGCCACCATGATGTTGACATTGTGTTTAGAGATAATTATCAAATGTTAGCATGCTAATTTATAAATCTAAGGTGGTTAACATGGTATAAACATTGTAACAATTACCTCGAAGCGACGCTGTGCTGTAGATTCTCAGCGTTGTTAATTGTTCTGTGTATTTGAGTAGAAAAAGTGGTGAAACAATTAGTCAAATAATGAATCAGAAAAAATGTATCAGACGCAATTTGTCTGGTAATTCCCTGAAGGTGGATCCAGGAAGACCAAGTAAAGGTTTTAAGTCCTTTATTATGCATTCTTTAGATTGGCAGTGATCAAGTGGACATCCTCGGAGTTTCTCTCTATTGTGGAACTGCCAAGACTACATAAGACAGAAATTTGAGTGGTTAAGCAACTTTTTTTTCGGGGGGGCGGATAACAAAATGATGGATAAAAGTGGTGGAAAAAGCAGAAGTTCCATTACAAACCCCCCCTGCTGCTCTCTGTGAAAATAAAGAATTGCAGACTCAGCAGAGACCTTTCCAATCACCTTCTCTCTTTCCTCTCCACCTACGCACCCTAGAGATGCGAAATACATCTTTTCACCATATAGTATCATCGCCCTCCATCCAAAAACAATATATTCAGCATAAGGGGCAGGAGCTGGCAGACTTCCCCCAGCTTCAAACACTGGATTCATCTTGAGAGGCTGAGAGATGGGGTCTCTTTCCCGTACAGCGCTCAACTATTTCCTCACTGTGCTGTTCATCTCAGGACATAATGCGGCTCACAAAAAATTAAATGTTGCTTTAGTTTTCCTTTTTTTAACCATGTTTTTGTTAATGAGTTAATTAGCTTTGGCTCAGCTCTGTAGGAAATAATCGTCCGTCTCGTGGCGGGAATATATGATAATAACACGGTCAGTGTTGCTGTTGGAGATGATCGGAGAAGTTAAAGGTGTGTTTGCTCGTGTGTGTGTTTCAGAGGGCTCTCCGTTCAGCTGGTGGCTCGGTGGTCCCGGTCCCGGTCGTGTCCAGACTTATTGGGGCGGAGCTCAGCCGGGCAGCCAGCAGTGTGTCTGCGGCCTGCAGGGCGACTGCGTGGACCCACAGCACTACTGCAACTGTGACGCCGACCGCATAGAGTGGTACTGACCTTAATATATATATATATATAGTATATATAGACATGGTTATTATTACTGTATAAGCAAAGATGAATCATTCTTGTTTGATTGATTATTTACACTGAGTGAAAAAACTCCTTTAACCCTCTTGTTGATAACTTTGTCCTAAAGATGATAATGTATCTCCGGTACATTTTGTGACCATTGTTAGATTGGACTGCATTTTTATTTGCAGTCCCTCCGGTGACAATATATTCAACAAAACAGGACATCTTTCACCGAACCAAAACTCAGAAACATGACCTGCAAAGTAGCGATTTGACTCCTCACTCTGCAGGTGCATGATGGGCGTTATGATCGGCTCATTCCTTACATCTACCTCTCGGTTTCAAACTGTCAAACTGTTCAATGCTGACACAGTTTTTACGAACCATTCATCAGAAAAC
Source organism: Anarrhichthys ocellatus (assembly GCF_004355925.1). Taxonomy (NCBI): domain Eukaryota; kingdom Metazoa; phylum Chordata; class Actinopteri; order Perciformes; family Anarhichadidae; genus Anarrhichthys; species Anarrhichthys ocellatus. The sequence continues at coordinate 1,690,427 of NW_022280084.1, read as the reverse complement.
CCTCAGAGTGAAGGTACACCTCTCGCTTCCAGTCCCGGAACAATGTCTGTCCTGACATCGAGATGGACATGTAGATTATCAGAGGCCCATAGAGCTGAACATGGGTGTAAATGGACGGGAGCTGCTCACTCAGCTGTCTGTCTGGAGCGCTGCTTTGGAAAATAGCTCTCACAGAAATTGGCATGGATGGAGTGTTGAGTGTCAGGGTGGAAATGATACGACCCGGCTCACCATTGAAATGTCAGGATGGAAAATTGTCTGAGACGGCACAGGTTGTGTCCGCTTATTGAAGCCCTGTTGTGGTTTCTACCAGACAGACAAATGAGCAATATTAATGAGCATTTATGTCAAAGTTTTCGATTGAATATAAAAGTTCTTTGACTTTTTTCTTAGGTTATTTATACTAATATGAATCATCTCATTGCCTTCTCTCTGTTCCTTCCACTTATTCTGCTTCTATTTCATTTCTTGGTTCCTTTTCTTTTTGTTCATCTCTCTTTCTTCTCCTCCTCCTCCTTCTTTTTCTCCTCCTCACTTTTTATTGCGTCCCCTCTGTGTTGTGCCTTCATCTCCTCCCCTCTTCCCTTCTCTTCTTCCTTCTCCCCTTTTCATCTCTCCCTCTTGCACTTCTCTTTCATTTGCATCTTTAACTCTTCCCCTCCTTTTCCTCCTTGTCCTCTTCTACTTCTTCTACTTCCTTTTCTTCTTCCTTTCTTCCCCCTTCCTCCTTGTACTGCCTTCATTCTTATTCTCTTTTCTTGCCCAATTCCCATTTATTTTCCCCTGTTTCGCTTCTCCTACTCCTTCATCTTCCCTCCCTTCATCGCCTCCTCTTCATTGTCTTTCGTCTTCTTTTCCTCCCCCCTCCTCACTCTTTATTGCTTTCCCTCTGTCTCCCTCCTTCATCTCCTCCCCTCTTCCCTTCTCTTCTTCCTTCTCCCTTTTAATCTTTCCTCTTGCCCCTCATTTTCCTCCTTGTCCTCTTCTTCTACTACATCTTCTTACTCTACTTCCTCTTCTTCTTCCTCTCTTCCCCCATCTCCTCCCTTTTTGTTCTTTCTCTGTTCTTTCTTCCTCCTCCATCCCACTATCACCTCCTATACCTTGTGCGTCATCTTTATTTTCTCCCCCCTTTCTCTTCCTCCTCCTCCTCACTCTTTATTTCTTCCCCTCTATCTTGTCACTTCATCTCTTCCCTTCTCCTCTTCCTCCACTTTTCATCTCTTCCTCTTGTCCTCCTCCCTTTGCTTATTCATCTCTTCCCCTCCTTCTCCTCCTCCTCCTTATTGACCTTCTCTGTCATTCCGTTTCTTCCCTGTCTTTCTTCTTCTTCATCATCTCCTCAACCTTTTCCTTCTTTCTCATTCTCTTCTTCTCCAAATCCTGATTATTTCTTCCTTCTTCTTCTTTGTCTGTCACTCCCTCCGTCACCTCCTACTCTTTCTCCTTTTTGTTCTTCATCTCTGCTCTCCCTCTCCTCTTCCTACTGCTCCTCGTCCTCCCCCAGGACTGAAGACTCGGGCCTGCTCACCCATGAGGAGAGTCTCCCTGTCAGGTCTCTGGTGCTGGGTGACATCCAGAGGCCGGAGTCAGAGGCCGCCTACAGAGTGGGACCGCTCAGTTGTTATGGAGACAGTAAGTCCAGCTCTGGTTGCCTGGTTACACATGATGGAGAGATGACAGAAATAATTCACATTCAGACAGAGTTTTTTAATCCATCAGCCGATAATAACTCGTTATTCCTGAGAGACTGATTCCTCTCAGGCCTGTTTTGATATGGAAACACAATATTAGGTGTTTAGTGTGAATTCTCCCGGGTAAGAACATCTAGAAGCTAATTATCATTAGCAGAACTGTTGCTAATGAATACTTCCTTTTTAATTTTCCCACTCTCGCTTCTCATTAAATGCATTACAAGGTAGAACAAAGCAGGCTGTTTTGCTAATTATTAGTAATTACAGCCGTTCTATTTCTACCCGGGCATATGAATAAATATGTGACACGATACATCAGACAAACCACGTAACAGAAATCAGCCCCTTGTGTAAGCTCATTAACTGAACGTCATGCCTCATTTGTTTGCTGCGTGATATCCATTCAAAGATGTTGACGGTGGGCTTTCATCGTGTTTCTCAGAGAACTTCTGGAACGCTGCGTTTTTTGACAAGGAGACGTCGTACCTCCACTTCCCCACCTTCCACGGAGAGCTGAGCGCAGACATCTCCTTCCTGTTTAAAACCACGGCCTCCTCCGGTGTCTTCCTGGAAAACCTGGGCATCAAAGACTTCATCTGGATCGAACTGCGCTGTGAGTAGGAGCTGGAGGGTGAAGATGTAATCCGGATTAGAGCGATGTGTCAGTGAAACCTGGAAGTCAGAGTCTTATCTGGATCCGTGTAAAAACCCTGAGGTTACAGACTTAATCCAAACTATTCTGGAGGGAAAATATTGTTTATTTAAGGTTGAACTCAGCTGTCTTGACCTTCCTGACCTGAATTTAACTTCTGCTCAGGGAAGCTGGGAAGCCTTTCCACAAATATTTGGCATCTGGCTGCAGGGATTTGACCTCATTCAGCCACAAGAGCATTATTGAAGTCAGCCAGTGTTCAACCCAAAGGTGTTGGATTGGGTTGAGGCCCGTGCTCTGTCTTAGTTCTTCCTCACCAAACTGGCTTTGTGCACCGGGGCTGTAAACACACTATTCCTCTAAAATATCATTGTAAACTGTCGCAGTAAATCTGAAATGTCTCTCTTTAACATTTAATATTCTCAAATTGATTTTAGGAAAGAACCGTACTGTTATTTGTGAAGCGTATCTGCTTCATCAGGACTTTGTTTGCGTGCTGTGATCTCATTTGACAGAGCTGGTAACAGAAGCAAAGAACGCCATCATCTGTCCTCACACTTTGATTCAAATGCTGTTTAATTCTGATGCATTATGTATTAAGTGAGCCACTGGCCCTTCATACGGTGGCCCAGCGGGGACATTTTCACCGCTTGCTACACTAGCTTAGGATAAAGACATGATAGCTCTGACCAAAGTGAACCAAAACTCCACAAAAGTCTTAAGTGGCATAATAAAGGAGACATGAATTGCTTCTTTAAATTGGACAGAGTAAGAAATGTAAAACGCTGATTTACGTGCTGCAAAATCAGACCAAATCTGAAATGTATGCGCAGTTCTTTGCTCTTTGCTTCAGCAATGGTTTATCGTCTTTTGAGAATGAAAGCACAAAGATCAACTCTTCTTTGTTTCTCTTTAGCTTTCTGTCTTCAGAGCTCAGACAATGTTTTTATGCCTTCATGCCGATATCCCAGGAACGCCTGGACAAACCTGTACCTGGACTCAAGGATGAACTGATTATAAGTTGGTGGTCAAAGGTCACTTGAGCCACAACTGAAGAATTCACATGGATGGAGACTGCAATGTGACTTGTTGGTGGAGGCGTTAAACAGTGAGGTGGTAATCGAACTTGGTTTCAGCTCTCTGTTTTATGCAGCGTTCTAGCTTTTACCCAAAGTGAATATCATTTAGAATACAACAGCAATAACCAACAGGGTCTGTTTTACTTTATGGGTACACAACATTGTGGTGGGTAGGTGTGACACCTTTACAGCCCTCACCGGTGTGTTGTCATTTAAAATGTGGCGGAAATACCCACAAGGGTTTTCTTTATGCTCATGGTTATGCAGCCAGATATGAGATATGTGTTTATGGGCAGACATGGCGTCTGGTGTTTAGAGGATCTCGTATAGATGCCTTGAAGCAGTGATGAGAGTCACTTTGAATCATCCCAGTCCACCAGTTTACTTTGGTTTAGTTTGCAGTTTTACATGTGCTGCATTTTGCATCTTCTTAAAAATGGGATTTGAAGAGACACGCGCAGAGTCTAATACGGGGACACTGCTGCACCAACAGCCGCCGGTCCTCGGGGGAAATCATTGTCAGTGTGGTTGTTCTCTGCTCTGAATACTGCTCTGCTCTGCTTCCTCAGAGAACCATTTTTAAATGAAGTTACTGTATGACGCTGGGATATTGTTTCATCTTGTTCTGTGCTCTCGGAGTAATGCATCTTCTCCTTCCAAAATCACAAAGGACGAGACGCCTCTAGTCTCCTAAATCAACTCTTTTTTGTTGGAATGGACATGACAGGAACTTTTTTGTTCTGAGCAGACCGCTTGAAAGGAGCAACAAGAGAGCGCTGGAGGGAAACAGTTTGTTTCAGAAGTAAAAAAAAAATTTCATTAAAAATCCCCCAAAATAAAGCCTTGGAGCAGAGAATTTCTCAGCACTATGTTGTGTGGCTCGCCTCACAGGTCTAAATAAGGACGGGGAAGTTTTGACAGACGATCTAATATTGTCGTTTACTTATTATAATGTTTTTTAGCTGCCTTTTACAGAACACCATTTCGCACAAACCCTGGATGTTTTGGGGAAAAATGTCACGAGTCCTCAAAAGAAGCGAGTCCACGGGGGAGACGAGGAATCCGTCATGTCTGTAAACACAGCAGGAGAGAGAAGCAAACACTGGAGAAGTGTTCAGACAGCACAGATTAAAGCTAGTACGTTAAAGCTGACTTTAGAAGATAGCATCAGTGAATTTTATGGGAAATGGATGAAACCAAATTACGTTGACGTAAGTAGTAAGCTGTAGTTTATTCTGTGTTAACAAAGTAATTGGTGTTAAACGTTAAACGTTCACAAAGGTTTAAATTCCTCAGCTGCAAATTACTATAAATTAGCTGAATAAATAAATAAACTTTATTTCAAGAGAGAAGGTGGGAAGGTTTTTTTAGCAGTTAATACCTAAAAGTAGAATGTTGCTGAGGCAGAGTGAGGCAGGATTTTTAATAAAGTTCTTCTCATTTCAACACATGCAGATGTTGTACAGATGTCATTTGATATTGTCGTCAGTATATCCCTGTTACGTGCAGGTTTAATGCTGGTCTGCAAATCAAATCTCCTTCAGCATGATAATAAAGTTGAAGAACCTCCACAAGACCAGAATAATAAAAAGGCTCGTATGAAGCAACTGATATATCAGTCTCCATTTATCTATAGGTCTGAATCTCCAGCTGTGAGATGACTTTAAACATTTCCTCTGAAAAAAACATGTATCTCAATGTGTTGTTTACTTTGTTAATCATGCTAATAAGGTAAATAGTCTACTCGCCGGATGATCTACCCATTTAAACCATAATTATTTTTCCTTTCTGTTCATTCGCTTCTCTTCTTTTTGTTCTCCTCTTCGTCCTTTCTATAAATCACACTTTTACCTCTGACTCCCCCTTCCTGTCTCATCCGTCTCCTTTTTACTGCCCCCCCCCCCTCCATCAGCTTCCACTCAGGTGCTTTTCTCCTTCGATGTTGGTAACGGGCCGCTGGAGGTTCGCGTGGAGTCGAGCGTCCCCCTGAACGACAACCGGTGGCATCGAGTCCGAGCCGAGCGGAACGTCAAGGAGGCGTCGCTTCGTTTGGACGGACTTCCTGTCGCCACACAGGAGGCTCCTGCTGACGGACACCTCCACCTGCAGCTCAACAGCCAGCTGTTCATAGGTGAGGATGAGAACGATGTGAACAGCTCCCTCATTAGCAGCAGCACTGGTGACCTTGACGTCTCTTATTCTAATACCTCTCCCACACACACACACACAGTCTTTGATGTAAATGCACAATATACACTCCAGTATATCTTCTCACACATTATCTTCTATTTTCCCTGGTTTATTATGTGATTTTCTGTGTCCAGTTGTGACAGATTTTCCTCTTTCCTTCTGCAAACTGCCCTTTGTTTTCTGTGTTTGTGATTGATGCGCCAGCAGAGAGCAGCGTTCTGTGCATAACAATGAAGTCATGTTAATTTGAATACCAATTAGCGGAATGTGTCAGCTCTGATAGAGCTCTGACTGTTACTGTTGTCATTATGAGTTTTGCAACAACTACTTTGTGTGCACAGCGTAATTGCAGGCAAAGGATATAGACTATGAGGATTTTTTTACTTAATTACCTGTGCAGGTGCTGCTGCTTTTGCTTTCCAGAGGAGAAAAGGTCCAACTCCTTTGAATATCACAGCTGTTTCAAACATGCTAAGCCACCAAGCGGTGCTAAATATGGAAGATGGCAATCTGACACATTCATCCTCCCCCTCTACAGCTAAACCTATCAGGGAGCTAACCTTTAGGAATCGGTATCAGGTAGCACAGGGTGTTGAGCCTCAAAAAAACGCCCAAAATATTCCCTCTTCTTTGGCTGATCTGTTGTCAGCTAAATCCTGTTGTTTGATCGGCAGCATTGGATGTAATAGGTGCTGAGTCTGCGCTTCCACTACCCCTTCATCCACAGTCGTACAGTGTAAAGAAATATGATGTTTCAAAGTGCTTAACTGCTATCGACTAAATGTCGGCAGCTGCTCAGCACTATCGGATAGGAAAGTGCTGAGTCGATGGTTTCTGACCACGAATATTAATCATGTCTGATAAACAAAGCATGCATCAGGGAGCAGTAACATATAGAGTTGTGTGTACATTGAGGGTCTTTAAATAATCTGTAAATGAAGCTGAACCTGTGAATGATTGTTCTGTCATGTAATTAATCAGCGAGCTGAGAATCTCCAACACAAACTCCATCAATACTGCAGCCCGGTTCATCTCAACTCCATCGGTTATGAATTCTGCATGTGACCTCTCACCAGAGCTACAGCGGGGGAAACTATGAAAATACATTTATTATCAGGTCTTTTCATTCTGCAAATATTATGTACGTCAGTTCATATCAGTAAACACACAGTGTGTGGGGAAAACAAACCAACAAACAGTGGTGAGATTGGATGAAGGCAGCGGGGAAATCTAGGTGAATATCAGCCTGAATATTTTTTTACCTCTGAACTATCAGTACAGTAGACTGAAGTAAGTCTCATATGAGTTGGGATGAAAATGCTAATATTTATCCCCAGATTGGTTTTGTAATAGATGGACGGAGCAGCATTGAGGTCGAGCTGTTTGGGTTTGATCCAAGTAGCTGCTAATGTGTCCTTCAGCAGCACGATGCTCTGTTATAGTACTGTGTGAGGGGCCATGAACACACCAACAACAACCCTGTTTCTGCTTGAATCGCTTGTACTTTAATAACAGATTAGGCCTCTTATGAATATTTACATAATGCAGATCCTTAACTCAGTAAGTAATCACTAACAGCGGCAATCCCACACTTTTTGACAGCACTTTATCAAACATAAAAGTTCTTATTATACAAAACATGATTTACCCATCAGCCAATGCTGTACTTCATGTTTTGTGCTAATTTGCAAACTCTGACACACTAAACTAAAGACGGTGAACATGCTGAACGTTAGCTTCGTAATATCAACACGTTGGCATCGGCGTTGTGAGCATGTTAGCGTGCTGAGGTTAGCATTTCTCTCAAAGCACCACAGAGCATGAAGCACGGAAGGAATACAATCTTGATGTGATTTCATCTTGCTTTACGGGGCCTGTTGTGTGACCGTTGGCTCTGCTGCATTGCTGTGCACATGTTCATTCATGAGCACACAAGTATTGACTTATTTGGATTCACATGCCTCAGCATTCGCTCGCTTAAACTCATGAACCATTACCACACGCGTTGTATTTATGAGTCTCGATTTGTAAAGCAAACTGTTCCATTGTTTGAATTATAGGCCGCTGTGTTGGTTTGTATAAACGCATGAGCCGTATCTCAGTGTACACACTGTATTCATGAGCCATAATCCTGCCATGCTTTATACGGCACGGAGTCCCATTGTTTTGATTAATATGCAGTGTTATTGCCTGGCTTGTATTTCTAATCCACACCATTGTTCATTTTCCAATTCCTTTATTGCTGCTTGCATTGTAGGTGCTAAAAACCCATACGCAGCGGTTTTGAGTGAGCTTGAGCAATGCATGCAGAAAAAACTCCCTTTGTGAAGGTTTAGAAGCAATTATTTCTGCCTTGTTTGGAGAGTTAAGCCTCTGTATATTTGTGTCGCATTGCTGTCCGTCTGTTTACTCCTCTCTGCCGCTGTGTGCAGGCGAAGAGTCCTCACGTACGAGGAGTTTGAGGATTCCTTAGATCTTCGCTTCGCATTTCCCTCGAAGCGCAGCAGTATTGACGTGAGATCCTCCTGTAGCACTGTATACGATGTAAGCTGTATGACATTGAAGGTTAGCAGCTCATCTGTGTTGACTGCAGTTCTTTTGTTTCTCCTCTAGTCCTCTTTGCAGTGGCACAAAACACAGTATGTTATTATTGTCATGATTTTTTAGCATTCAGGCCAGATTTTCTAACTTGTATCAAGTCTAATTTTTATATTATGAGGATAGATAAAGTCACATCGTGCCTGAATCATAGTTAACCTGCATTGCAGACCTGACAACACATTGGGAGTGTTCCTGTCTGACTTTATCTAACGGTGTGTGAACAGATGGAGCATGGAGAATAATTATGCTCAGCAATAACCACTGGGTCACGACCATATTATCAATGTAAAATCGATCTGTGGTGCAAAAAATAGTAGTAGAGTAGATACAATGTTTTTTTTTTGCAGGCATCTTTCCTTTGATGTTTCTTTTGATTTCAACTTAAAAAATCCTTCATTTCACAGTAGACATCTGTGTTATTGATACTGCTTGATGCACAGCACACTCTACTGTCCACACACTGTCGTGGATTATTTGTCTGATCTCTATCTCACGCGCTTCACTTCTCGGATCGTTTCAGATCTTTTATCTGCAGAATTTCACGACTTCATGCCGAGACTTTTAATTCTCTTCTCCGAGCTGCGGCTGTTCTGTCGGACATGTGGTCGAGTCTCTCACAGCTCCTGGAGTTTTGGATTCAGTCTCTCCACGTGTTGCTTTTCATGCGTGATGTTGAGGCTTGCACATGCATCACCTTTGATGAATACTTTGATGCTAATTGTTTCCCACTCCCATGTGTTCTCATGGGCTTCAGTACAAAGTGTGCAGAACTCATGTTGAGACACTAGAGGCTGTGCCGTTTGATATGAAGTCTTGAAGGTCTTACTGATAACTTTTTCTGTGTGGATTCTTTGATGTTATCTTTGATCTGCACGTTGTTGCACTCTTTTAAGTGTTTCCTGTAAGCAGTTGTCTCCATTTAATGTGCAGAGCGTGTAATCCATGTCGTAGCTGAAGAAACAGCAGGAAGTGTGGTTAAAATCCTCACCACTCTGATAGCCTCCCTGTTTCCCGCTGAGTTTACTCTCTAATAACCTTTCCTTTGCTCTGCGTTGTTGCTTTGATCAGAGGTGGTCCTCGGGGATCTGTCTCTGTTTCCTGGATCACAACTTTTACACACGTTATGCCATGTTAACCTTTCTAGGAAAGCGAACGGTTTCTTCTGTTCTTACTACAGAGTTGCAAAGTCTTTCCGGTTGAATCATCAGGACAAAGCACAACGTATCTAGATATCTAATATAGAGAACTGTAACATCAAACCACGTGACTTAAAGTGATCTTGTATTTGCTGCTAATTTATCAGATAGGACACTTTGAAGTGGGAATTTATAGTGGTGAAAAATACAGAAGATGGTGTAATGTAGAAATAAGGTATTGACTCTCTGAATCAGTGTCTTTAAACCTTGAGAAGATACCTGTGTGACGTATGTTTTTGAAACTTAGAAGATGAAGAGCTCTCGTGTTTTCTAACGTTTGTTACTGTGCACAGTTATTTAAGGGTCAGAGATTGAAATACACCCCTCCAGAGTGACTGTTAACAGTGTGAATAACCTGGGTATCTTGTGTTTTTGTTCTCACTACCATCACAAAGGAGAATTAGGACTTTCACAAGCTTTTGAGGTGCGGCCATCCTTTTCCAAAATCTCAGCTCTGGCTCTTGTTCAGCAAGGAGTTCTTGGCAAAGCTGCACATGTGCAATGAAAGGAGTAGTGAATGTTGACATGGACATCAGTAATCTTATGTAAATGGAAGCACTATCGAGTAAGGTCATGTTATTAGAGAGTGCATGTGAGAGCAGTCAGTGTGCCATGAATGAATATTTTAATATTTCCAATTCAAAGAAGGACAGTTTATGATTTTTCTGTTCTAGTCATTAACGGTGTCCTGCATCTTAATACCCAAATGTTGAACAATGATTTTCAGGATAATAAGGATAAAAAATGACTCTCCATTGTGTGTTGTCAGAGTAAATGTTGAGGCAAGTTTCATATCCTGTGTTTTTTTTTTGCCGGTTCAATATTTCACACGAGTCAACTCAGAGCAGAGGGAGGAGGCCTGGAGCGGAGAGTCTAACGGAGCTCGGTGATTTATTGGTGTGAAAAGCTGCTGCTGCCGCTGAACAATAGGGAGTTGTCGGCTTCAAACTCAGAGAGCAAAGAGCTGCCAAGTTTGTGCTCTGAACACAATAAGAGTTTCAATCTGTGATCTTCGCAGAAATGGGAGGTTGTCATGAGTGAAGTGTGCGAACAATAGGCGATCGTTCGTGTTACATATCAGGGAGAATGCTCAGTCTTTTGTAGCTGAAGTATTGAACAATACAGTGAGCATGTTGCATGTCCTGTTACTCGACAGGCAAGCAGCCTCTTATGCAGCGAGCAGCCGGCATGGCATCAGGCAGACGGACAGCTGATGAAACTTACGTCCCCGATTCAGTTTTTACCACCTGCAGCTCGTTGCCGTTTCATCTTTTGTGTCATTTTATAAGAAGAGTCTTGACGGTTTGGAGCTTCTGGGGGAGCAGTGGCGACGTGTGGGTTCGCTCTAGAAGACAGGAGGAAAAGAAATACACACAGAAATGAGAGAAGGGCTGGGACAAGGAGTGCACCGGTGTGTTAAAGTAGATCCGTGGTGAACGACAGGAAGATTTGTCACCTCTTTGGTCCGGGAGCTCTGGCTTTGGCTCATTAGTTAAATGTCTAAAATGCAATGCTAACGTCATGCACCGTGTTGATGTGTTTTCAGGAGGCACAGCGTCCAGGCAGAAGGGCTTTCGGGGTTGTATTCGCTCCCTGCAGCTGAACGGCGTCACCCTGGACCTGGAGGAGAGAGCGAAGATCACCCCGGGGGTTCGAGCCGGCTGCCCGGGTCACTGCAGCAGCTACGGCTCGCTCTGCCAGAACCAGGGCCGCTGTGTGGAGGGAGCCAACGGCTTCCACTGTGACTGCAGCCTGTCAGCATACACTGGAGTCTTCTGCCATACAGGTACATGCACAGACACACATAAGTAGAGTTTTCCTGTGGCTGGTGAAGTTAGTGCCTCTACCAGTTGGCTCATAATCATTTTGTAGGTAATTAAAGCAGCATTAAAGCAGTTTTTTTTTGCCACTTGAAGGCAGAAGAAATCCATAACACGCTAACAGCCCTGATTAATGTGAGTCCAGTATTCATCCTTCTTTTAGCCTTGTTTTTGTCTCAACCAACTGTCTCTTTGGCTGACAGATGCTTGACTTTCTTCACCAGCTGTAGTCGCTGCTTTGCCTGGTGTTATGTCATTAGACTGACGGCCAATTATTCCAAATTCCCAAAATGTCCCACAGCCAAAAACAAATGACCATTACTCTGAAGGCCAATTGCTCTGAAATCATTATTATTATTATCAATGGAGGGCTCTGGTGTGGTCTCAGGAGCGTCCACCTGTCTCTCTCTCTCTCTAACACTAGAAAGCAAACAGAAAATAAATAAGCTATCAGTAACATAGAGAACAAAAAGGTCATTATGTGCTACGATCAGGAAATGTCTGGGTTGATGAGGGGTGGGTGATACAGGTCCACAGGCAGGGAGCAGTGTGCACACTGCCTCTAATCTACAGGCACGTTCTTGAGAAGAAATTGATGACTAGACAAGAACTCTGGCTCCATGTGGCTTGCAAGCTTTTTATAAGTCTTGCTCCTTGGTTGCTCGTTGCACAACTGAGAAAGTAAAACTAAATATCTTTATTCCGACATTGGAAATTTGTCTACGACAGTAAAATCGCTTGTCCAGCAGACACAGAGAGGAAGCCTATTAAGGGCAAAACCCTGCAGATTCAGCACCATGGACAGAGCAATCACAACAGTTCTCCACTTGAATGTGCTGCGCAAGTCTAGTTAAGATTGAGTAAATTAAGTCTTATTGTGAGTGATTACGTAGCAGTCCATGCGGCTGTGGTATTGCGACGGTAGTGAGGACTTTAACCCCTAAAAAGAACAAGCTACTCATGTCTTCATGGACACACATGAGCGATTGTTTGTGAGAACGGAGCTCCATGGAGCAGCCGAGAGGTGTAGCCTAGTTGATTACCACACAGCAGTTTTAACAGCCATATGGATGCTTCCAATCGGAGGAAGAATGGTAAGAAGCATTAGGAGGCAGGTCTGACTGATTGCAGGCCGTGAATCTCTCTAACTATAGGTGGAGTGTGTGTAAGAGTGTGTATTTCTGAAGCAACGAGCTTTTGTTTGTGAGATAGCGGGCTGTCGGACAAATTGGCTTTCGGCCCAACGGGGCATTTTTTCGGACTTTGTTTTTTTTTTTCGAAGTAATAATCCATCTTTGGGTGTCTGCCATTTAATGCTGGGAAGTTACAGTTGGAACAGCAAATGTGCCGTAAGACTAAAATAATGAGTTATGAAAGACTGAAAAGGGTGTGTGATAAGTCCCTGGATGTTTGTGAGTATTACACTTTTTGATTCATTGTGTATATATAAATATAAAATATAGTGATGAGTACATCTATTATAAATAACGTCATTATTTACAGAAGCAGTTTTGAGGGATGCAATGATGAAACTTTACAGGTGTATAGTTCAGTTTATAATGAAGATGAGTGTGGTCTGAGCTGGAAGTAGGGGGGTAGGAAGTGGGGACGTTGCCGTTGGCCCCACCACTTTAAGCCTTTGGGCCAATTTGGCGTCATGCTGGTGTGATCCCCTCTCAGGATAGTCTCCAGTTTTGGTAATGAGGGTGAATTTCAGTCGTGATACGTTTTCAGAATGTTGAAACTTCTCATAGATGTCCCGCAGCACAACCCACGTCTCCGCTATTAATTCTATTTCCAGCCTCACAAACCCACTGCTGAGTAGTTTCTTTGGTCTGAACTCTTACTGATTTGCTCCCAGGCACCAACTTGATGCTCAACATGTTCTTAAATGAAGATTGATTGAGAAGTTACAGTATGTATTTAGCATTATTTTGGCAGAGATATGCTTATGGACACATTGGCCTTATAGATGGACGGCAGAGAAGTCTCTGCAGAAGTGGTTTGAGAAGATTATTTGGACATTTTATTGATTTCATTTATCTGACCACAGCAACCGTTTCTCTGTGAAAGGCAACAAAAGAAAGGAGGCCTTCCTGAAGCTTAAAGATAGAAAACTATTTGATATTCAAACATTTTGGGTGGAGTATGTCGTCAATGCCTTGCCTCCATTCCCTCCTTCTGCTTTGTATTTGCTGTAGTTTGCTCATAATATATCTCAGTCGCCAATGTTAAAGCTGTGTTGATGTCTTGTTGTCTAAAGGTTAAATAAAAAGGTTCAGGATCTGTATTATTTCAGAGAAGTTTTCGCTGCGCTGAACGCTCGTCATAAGAATACGTAGCTACCACGTGACATCAAATGTTACCTCAAATAGAGTCCGTTTGATGTATTGGATCTAAGTTGTTTGTTTGATGTTAATTCTGTAATATTGCATCATCACATTGACCTTCATGTCGTCCATGAGTTCAATAATATAAGTGAGTTCAGTTTTACTTTTTCAAAAGGACCCTTTTGACCTTTCTCCCACCAAATATTGATATCTACTTACGTACTCGTGAGTCAGAGCACCGGTGTGTTGTTACTGTCTTTGTGAGTCACAGCTGCAGCTGTGCGGGCGGCTCCGGGTCAGTGGAGGTGAGCGGTTTATCCTTTGATCACAAGGTCGCCGGTTCAATCCTTCATGTCCGCACATCCCTGGATCCTTCACAGCAGCCCACTGCTCCTGAAATGCAGAGGTTAAATTTAATGTATGCGAGTTGTTGTTTAAGTTTTAAAAACTAATTTTGATTGATACTTTCTCGAAGTCTGAAGTCTCGACAATTATGACGACTGTTTTCTTTTCAACGCTCTACAGATATTTTGAGAAGATCTTTTATTTTTTTCTTGCTAACTAATTAGACATGCAGAGCCGCTCCGACGCTTCCCTTGGAAGTTAATTAAAGTCAAGTATTTCCGTACAGATAGTCTAAATATATGTTTTTTTTTGTACTGTGCCCTTTAAATTGAAGGTTTCAAAGTAGAGTTTAGTTAATGTGGTATTAAAAACCTAACGAGGGTGTCACTTGACATTGTCCAATACTGAATAAGACACTTAAACAGTTAAGTAACAGTTATTATCTAATCATTTTGATAGTCGAATAATTGATGATGTGGTTTAACACAAAATATAATGTGATAAATAATAAATTAGCTGGTTCTCAAATGTGAGAATATGTTCAGCTGTTTCTTGAACTAGGGACTAAAGCAGCATTACAGCTAATGTGTTTTATTGGTTACCATTTTAATGAATATGCAATGTGTCAAATAAACCATGAAGCCCCGGTGAAGGCTGGACCATCCGTATGCAAGCAGCATGGACATACACAGCATTTTGAAACTGCTACTACAGTCTGTATTAAAAGGTATAAGTGTTTGATTTGAGTGCTAGTGTGACTCCTACATCCAGGGCCCCAGTGGCCTAAAGGATAAGGCACTGGCCTCCTAAGCCTGGGATTGTGGGTTCAAGTCCCATCTGGGGTGGAAGTAGTTATCTTTATAAGTTTGATTGTCCCAGCAGTAATGTGTATTTCAACAATCATTGCTTTGTACAATAGTAACACTTCAGATATATTCTTTCTCCAGAGGTGTCGGCCAGCTTCCTGCCGGGGACGACCGTCAGCTACACCTTCAAGGAGCCGTACGAGTTGAGCCGGAACAGCAGCGCCCTGCCGTCCTCTATCTACTCCGACATGACGCTGAGAGGAGAGAACGTCTCCCTGAGCTTCAGGACCAACCAGAGTCCGGCTCTGCTGCTCTACGTCAGCTCGTACTACAGAGAGTCCCTGGCTCTGCTCATCAGCAAGCACGGTGACGAGGCTTTTATTTTGAAGGAATTTGTTTGCGTGGCAGATGTTTACTCTTCAGGTGGAGTGTCTTGTTTCGTTCTCCTTGTTAGGTTTCATCTATTTCAATTATTTTTAACGGGATTATTCAAACTTGAGGATGAGACATTTTGTAATGAAGCTTCCTCTTCTCCTCTTTATCGACCAGCTTCTTGCTCCTTTATCATCAATACAACGTTCCTCTAGTTACTCCCCTTTGCTTTGTCTCATTTCCTCCTTATTTGTTCTCTCTTGTTTTCATCCACCTTTTTCAAACCTCAGAGATTACAAGTCTCTTCACCTCTCTTCGTCTTCCTCCCTCAACCTTTTTCAATCTGTTTCCTCTGTTGGCATCTTACCTTTCCTCCCCTCTTCCTTTCACTCACGTCATTTTCTCCTGATATCGACCTCTCTTCCTATACGTCTTCCTCCCTCCCTCCTCCCCCTCATCCTCTGCTCTGCAGCTTTTAACAGATCAGGTCTGTCAGATCTTCCCTCTCCCTGGAATCCCCCCCGTCAGCCTCTACTGGCTTTTAATCCATCCAGCCGGTCTGGCTATTACATTTTGTCTCAGGCTGAAGAAGAAGAGTTCACTGGTCTTATCACTGAGACTGTGGTGCTGAATGTCCTATCTTTATTCAAGAGTGTGGTCAATTTGAGCGCATCACTTGTTTATTTCACTTTTTACATTTTGTAATGTTCTCCCTCAAAACCCTGTCCTCACACTTAAATAGACCCTGCTTGCACTTAGAGTTCTGCTCAAATTGTATGTTTGATCCCTGACTCATTGCAGGTGCGTTCACTTTACTTTTTAGAGCGTCCCTGGCGGGCGGTTACCCTTTAACCCTCTGAGGCTTTATGTACTTCCCTGGCTTTCCTTACAACTTTTGGAATAAAATGATAGTATACCAGCTCCTATACATTTTCTACGACTACTACACGGCTGCTACAAACTTTTCTATTTTGCCGTACGCTGACAAGGATGTCGCTGTCGCTATAATTTAGTCTTGTAGTTCCCTTCCAAGTGTTAACTAAACAAACTCATGTTAAAAATGCTCTAGTGTCAGGCTCAGCTAACATTAGCTTGAATCACAGTTAACTTTAGCTCTGTAGAGCTTAGCTTTGTTTTTGTGAGTGACGGTCTGGGTGCTTCGGTATATAACATTATTCTCAGTGGTATATGCGGCGGCTATCTGTGCCACAGACTGTAACACGCTTCACTAAACGGCACTACTGTTAGTTCCCCCTCTAGCACACTGACAGGAGACCGGTGCAGCTATTATAGTAAAAGTAAGGGCGACGCCCTAGTATACATATTAACTGTCCTTTCTATAACTGTATTATTTATTATGTTTCTTTACAAAAGTGGTAAAGAAATGAATATAAAGAAAGCCTTGGAGGACGGAAGTGGATGAGCCAGGTTAAAGAGAAACCGCCCATCAGAGACACTCAACGAGGCAGAGATCATTTCATCGGTCAGCACTACACCAGGCATTCTCTGGGTTGGGGAATTTCATTTTGACAGGGTTATTGCACAAAAAAGACAGAGAGCAGATAAATCCGGGAGCAGAAGTTTAGCACACAGAAGCAGTCTGAGTGTGAGGAGAAAGAGCTGGAGCTGGAGCGCAGGAAACCTCAGCCAGCAGCAGCAACACATCTGTGTGCAGGCATACAGTTTGAGCAGAAGCAGAGCAAATCCAAGCGCAAGCAGGCGCTATTTGGGTAAACACATACAGGGCTTTGAGGGAAAGCCTTAATCTCAATGTGAATTCAATAAGTCATGCTCCGAAATTGAAAAACCACGCTCTTAAATAAAGATAAGAGAAAAGCTCCATATGAAGCTGAGAGAACAATAGTTTGGTGGGCTGGTAATGGGTGGCAGGTCAGTGTGCTGCTGAATAAAACAGCAGAAAACTTGCCGATGTGTTTTATAAATTTTGGTGGGAAATAATGATGTTGTGAGTTTGGCTTTTAAGAGAAGTAGGAGGCACTTTGAATTTAAAATTACATTTTCAGCATCCAGTAGTCCAATAAAATTGGCACTTTGCTGGCAGATTAGCTGCAAATGGATTTTTCTTTTCTGGTGTTAATGACTCAGAGAAAGCTGACGGACAGCAGGGCATAAAGGTTTCATGCTGACCGTGGAGACGTCAGGTAAATGCACTTAAACTGAAGTGTCCAATTAAATCCCTGAGAGCTTTCTCTTATTTGCCTGGAGAAGGCTCATTCCTTTTCACCCTCGACTGCAATTACACCTCCTCAGCCCGAACACAACCTCGGGCATCTTTTCCAGCATTAATGTGTTATCAGAGCAGCAGCAGGTAGCTGCAGGTCCTCCTACAACAACCAATTATCCCCTCACATTCCTCTATCAGAGAGAGACTTTCATGTATGATCTGTTATCTTTAGTCACACTAATATAGTGCATGCTGTAAAATAACAATATTTTTTGTTGAATTCTGTTGTTAAATCTGCACTTTACGTTCTTAATATTAACATAATTCATTTGATTTAATTAGATTAGTTGTGGTATTGATATGGAATTAGACCTTATCCTCTTAATATAGGAATATGAATTAATAGAGAAATCGTTTCTTTAAAATGTTCAGATATATCTTTGACGGATTAAATAGGTGTTAACCTCTTAGCCAAGACTAAAGGACGAGGACATTTTCAGGAAAACAAAAAACTTCACCTTGAACCTCCGTTTTAAATGAGGATTATGTTTTAAATTAGTTTCCTTTTTTGTGAGATCTAAAACGTGACCCCATGGTGTGATGTGCGTTTGTGTGTGAAGATATGCTGGAGGTGAGATACAAGCTGGACAGCAGCCGAGATGCTGAAGTGTTGAGGAGCAGAGTGGAGAGCCTGGCCGACGGACAACTACACACCGTCACCATCAGCAGACTGACAGACTCTGTGTCTGTGCAGGTAAAACCACCTCATCTGTTCTTCAAATGTACTCGTTTTTTGCTTCGGTTTGGTCTCCTGCTGCTCAACATGTCCCACTTACTTCACCAGCTACACGCTTTCTTTTTCTGTCTGCTGTTTGGTGCTGGGCAGTGAGCATTAACGTGGGTTGTCGGAGCTAATTTGCAGGAAACAGCTGCTACAGTGTTCTGTGTGGAGTTTGGCGAGAGCCAGGAGACCCAACCTTACACTGATGGTGCTGTATGTGAGGAAACAATGAGCTTAAAGACACTTAAAATCTCTTTAAGGCCGCAGAGTTCGACGTTAATGGATAGTGGTCACAATTTCACATTATGCAGCGTCAATTCAGTTATACTATCAAAAATATTAGCTGCAGGTTTTAGGACTGGAGATGCACAAACTTTATTCATAGACTAAGGAGACATTTCTTTTCGCTGGCCTTTTTTTTGGATCAGAAATGTCTTCTGTTAGAATGAGGACGTGTCTACACAGGACAGTCTATTTCCTGAAAATATAACAGAAGGAAGGCTGTAAAATGATCACCATTACTCAACAACACAGCAGCTTCCTGTCTGTTTCTTTTACACCTTCATCAGTGTTATTTCTTACTAATGTAAATGGTTTCTCCAAATGAATGTAGGACCGCTCAACGCAGATATTGCTACCTAGCGTTAGCTAAACAAAGTGCAAATGCTAACTTAGCTCATTGATGAAAAATGAACTTGACCGTGTACGTGAATGACATCAGCTGACAGGAAGTAAACATGGACCCAAGTTGTTAACAATAGAACTCCATTGAATCGGTCTATATCTGCTTCCAGCTACATTACATGAGATGCTCTTCATATTTCACTGGAGCCTCACACACCTGTGTGCACCCATGTAAGACGAGGTCACCTTGTTTTTCTATCTCTGGGTGTTGATAATTATCCACCGAGGCTGCTGGTTAGATGGAGTTAACCTCATATATCACGAGAGAATGTTGTTATAGAGATAAGATCCAGAAGATCCAGATATGATTACAATGCTTCATATTTCACGTGGAGCTCTGTTAATGTGTTGTTTGTCCCTGCTGCCCTGCCGTCGTCGCATTCAGGGCAGTAAAGCGCTGACGGGGGCTTTCTCATATAGATGAATATCACAATACTGTATCATGGTACAAACAGGAGCAGATGGGACTGCCTCTGCGTGTGCATCTGTATGTGTGTCATTGTATTCGGGGATCGGTGCCTCGTTTGGCAAACATTGAAAAAGCTGAATCAACACGTCAGCAGCAGCTGCGTCTTTACAACACTTGCAGTACGACACAAAGTGTATGAACTTGCGCGGGCAAGTCGAAAGAAAACCGACAGCTTCTCTTTCAGTGCCTGTAGTTTTCTTTCATAAGCTGTATACAAACATTTAATACACACTGTTACCATCATACTAAATCATTATTTATTTAAAAGCATGCCCTAAAGGCATATGGTGACAGTTTAGTAAGTATTTACAACAGATAAACATAAAATTGGGTGTGTTTTGGTCCCCGAATTATAAATCCTGATGTTTGTGGAGCACAGACACATACGCTCCCCACAGGCTGAACTCTTAGTGAATGTTTTCCTGCCATCCTCAGGCTGAAGTTTCATCTTTGCATGTAAGGTTTCTACTGCCACGAGTCATCAAAGTTGCAAATTTAGGAAACAAGTGTTCTCTTTCAGATCGACCAGAGACCGAGAGAAGACTTCAACCTGACATCTGACGGAGAATTCAACGCC
This sequence comes from Anarrhichthys ocellatus, assembly GCF_004355925.1. Taxonomy (NCBI): domain Eukaryota; kingdom Metazoa; phylum Chordata; class Actinopteri; order Perciformes; family Anarhichadidae; genus Anarrhichthys; species Anarrhichthys ocellatus. Next base: position 1,670,646 of record NW_022280084.1, on the reverse strand, counting down.
ATCAAGTCGCTGGTGTTGGGCAGAGTGCACGGTGAGTGAGGAGGCAGTAAAAGCAGAGACGATGTCGTTTTAATAGGAGAGCGTTAGGACTTACACTTATTTGAACAGCTTTGAAGTGATACTTTGTTTTGAAGTGGCGGTTGCACGATGCACTTATCCATAGAGTTTATTACCTACAGTAGAGTGTGGAGAGGCAGACAGGAGTACCAGAACAGGAGCAAAGCTTAGACACCTAAAGGAAAGGTCCAACTACTAAATCAATATCAGTTTATGTGTATGCTATTATTCCAAATATTTTATCCGCTTTATCTTTCGGTCAGACAACCCTTTCTGATGGGGAACTGAACTGAAAAGTCAAACTTCCTCTTCTCCTCAAAGACACCAGACTCTGTTGGCACATGGGAGAAGTTTGCCGTCAGGGCTTTCTTTATTTTAACCTAAACCACGATCTTTTTCTAAACTTAACACAGTAGGGTTAAGGACTGTCTGACAGAAAGCCCTGAAGGAAAATTTCTGCACTCCATTAAAAGTATAGTAAAAGTATAGCTCTACTCCCGTGCCGGTACTCCTGTATGTTTCTCCAAACTGGGTGCGTGCTGACCGCCATCTACTGTAAGTAACACACTGACTGTGTATAAGTACCTCATTCAACCCCACTTCAAACCACCCAAACTATCCCTCATCTGACACTCACTGTAGGAATATTTAGAGAAACATACAGTACCTCCAAATGGGAATATTATGCAAGTTATCTTAAGAAGTTGGAGGCAAAATGTAAGAACTTTACCGTGAAGGTTAGCATTCTTCTATGTTTGTATTCCAATTCATAAGGTTTACAGTCTGAGCAGGACAGCTCAGGTGCTGCAGGAACTCAAGTTTAGCTGCTTCTGTTACCTGTTACTGCTACTCAAGACAGAAAAGAGATTGTTGTTGCTAATAGACCTTACACTCATTCAGTGGCTGCAGCAGACACGGCAGCACGTCGAGTATCTGTGAAGAAGGCTGTGTCCAGAATCATTCATTTAGTCCACTATTTAGTGCTGCAGACATTTTCGTTTTATAATTTGTAGCTTTTTAAACTCCATAATAACATTTTTTGTATTGAAATAAATCAGGTAATTCTTCAGTGTTCATATTTCTTAAATTGATGAAAATCAGGTAAATCTGTAAAGCAAAATATTAACGCAATCCCTTTTTATAAAACGCTTGTTTGCTCCCACATTTTTGTGCATGTTTTACTCTAATTATGCAGGTTTCAGTTTAGCTGTCAAAACAAATCTAGAAGAGCTTGATGCATAATTGATTAGTTTGATAAAACTTAAAAATAATTGATAGCCTCTCACTGCATAAATCATAATCATAAACAGAGAGAAACATGTCGTATGGAGATGTTTAGCATCAGTCTGATGAGTGCAGGGTCGAGTTAAACCAGAAGCATGTCTTCCTGTAAATCACCTGCACAGATATCGAGCCTGTAAAGGAAAACCTCCCCCTGTGGGAGAGTAAAACCACATCCACACCGTGTGTAGTCCTGGACAGGCACCTGCAACAGAGTCGGGGGGGTCAGACAGTAATTGACTCCGCCATGACTTATTCATGTTCTCTTTAAACCGGCTCCATCAGAGACGGACTGAGATATGAGCTGTTAATAACATGAGGGGCTGAGAGGCCACAGCTGTCTGTTAAGACACAGACACAACAAACTCTGTCAATTTAAAAGGAAACACGCTGGCTTCTACAAATAGCTTTCATCAGAGGCATGCGTCGAGTAACATCAAATAATGACAAGAAAAAAATTACACAAACCATCTAGAACACCCGTATCTGTTCAAATCTATTGTTGAATAATCCGAATCAAATAGTACAAAATGAATGTGTCATATCAAATATGGCCACCATCTATCTTATGGAGAAGCTAATACATTATCTCCAAGATCTTTTCTCTGTTTGGGATGTGAAGCTTTAGGATGTTGTAACTCAGCTCGGTGTGTTTTAACCCCGTCATGTCAGCATGTGACCGGTCCTCCCCTCTGGCAGATCAGGATCAGAAAAGCAGCAGGAAAGTGGATTTTCTGTTGTTTCCTGCCAACCCCGTCATCCATCAGCCTAACTAATGGACCCGGAAGGAATACAGAGAGACAGACGGGGGGGGGGGGTGATGGAGTGAAGAGTGTTCCTGCTGAGGGGAGCTTACAGGCGGCAGTAATGTTTCCTGCTGCTCTCATCAGCATACAGACGTGTCACCTCTCAGTCATCTGAACAGACACTGATGCAGCTGGTTACAGCGGTAACGTCGGCTCTCACAGCTGCTGTGAAGGAGTGGAGGTGAAAGATGAAGGGATTTAAGTCCATAAAGTAGACAGATTGGAGGTGAAAGTGTACATCTGTCTCGAGTAGTGACGGATGCAGACTGGAAGCTGAACTATTGACAGTCTGTCAGCGGCAGTGTGTGTGTGTGTGCGCTAATCATTAGAGTCAATGTGCTGCCACTATTGTCCTGCTCTGATAACAGGGGAATGTGAGGCAGAGTCAATGAGCCCGCCAGTGTATGTCTTGATTGTGTGAGCCTCTAAACGAAAGGTTAAAAGTTCATTCACTAGGATAGAATAAATACAATCTGAGTTCCGATCTCGTTCTTTAACACTCGAGGGTTCCAGTTAATTAACCTGTACTCTGAAAACCACATTGGAATAAAACAACAACTCAAAAAAGCGTGATTTAAAATTGTCTTTATTCTATTTTTAGGAGCAAAGTCTGCCCTTGGGAGGAAATATCTTCACTTGTTTTCATCAAAATGTTCCTTGTTTTAGGATAAATATAGAAACGAGTGTCTAAAATAAATGAAGCACGCGTATTAAAGATATAGTTCAACATTTTCAGACATATTTCTTGCTGAGAGTTGGACGAGAAGATCGATACTACTCTTGTCTCAGTACACTACAATCAGCACCCGTAAAACCACAAACATGTGTTTTTACACGTTTTGTGATTAAACAAATGAGATACAGCATGTTAGTGAGTGAGTTTCACACGTGCTGATTGTGCATTTTGTTTCATTTGGACAGATCTTGGCTGTTTCATGTCTTTGTGCTAAGCTAAGCTAAGCTAAACAAATAGCATCAATCTTATCATCTTCCTCTCATATATTAGGCGAATAAGCGTATTTCCCAAAAGGACAAACTATTCTTTGAAAGAAATAATTGACAGCCTCTACTGTTTCAAGACAACGATCCCTTCTCCCAGAGCAGTTTTCGATTGTCTCTTGAAACACGTGGCAGAATTGACATTTAAAAAAGGTCGTAATATCCAATTTTAGGATGATTAAATCGTATTTTACGATTTAATCATTGCCAGGAAGCATTTGTTTCACATTATTATTTCAAGTTTCAAACTCTTGTGTCTCCAGAGTCCGATGATTTGGATCCAGATCTGTCCCGGTTGGCGTCTCTCGGTTTTACCGGCTGTCTCTCGGTGGTCCACTTTAACTCCATCAGTCCTCTGAAAGCTGCTCTGTTCCACCTGCACACCAGCCCCGTCGTCGTCACTGGACCTTTAGTCCAGTCCAACTGCGGCTCCTCGGCTTCGGCCGATCCCTACGCAGCAGAGAACACACACCACCTGTCAGGTAGGAGGGGAGGAGTCGGTTTGGTTTACTGGACAAACATTTAATGTACTATTGATTGTTTTTAGGTACTGTAGTGTGGAGGGAGCTCTGGGTTTAAAAGGTTCAGGTTGTAAGGAATTTGAAACGTATCCCTTGGATTCAACTGTTGCATTGAGCTGTGAGCTAGAGGGTCCTCAACTGTGAACTTTTGCCCCAGGACTCCCCAAAGTTAATTCAGCCATAGCTGGGAAATTGGTTAATTAAAAAAAAAAAGAATGAATATTGGAAAGAATCGCTAAACCATATGCTCCCTCGAATCACCTGTGGCCGTTCACAGCAGTGCATTGTGGTTATTCAGAGGATGTTATTGTCTTCTCATTTTAGATCTCACTCTTCTTCTCTTTTCCCTAATTGCCAAATAATTGCTCACCATTTTCTTTACATCATATTGCAGTAAATGTGTAATAATAGGTCAGCTAAAAGTCTGACAAAACTAAAGTGAGTTCTTGAACTTGGCCACTGACAGTGATGTATGCATAGAAATCTGTGACTGTTCTACTTTCGTCCCGTCTTTGTTTCTGTGTGTATCTATTCTTGGTTCGGAGCTGCTGTTTCAAACTGTGTAATGGGCTCATTACGTATGTACACCTTGTTGAGGAGAATCATGACAATGTGCTTGATGAGATAATTAATTTGGAACACAGTGGGGAGTTTCCAGTGTCTTTCTTCTGCTCTCGTTTTCATCCAGCTTCATGTTGCTTCATTAGAGTCCTTTGGAGAGCTGCTGCTGTACTCCCTCTCCGCTCTGAATGAGAACGTTCTGATGTTGTCTCTGAATGTCTCTCTTTTCTCTCCCGGTGCCCTATTTCCATCCTTTTTTCTCTCTATCTTCCACCTACCTACCTTTCATTTCCTATGTCTCTTTCTCTGCTGTAGACCAGTCTGGTTCAGTGGGTTCAGGTCAACCTTTAGTCAATGCCATCCGGACTGACTCGGCTCTGATTGGAGGTACTGGAACCTGTTTCACTTCTTTTTCCCACTATGTTTGTACTGGACTTCTTCTAACTACCAGAGTCAGGGATTACGCTCAATATTTAATTGATGAGCTGTTTTCTTCTGAAAGACAGCAAAGGTGATGTGATGTGCAGAAAATTCCATCAAAAGTTAAAATGTTTTTGATCAATTTTCTCCCCTGTCAGAAAGATTCAAAGTGACGATTGATAAGCTTACATATAAAAAAGTGAGCGAGTCAAAAGTCATTGAAAAGTGTCCGTTAAACCTCTGTGACTCTGTGTCTCGGTGCACAAAGGACAGCTGAAGTAATTAAACCTCCGCTGACACGACTTGCTGATGGAGAAACTTTCACACTGTTATCTTCGAATGCAAACCAAAGCAATATGGTGCGAAATTGATTGCGGCTGTATTTTTTGAAATTGCAATTAAATGAAACTTTTCTCGGGACAATGAAATGTGCTGAACAGAAGGGTTCAGCAGAGGCTGAATATGTGAAAGTCTGTTCGCTGTGCGTTGGAAGTTCAGATTAGTGGGACAAACCGGACCGCGGGGCAAAAGAGCTCACAGGCCCGGGGGAGACGGAGATGGGCAGAAATAATCACAGCGGCTTCACAAAGCTATGTGACCAAAGTCGACTGTGATAGATGTATTCCCCAGACAGTCAGCGTGCCATTCAGCAAAACAACAAGGCTTTCCAGGATTCAGAGCCATGAACGCACATCAAGATGCCACTGCTGAGTTACAATACGGGCTCTGCTCAGTCGGTTGTCAACAGTGGTGAAAGAAGTATTTAAATAAATAATGTAAACGTAGAGATACGTATACCACAGTGTGTAAATACTCCATTACAAGTAAAAGCCCTGCATTAAAAATGTCACTTAAAACAAGAAGTGTAGCATTTTGGGGGATCTATTAGCAGAAATGGTGAATAATATTCATATGTTTTCCTCACCTGATAATAAGAATCGTTGTGTTTTTGTGTTTTAAATATTATTTGGGCTGAAGTGCATCATGTTCTAAATAGGACTAAAAACAGACATGTTTTTTCCAGGTGATTATTCATTTGTGTAAACATGTAATGTATGAAGAAGAACAGCGTCCACCTAGTGCCGACTTCACAGTCTAAACTAACAGATTTTTAGTCGATGTAAAATGTTTTGCTTTTCTCTAGTGCCTCCAGAGTTAGTGCTAAATTAAGATAAACATGCCACGGGGATACCTGATTTGTCGCAGTCTCCTGGTGACCAATGAAACAAACATATTTCCAAACATGTCTGAATATGTCAGAGTGAATGTCCTCTACCTTGCAGGTGTCATAGCAGTGGTGATCTTCGTGATTGCGACCGGCCTGGCGATAACCGGCAGATTCCTCTACCGCAGAAAAGAGACGTATAGGAACCAGGAAGTGAAGGGAGTCAAACAGGAGGACAGCCAAGATTTCCCTTTCAACAACCAGACGGACTCCCAGAACGTCTCTACTGGGAACCCAAAGGAGTATTTTATCTAGCTGGAGGCCTGCCACGCCTCAGGACTTCACGCTGCACTCAGAGCCACATTCAGAGACTTCACCGGAGAATGTGGCTCAACAGATTACAGATTATAATACACAGTTTTTTCTCTTTCTGTACATAGTGTATATATTGATACAAACAGTGCTGGACATATACGGTGTTGATATCCTTTTAAATATTCAAAAATGTAAATGTGGAAGTGAAGTTCACGGCAAACTAATGCCACTATGTCATATGGAAAGGTTGCAAATACTCTTGTGAAACAGATTTTCTTTTATGGTTTCGAGTATTCAAACACAACTTTATTTCAGTTAATCAGGGTGCCTGAAAACGTGACTGGAGTCGTTTGGCTGATTCATGTTTCTATGAGGATAATGAACGGGTGTTTGCTTGAACTGTAATTATGCCCCAAGGAAGCAAATCATTCTCAGTCCAGACTCATCAAATACCTACACCTGGTCAGTGGCCCTAAACCTCAAACTATGTCGCTCTACCAACCCCGCTAGCGTCAGTTTCCACACGTTACATGCATGATGTCTTTTACGAAATAAACCTCTCTCTAGACAGGTTTCAATAACAAATCCACTGACAGGCAAGGCAAGTTTATTTGTAGAGCACATTTCAACGACAAGGCAATTCAAAGTGCTTCACATAAAACTATTAAAAGCATCAAAACATGAGGCAAAAGAAAAGGAGATTTAAAAACAATCTCAAGCTCAAGACTCCTCAGCGACTTAGTGACTGCTCTTTATACTACGTCAGTTCCTCTGAACGTCTACTAATGACACGGGTGGGTTTACAGACGCCGAGCGACACGGACAAACCATCAGTATTTGATGAGATGGACGTGAAAACCGGGTTGCGGGAAGAGTTCTTCTATAAGATTCTGGTGTTTGGTGGTTTGTTTGCTGTCTGTTTGTAGCGTGCAGTGCTTCTGGGGAGGAACAGCATGTACGCTTTAGAGGCTGCAGTTTAAGGGAAAATGTGCAAGCAATTGTCAGAGTCCTTGCAGCCCGCAAACATCCACCAGGACATTGTTGACAGTCAGCACATGAATTAAACATTTTTCTCCAGCGTGCTCCCACAGAATTTTGGTCAACATAGTCTCACTCCAATCATCGTCCATGAGCACATTTCTTCTGTTCGGCGCACTGCAGTCTTGCAGCTACTGGTCGAGACTCTGAGACTTTTTATACAGAAGGGATTCATTTTCCACTTTATTTTTTACTCCTCTCTTTCTCTCATACTTATTTATTCATTTGTTTCCGTTGTAACATGAAAGAACAACAAAAAGCAGAGAACAGAAATACATCTGTGAGCACCGAACGCTTCTAGTTTCCTATAGTTTGCAAGCTAAAGTAAAAAAAGACTTTTCTCCTCCCTGCTGTATGCAGCCTGCTGGGAGCTTCCTCTCCAGCGCTCTGAATGTCTCTGGAGAGTAAAGCTTTTAACGCCGACAGCAGCGCCGACTCTACAACACTGTGGCTGTCTGTCACCTCGTGCACTGCAGGCAGAGACAGCTGATGTGTTTTTGAAATGCTAATCTGCTTCGGTCTGACAGGTGGATTGTGACTCGATGGAAAGCAGAGAGATGATCAGAGTGAGACTGATACCAACACTTGAAAATGAAGCAAATCCCCCCCATGTGTTAATTCAACCCATGTGTAAAGAGCGCTGCAGATCGAGGGAGGATGAAAGCAGAAAGAGCATCGACAGCAGCTGTTTCTCAAACACACACACCACCGACTCGCTCCGACACCCCAAAGCGCAGATGGGATTTTAATGACAAAAGTTGCTAAAAGCTTCAAAGTGCATTATGCATCCCTTCTCTTTGTGTTTTCTTTTGTTCCCGTGAGTCACAACAGCCGAGGCCGCACGTTGTTGTCTTTGCAGCATCCTCGATAGTCCGTTTCTCAGTGAAGCAGCAGCAGCAGAGCTGACCGCAGAGAGGAACTCAACAGGTAACCTTGACCGCCAGATAAACTTGAGGACTGAGTGCAGCTGGAGGACACTACCAAAATAAAATGTTTATCAAGATCCAGAGAGGAACATTGATTTTTTTTTTGACGGCATCCGCTGAGAACATTAGCAGCAAGTCACGGACGTTTGCAGTGATGTGTGCAAACAAGCGAGGGAGACTGTTTGAACTTCAGCCTCAGTTTAGTGTCGTTGTGAACAACTGTTTTGTTTTCAAACCATTTTCAGGAATATCACAACAGTTTTGCATTCGCTCCTGTTTTCTGAACAATCTCACATTTAAAAGATAAAATTCTGGTCACACCGGAAAGAAACACAACTTAATGCGTCCACATGTCTTCATGAAATGTTTGGTTATTTGGCTATTTTTTCTGTCAAAGCTACCAAGCTACCCGCAAACTTACGGGTCAAAGTTAAAAATTCTCACGGATTTACTTCGCCCGTGTGAACGAATCCACCACCCCTGGTGATTTTGAGTGGGATGAATTAATGTCACAATGTATTTTTTTACGTTTTTTTTACGTTTTAAATGCTGATGCGACCGGGCCATAAGGCTGGTGATATGCTGCAATTTCCTTATTGTCAATAGATTCAAAGAAAATACTGAATTATATAACTAATTGTCCCTACTAACAAGTATTGTCTGCGTGGGCAATGCTTGACATATGTGGCCTGTTCCTCTGTGCCATAGAGTTCCATTATTCTGCACTATTATTATTGAGCACTGCCACACCGCTGCACTGTGTGACATCCATTAGCATGAACATGCTGGGGTTTATTTTGAGTCTGTCCCACATACGCCACGCTGCTGCCGTAAATACTCTCTAGAGAGCAAAATGTGCACTAATCCGCTGCTGAAAATAGTCCCCAACATGTTCACTCCTGTTTGAGTAATGTTTGCTAAAAACAAAACAAAAGTGACACTATATTTTGTGACCTTCTTTTATATCTAATATTTACGTGTTAAGTAGGGACCAATGTGTTTGAGACCGAGGCCACAGACTGGTTTGAGATGTCAGCTACAGACGAACACGTTGTTAAATTTGGTCTTTTTGTGAGATTTGTTGACAGCAAGGTAAAAGAAACAACAGAATAACATCAGCCTTTTCCTTTAAGGAGTGATTTCTTTTGAGTGTACTTCCTCTCTGGTTGAAGTTTGTTCAGTGTAACTGTAGTGTTGGTGAATAACAGTGATGTTGTGACATAGAAATATCTAGATTTTACACATTCTGGTTGTTTGGGTATCAACACAATTCCTGTTTGATGAAAATGAAAAGCGATGGCACTCTTTTTTCCCCCAAAATATCATGTTTGTCATTGTAGCTGGAGGTTTTTTCTGCTTTAGAGATGATTCACCAGAGGAATAAATGTTAACAGGATACAATCCAATTGTGCTTGTAAACCAATTTGTTCTTGCATTTACATGTCTGAAGGACAGAAAGCTGATTCGTGTCACCGCAACAAAATGAAAGGAAATTCACATTTATTATCGTGGGATTCTTTTTTTTAAAATTCAAACCACTGAGCTCTTTTGTTTTCTTTGTTAAATAAAGCTGACACACAGCAAAGACTTCCCCCTCAACAACCAGGACAATTTACATACATTTACATCTTTTATATTCGCTCCTTCAAATGGCATAGTGTGGGAGGATACACATCCGTCAGCGGCACTGACATTTCTCGTGGCCGTTAAGATCCTGCAGACCACAGATGAGGTAAACATGTAAAGCTGTGAAGCATCCAGGAGCTGAGGGTATCAAAGTGATTCTCTGTGAGGAGCTACTTAGCCTCTCTGCCTGTTTAAACACTCAAGACGCACGACATGATTCAAGCGCCTCAGATCAGTGATCCCTGTTTGATTCATTTACGTCTCCTCTTTAGTGGTTGTGATCAGGGCCCAGATGTGAAGCTGATAGCTGACATCTTCAGCATCATCAGCGATATCAAACGACTACGTGAAGAAAACTTCCATCAGCGTCAACTAATCTACCGTCAACTAGAATTTAAATGCGTTTAACAGATTCCGTCTCATCTGTTGACAGTGCAGTGTGCAAATAATGCGGTTGATTACGAGAATAAATACCACTGGGGCGCGGACACACTTCAAGAGAACTGGAATGTATCATTCGAGGTTAACATTTGAAAAGCCGTTGATGTGCTGAAGCAACACATTTCATCTGCGGTGGCGTTCCTGCAGCTCATGGGATTATGTGCAGCTCGCTGCTTTGTATTCCTTCTTTTGATTCACACCGTGGTGGAAGAGAGCTGCCTCTGAGTACAAATGATGCTGTGCTAATAGTTCACTGTGTTTCATATTGTACTATGTGTGCATCTCTTTAAACTACATCCAAGTAGTTTGGCATTTCGAACATCTCCATCTTGGATTTTGGGCATTGCAATCTTGTTATTTTTACAACCACTGAAGGAAAGTGACCATATTTGAGAAGTGACGGCGTGGTAGAGACGCCGTAAACGACTTTGGTAGCGACCTGTCAAACACAAGGTAGCCCCGCCCTAAAACATACCGTTTTATCATCTGTTTGACTCTAAATGGACCATAATGTACTAAATGAACATCATGCTGTATTGAAGAAGACTTGAAACTAGAGATTGAGACCATAAACTCATGTTTACAATGTTTACTGAGGTAATAAATCAAGAGAGAAGTAGAGTCATTTTCTCATAGACTTCTACACAACCAGAGGAGTCGCCCCCTGGTGGTCACTAGAGAGAATGCAAGTTCAAGGCACTTCCGTGTTGGCTTCACGTTTCAAAACAGGAGGTTGCCGCCTGGTAAATGTTGACATTAACTATGTTCAGCAACTTAGTTTAACATGCTAACATTTGCTAATCAGCACTAAACACGTGACAGCTGAGGCTTACAGGAATGCCATTAGTTTTGCAGGCTCCAATTATTGGACAAACTATAATTTAGATGTAATGATGGCATCAAATGAAAAGTCAGAAGATCACTAAAGTAATCAGGATTCATCCTCTGAGAAACATCAATGTCTGTAAAAAAATGTACGGAAATCTATTGCAGAGTTGTTTCAGTCTGGACCAAAGTGGTGGACGGCAACATTATTTGCAAAGCTATAAGTCTAAAAATAATACTGTAATGCATCAAACGATGTTGAATGAGCCCCAACTGAAACATGGAACCTGCAGGACTGAGTGATGCGCAACCCAGCAGATGAAACGTGGAACAGCATCACGAAGAGTAAGTAACCCCTTTTGTTTTCATTCATCACATCTATTCGTACCACCAGGTATATGCAAGAGAAAGCGTTTTGTTACAGAATACACAACATTGCCAATCTGTTCTACATCGGTGTTACGACCGTCGATGGATTGAGCCTCATGCAGACATGCTGTTTCATCCCCAATGTTGCTGGCAGATTCAGATTCACTTCAGCAGATGAATAATTTAAACTCTATTTGAGTCTTTTTACCTTTTTTTTTTCTTTTGTTCGATCTACAAGTCACATTAACGGAGAACAATAAAGGCAGATGTTCGCCATAATGACACAGAAAGCGTTGACCCTGCTGAGACCAGATACCTCCATCATCATTCATCCTCTCTTTCTGTCATTACAGTAGATTGATTCTGCGTCTCTTTCTCCCTCCTCTTGGCATGTCGACCATTTTTCGAGCGGTGAGCGTGGCTGCAGCACGGGGACCTGGGGATGTCACGATATGAAATTTGATATCACAATTATAGTCAGAGGAAATTTCCCTTTTTTCACGATTATTCATCAGAATATTTCTAAAAGGCCTAAAGCTAAAGAAATACAATTATTACATACAATCACCAGAAAATAAGACTTGTTTAGTTTTCACACACTAGACCTTTAAGGAAGATTTTGAATCCACAACTTTTACTTGTACATTTATGTATTTCTACACTGTAGTATTTCTATATGTGTCACATGATGCCGATGATGGTGTTGTTTATTTTGCAGGAGGTCGAGTGTCTCAGCAGCAGCAGAGATAAAAAAAAGAAGAACCCAACAGGATTCCTACTGGCTGACGGCTGTTTACTCGTCGTCGTTCGTTCACAGGTTTGATTTATGAACGATGTGTGATAAATTCATAGAAATGAGGACAATCCATACCTTAAGCTCCTCAGTCACTTTATTCCCTTTAGTGAGGAGAGAGGACTCAGTCAACTCTGAGTTTTTAAACCCTCTCAGCATTCTCCGCTAGCTCTCTGTGATCATTTACATATGAACATGCTGAATCAAATTTAAAGATTAAAATCTGCTTTTTCATGAGTGTGTTAGAAGGAGAAATTAGATTATCTTAACAAATAAAATCACTGAGACCGTGAAGAGTTTATTATAGAATATTATTGCATTATGGTGACGCAACAGCTCTTAGACTCTTAGATCATAACCTTATATTGTGATGTCTTCAGGGATTTAAATGGCACTAAATGAAAAAGCTAAATTGATTCTTGACATGGTTTTATTAAATATAGCCCACATATACAGAGAAGCCCATCAGACCTCTGTGCATTCAGTGCAACTCATTGATCAATGCTGTATCCCTGGTGCAGTGATATTACTGTTGAAAATGATCCTCCTCCATATTACAACAAGTACTGAATGATCTAATAGAGTTTACTGTTTGTCAGCTTTGTATTTGAAGGCTCAGTGGATGTGAGCTGAATAATCACCTGATGTCACACCTGTGGGTTGAAAAATGATCAAGACCACTTAATGAAGAAACTTAGAAATAACTTCTGGAAACACGGCTGTATTTAGAGTTTGCTATTTTTTGGCAGATTGACAACTGCATTGGAAAATACAATTTATTTTAATAAAAAAAAGAAGTTGAGTAAATCCTCTGTATATAAAAACGTCAGGTAGTTAGAGGTTTACTACAACTCCCAAGATGCATTTCAGCAATTTCTGTTACGTGCATCTAGGAAAAGAGATTTTATAGTCAGCAGCTTAAGTCACATTTTGATTCTCACTCAAACTCATTAAATACCATCACTTAAAGAAACTAAAAGTAAATGTTGACATCACATCAGTCACGTGAGTTGTTATTGCCGCTAATCATGCGACTCACGTGAGTCTCTAGTCACGTGACTAGTTTGTCACTCGCCGGACACGTGAGTCGTTAGTCAGTCAAGTTAACGTCCTTTCCTAAACCTACTGTAAATAAGTGTTTTTGTTACCGTAACCTACATTTTATGAAGACAGAAGTTTATTTTGAAAAGCATCATAGTTTGAAGCTTAGGGCCACGGACCAAGCGTCGGACGAGTTGGGAGTGAGACTGTGTTGGATGTGGTAGACGGGTACCATTATGTTCTGTGCTGTAGAGCCCTTCTGTCCTGGGCCGTGCACATCCCATGTTTGTAATGTTTAGAGTCAGGATGCTTTATATTGCTCTAAAAGTTAGCAAGAAATTGGCATGTGAATTTTTGTTTCCTCACCGCTCTTTTTTTTTGCTTTCTTCCTCACGATGGCGATGTGTGTCGACCATGTCAGAGTCTCTGTGATGCTGATTCCCAGAAACGTATTGCTCCTCCTCGGCTCCATCGATGTAGACAGGCCTCCTTTATCAAACAGCTCCTTGGTTTTGATGCAGTTCAGCAGGAGGTCGTTCTCTGAGCATCACTCTGGATTGTTGATTTCCTCTCTAAATGAAGTGACATCTTAACCTCTGGTAAAAAGACATGTAAAATATCAATGGGGATATCCTCATTAAAGGTTTAATAGATAAATACAATTAAAAAAATACCATCGCCGATGTTGATAGTGTCATCTGCAAACTTTACAACAGAGTTCTCCTCATTAGAGGATTTAGTCTTGTTACACAGCTGTAGTAACAGTGAACTTTCTCTCTGCTTTGAATTAAAACCCTAAATGTTTTGTCGTGGCGCTCAGCTGGAAGGAAAAGATCTCGTCTCTCATAGCAGGCTGCTGGTAGTTATCACGCCCATCTGAGTGGCTGTGGAGAGTTTGTCCTGCTAATTATCAGCCCACCTACCATGTAGGAGAGAGTCAGTCCACTATCACACTACCCTCCTCCCCTCCTCCATTCATTCATTTTTGACACAGACTCCACTAATGAACAGCTCATTACAATCAATTAACATTCAAGATCGTGTTTTCTTTTCCCTGACAGTATTAAGGGGACGACTAATCCTAAAGGCCCAATTAGTCATTTTCATCTTCAAATGGCTCAGTTTCAACTGCATCTTACCTAAACGGTGAGATACAGTAAATCTTTGAGCATAGATAATTTTGTTTCCAAAGGTCAAGAATGAACTAACAAAATCGAAATCTGAATTGATTCTAATAGCCAGCAGGGGGCGACTCCTCTAGTTGCAAAAAGAAGTCTGATTGTATAGAAGTCTATGAGAAAATGACTCTACTTCTCTCTTGATTTATTACCTCAGTAAACATTGTAAACATGAGTTTATGGTCTCAATCTCTAGTTTCAAGTCTTCTTCAATACAGCATGATGTTCATTTAGTACATTATGGTCCATTTAGAGTCAAACAGACCATAAAGCAGAGTATGCTTTAGGGCGGGGCTACACGGTGATTGACTGCGGCGTTGTCCATGTTTTCGTCTCAGAAATTTAACCCTTTCCCATTTTTGTCACCTCAGAATGTCTTGTCTTGTTCAGCGTTTGGTTGTACTTAACCAGAAAAGGAGACATTTCATTGAGAGACAGTGTCCTGTATTAGTGTCACTCTGGTTTCCCCCATGGCCCCCCTGAGTCCTGAGTCTATTAACTCCATTGGGAAAAGTGATTGTATTGTACCAATTTCACAAGCCACATGTCTTCCGAACATTCTGACACTGAAATTACATTTTTCAAATGTACAAATTAGGAGAAAATTATCTTTGTTCGAGACCTTTCTCTGTTTCCTAACATAAGACTCTCTTGAGATCTGGCAAATTAACATTGGCAAACGCCCTTGCCAGTTAATTAACATAATGCTTAATATGGCTTTTAGCTGTGTAAATATCTAATGTTGAAAATTACATTACGCAAATATATAACCCAGTCTGCTTTTATCCATCCACACGACTTTCACATCACTCTCGAACAATGTGAGGGGGAGGCGAACATGTGATGGCCACGCCCACTTAGGAGACAGGAAGTGCAAATACCATTTCAAACCATTGGCGGAGCTTGTAATCTGCCATCTTTGTTATAGAGCATCTTTGACTTACCTCCAACCGCTCGTGTCGCTTCTGGTTGTAAAAGAAACAAGATGGCGACATCCGAAATCCCAAAACGAAGATGGCGACGACCAAAATGCCAAACTCAGGGCTTCAAAACCGTAGTCCATACAGTTGCAAAAACAACATACAATGTAACTGCAATGTCGCAGTTTGATTTCAGCCGGTAATCTTTGTTGCACGTCCTCACCAGAGATGTAAGAAGTGGACGTAGTCACCCATTGATTCCCGGCTGAAATCAAACTGGCATCATCGCGGTTACATTGTACGTTTTTTACAAAGTTGTAGCACCTTCATACATCCTGCATTGCTCCTCAATGGAAAAATATGTTGTTTTACTTGATAGGGAAATGTAAACAAACAGAGCCACACTACGATACCAACATCAGCAAACATGAGGTGTGCTTAAGATTTAATCAACAGGGCACAATCTCCAAATGATCCATGTCTTTACTCTCAGATTTAAGTGTTTAACTGCTCATGAGAGGGATTTAAAGCCGGTTTGTAATTAATAATCGAGGTCGTCTGGATTCTGCCGTGTCGAAGGCCTGCAGCCTCTTCCTCTTCCTCACACCTCTCCAACCTGTCTGATAAGAGTGTGCAGAGGTGAAGCTGAAAAACATTTTTGGAAAATCTATTCGTTATTGGATAGCCAGGCTGTGAGGTGGCTCGGCCGCGATGACTGATACGTATCGGGATGAACACTGACTCCTCTGTGTGGAGGCAGATAGAGAGGAGAAGCTGGAAATGTTTTGGAGAGAAGGCGACGAGTGCGAGGATAATCCCTTAAAAGTACACTTCGTCTGCAGGCAGCCATGTTTAGAATGTTGTCCTCCGCTGCTGTTATTTCTCTGTCACAGATTAGCGCTGTTATTTTTCCATTAGAGATTAGGACGTTGTTATCGCCTATTAAGGAGGAGAGGTGGGAAGAGTCAAGGTGCTCTTAAACCGAAGCTGTGAGACTGTTGAGCAATCTGATAAATATCGTCTGCAGACCCAGCAACTTTCTGCTGCTTTTGAACTATCTGTCTCTTACTTTTCATTGATATAGTGAAAAATAATTAAAATGCTTAAAACTTTAAACCAGTTTCTACAAAGTATCCTCATACAAGAGTTTGTGTTGTACAATGCAAAAGTTACTCATTTTCTGTGCGTTTTCCTACAAAAGCCAGCAACAAGTGTCAATTTCACACGTCTTTTGAAAATAAGCTTTCGTCTGAGGAAACTACTCAGTTAAGTTTAGGGATGGATCGTGAACTACTTGGTTAGGTTTAGAAAAGATCATCGTTTGGGTTTAAAAAAAAAAGCTGCAATCGTGCCGGAACTACATTACCTAAGTTACGTGACAAGTAAATCAATGTTTTCTGTCAAACATTACCATCACATTGACATAAAAATCTACATATTTTTGTATGATGAGGTGTGTTAACTGACTGTTCTGTGTGTGTTTGCCGTTCCTCATGATGCAGGCCTGTTTCACTGGAAGCCTAAATAACTGCATGATTAGGACATTGAAGTCCTAGGCTTTATTAGACATGGCTACACAATATGTGGTTTTGTTTTTGGATAAATGTAAAAATTATATCCTTATTTAAAAAAAAGAGCAATCTTTCAGTAGGATAGACAGACTGACGGTACAAGAATCAAACCTTTCCGCTCTGCTGAGGCACCACTTTCTTGTTTGCAGCCTCAGTTCATTTACGTCATCAGCTCCCTCTGCTCCATTATAATGTAATGTAATCCAGAAAAGATGCCTCCAGATGCCCAATTGCCAATTTTCTCATGTTCGCCATAAATGACTTGGACTCGAGGCGATGTGCAACGTGTCCAACTCAAGTTTTTAAGATGGCTATGAAAGCGGCCCCAGTTTTCAATCATTTGTAATTATCCCAGCAGGAAGCCTCCATTATCCTGGTATCACCTGAGCCGCCCCATTATAGTCGATATCATGAGGCTTTCTCCAGCTAAAGTCTCCCATTTACCCCGTGGCACACCTCCCCATTACACACGCCTACAGGCTGACATTTACAGAAGCCTCCTATTTGTTGTTATCTCACACACAGAGCTGTTGAGCTATTTTCTGCTCAGCGGGGGCCTCCAGCTCATCTCCCTCTCCAATTACTGTCTCGGTTTCTTTCTCCCTCTTTTCCATCTTCATCTTGCTGTTATATTCTCAGTCATTGTCAGTGTGCCTCGATTTACCTTCGTCTTTTATTTTTTATTTTTTTTGCACACCAGTTTCATGAGATTGAAAGGTTTTACCAAGTCACATATGACACTCATAGCAGCAGCAGCAGCGGTGTGTATTGTTCAAATTAGCTTCAGTTTAACTTTAATCCAGGTGACAGGCAGAGGTACAAAGATGCTTTGACAGTAGCCTGGCAGGGTGCGGATAGACGGCATTACCGTGCTATCTGTTGTGTGTTTTGGTGCCTGATAATGCGCTCAGAAAACAGCTTTATTAAGCCCACAAAGGAAATAAACTCTGTAAATATGACCACAAATCTCTGACATAAACATGTTTTTTTTTTCTGTTGTGACAGTGGGATTTATATGTCAGCCAACGCAAACGCTTTAAAAGGGCAATGTATTCTCCCAACGATGAGCCAAGAGAAATGTTTTGCAGCCGTAATTTAAAGCCAGTTAAATGTCTCCTAAAAGGAACATGAATAATGTATTATCCATATAGATTTATTGAATCTAAGATGTCTTTTCTGTATTTATTTGTGTGTTCACACACATGCTTAGCTGACGGCTGAAGTTTAATTTCCCCACAGGGCAGAGTTTGGTTTCAGCTATCCTTGTTTTCAATTATTCTTTTATCATGTAGGCGTCGTTGAAGCCCCGCGAGACTGCAGCCTTGATTAAAGGCGGCACAAATGATTTTGACTTAACTTGTAGGAAAATATAGAGCGTGTTTAATGCTGCACCAGGCCCGATGGTGAATCATTTCTAGCAACAAGTAGAAAATAAGACCAGAAAACAGCGTGAATCCCAGTTTGGCTGCGGCAAGAAGAAGCATCCGATCCCTACAAACTGTGACCTACACCGTAACCCTGACTCGCCGATTGAAATTCAGGAGCCATGTGGACATTAGTCAGGAATTCTCTCCACATTCAGAGTGACAAATTGAAGCTTAAGAGAGGCAAAGAAAACCGCTGTGATTGAACGCTCCGTCCAGAGGAAGCTGAGATCACCAGTCGTAATCTTCCCCCCCCCCCCCGTCTCGTCCCTTTGGTATCATTCAGAGTAAAGCTTCGCAGGCAGCCTGCAAACATGAGCACACTGTGATATTTCAGTTTACCTCTCTGCTAGTTGGAGACAAAACCGGATCAATCAGGAGACCGGTGTTTGTGTCCCAAACTGTTGTTGAGTTACTTTGAAGTGATGTTTGTGACGTGTTTTCCATTCTTATGTTACATTGTTTACATTGTATTTGTTTACCTACTTATTTTAAGCCAAACCGTGATTTTTTTTACTGAACCTAACAGCTTTCACGTTAACGGAATTACATGTGAAAAGCTTAAAGTCATGACAAGGAATGTCGTGCTATTTATACTCCTTAACTTGAGATACGTTGGTATTTTTATGAGCTGAGAGCAGATCAACAAAACAGTGGTTCCATTCCCTGATTGTTTATTTATATTGTTAAGAAATGTAGAAATTTTGTTTTGACTTAAATGATCTGCAGTGAGTCAAACAAATATATTTATAAAGCACAAATGATTTACATAACTAATTAATCATCTTGCGACCCCTCAGATACTGTTAATGACATACAGTATGTCTTAACATATTGGATAAGATTATACGATCTCTCATTGATGCTGAAAGGGCAGTTTGTATTTACAGCGTTCAGTAATCAAAGCTCTAGTTCTCTGTTTATTGTCCGTGCTTTGTCATAATCACCCCCTACGCTGTGTTTTTATTTGCAGATTTGTAATTATGTCCATATTTATCATGTGCTGCACAGTACGCTGACGGAGAGTTACAGTCAGAGTGATTAATTCCCCACGCTCAGAAAATATGAAAACATTTATCTTGGTGGCACCAGAGCAACTCAAAACCCTCGTATCAGCATCAGAGATCAAAACCATCCACATCACCCACACACTGCGCCATGTTACACCACGTTAATCCCCGTCTATCAGTGAATCTAGTGGAATCTTCTATATGTAATCACAGTTCTGATCACATCCATATTCACTCCCCACCAGGATCCATATGTCTAATCGTCCATCTTGACAGCGGACGGCGAGCCAGTCGGACCGCGTGTTAAAGGTCGTCCACGGCTCCGTGCCATTACTCACTCTGTATCCCTGTAACACATCAGCTGTTTATGCCCCCGCGGTCAGAGTGATGGATTATTTGTTTACAAGACTTTGAACTGCATGAGACACAGACAGATTTCAGTGAATCAGCGAAAGGACCTTTTTTTCGGGCGTCCCTCACACTGAAACATCACAGTGGCCCCGGATGAAAAATGGCCTCAGAGTCCTCCTGAGTGTGGACGATGAACCTCAGCCGGTATCACTTTGATCATCATAACAAATGTGCTGTAATATGTCTTCTGGTTGACACTGCCGAGATGTACGGATCAACGTACTGCAGTACATCATATGCAGCCGAGACCATTGAACGGGTTCTATACATCGATCATTGATTTTATTGATTACCAACAATCTAAATCAAAACAAGGAATTCATTTGACATACGGCTATTTTCTTTATACATATTAAACATGTTTCTAATCCTTTTTAGCTCTTTAAAACAAAGGTACATCTACTTGCGACCCTTCGTTGCAGG
Organism: Anarrhichthys ocellatus; assembly: GCF_004355925.1. Lineage (NCBI taxonomy): Eukaryota > Metazoa > Chordata > Actinopteri > Perciformes > Anarhichadidae > Anarrhichthys > Anarrhichthys ocellatus. The sequence goes on along the minus strand of NW_022280084.1, from coordinate 1,650,525 downwards.
TTGTGTATGTTTAAGGGTCGGACCAATTCAACCAGTGTGATCCATCGTCTTAGATTGCTTTATTTGTTAGATTGATGATGGCGTAAAATTGTGTAGAGAAAGTAACTGATATATTTTACAGGCAAGCCTCTTGCACAACAAGTCTCACAAAATAAACAGCTAAATATCCCCACGAAACCACTTTACATTTATGTCACTTAAGTGACAGTGCATTAATAGTAATGCAGTTATAATAGAACAGATAATAAACAAACTGTGTTCAAGCATTAATGCCAGGGTAGGTAATGTAATGTAATATAATGTATAAAAACCTTTTAAATTATATTCGTTGAAATTCTCAAACAGCAAATCAATGAATCAAATGCTCCCACGAATGAAAAATAAGAAACAGGGTATCTGTGGCTGTTACAGGTCCTATCATTTCATTCAGCCCCGTGTACTCATTGCTCGTCGGTTTTCCACAAGCTGCTATACAGCTGTCAATATTAACAATAGCCATGTTCGTTGTTTACATTCATAGTGGTCATTTTGGGGAAGTGGCTTTGGAAGGAGGCCTGAAGGGACGGGCTGTCAGTTGACTTGCTTACTTGGAGACTTTCTCTCTAGATTTAGTAACTTTTGGAGCTCGTGCTGTTTGCTATACTTTCACTGAAAGAAAGTTGGAAACACTGGGCTGGGTTTTAGGTACGATCCTTTAAAAGTCGAGCTTGCTCTTACTGTATTCTCTCATGTTGCTGACCCCAGCTTTAATAAAACGTTTTGAGAAGTGATTTAAAAGATGTCACTGACTCTGCAAGCCTTGATCAAAGCCCATTTAATTCACATTTATCGTCTGTGTGAGGGGCTCCGTTGCATCTCATCCTAAGAGATTCTCCTCAGTGCAGCCTTTGTCATATCTAAATGATTCATAACTCAGCCTTGTTTTGACTCAAAATTCATTTGATTCTTGTTTATGCCGCTCTTTGCTCTCGACTACGATCATCTGTTTGGGAATGTTTTGTTGAAAAGGTGCAGGAGATCTCTAAGGGACTCACCTGGGAAGGAAAACAACAACCCGGGTTTGCTTGTGGGCTTTTCATGTTCAATCACGGTTCAGCCGAATACACACCAACACAATGAAGCAGCTTGTTACGCCAGCCCCTCCCCGTGTCTCTGTGTTCAACAGGCCTGCTGCGGGTTGGCTGTTGTTCTCAGCTCCAGTCTCGAGGGTTTTGATCAGAGTTGCCACGGCTCAGCGCTCCTCGGGGTTTTCACCGCTCTAAAAACAGTTTGATAGTAACAGAAAAATGACTGCAAGAAATGGAGGAATGTTTGGTTTTCTAGAAAGTACAGAAGAGTCGTAAACATCTGCAGAAATCCAACAAATCCCCTTCAGCTTTCCACAAAACAGAAAACACAACAGAAGGTTTGTCTCGACGCTCGACTTGACGGGAAGACGATGCAGCACGGTGACTTTCAAGAAGCAGTCAGCTGTTTTCTTTCCTTTTATTTATCTGGGGAGATTTGCATGAGCACCAGAAGCCGGCCCCCGGCCCATTAAGCAACACAAGCAGCTGTTTAGGGCCACACCTGTCGCTCTGAAGGGCCTCTTGAAAGGCGGCACCCTGATGCAGCCGGTGAGCTGATCGGGCCACGTGCTGAACACATCTGAGAGAAAGCGATCAGCATCACCTGTTGCCACTCATGTGTTCAGGGAAAAATGGAAAATCTTCTTCTTGTTGGAGGGTGAGTGGAATCGTACAAGCAACCTGCACTATTACAGACTTGTTCACCGTGTTATTCTGACTCCATTTGTTCTGCTTTCTCCAGCTGTCATACTAACACCACCTCCTCCCTGCACACCTGCTTATCGTTTGCCATCAGCTCCAGTATAAACTCCCCAAACTCTCCCCTCTTGTATCACTTCCTTCTCTTTCTAACCGTGTCTTGGTTTTGTCAGCCAGCCCGTCTGCCCGTACGTCCCTTTGGTTTCGTCTGGCTGACTTCCAGGTAATGTGTGCATTTTTTTATTTTTGGAGTTTTTGCCTCTCACCCTCCGTGCAGACAGTGGTGGCTCAAATGCACCGTTTCAGTCACACAGTTTGCGTTGAGTTGCATCCCTGAGGCTGATCACACTTTCTCTTTTTTTTACTTTTATCAAGTAGTTTTGTTTCACAATATTGACCACGTGACATCGTGTGTTTCTGCAAGCATGATACGACACAGATATGAAACGGTTTTTTGAAACGTATTTTTGTAATATATCAGGAAGTTTCTCAACAGGCACCTCGACTCCTTTACTTCTGGCTCCTCAACATCCCAAGATGTAAATGTTCTTTTACATCATTTTCTTTGTTTATCCTTTCGTCGAGAAGGAATCGATTTCTTGCCATCTTGAAATCAAATTCGTTCACCGAAACCAAAATAATAAACACACGTTGTCCACATGTGCATGTACAGACCAGCTGCAGTCATATCATCTCTACTACAGCAGTATTTTCCCCCCGTTGGTCCAGTTCTGCCTCCTCTGATCCATAAAAAACAGTGAAACCAGCGGAGCAGATGGCACAGATGTGGACGTACATAATCACATTCAGCAGGAATACCGGCCGTCTGACACTAAACCACTTTGTCGTGTATTTAACACCAAGTTAGAATCACACACAGACACATAACTCGTTAGAGGGATTACATTCACACAGGAAACACCTGCAGTCGGAATGAGATCTGATCCATATTCATTTCAGCATTAAGTCACATCAGCTGCAGTCGGAGATGGTGGCTGTTTTCATCATGTGTGAAGAGTCATTCCATTACCTGCATGTCAGAAACAAAAGGTAATCTGGTGTCTGTGGCTGTTGGATGAAATGATCGGACAGTAAATTGCAGAAGAATGATATTTCGCCACAATGCCCACAGGCATATAGCTAGCGTTAATGCGTAAACTTTGTCCAAGGCGCTACGCTCTCGTGGTGTTAAGAGTTACCTGTCAGTGGAACATAAGTTGCATGGCACTCTCATGTGGCTCACAGCATTGACACAAGCTAGCAAAGAATAGACAGAAGCCACTGGGGATTGGTGCTGTATGTGGCAGTGCAACTGTTTCCATGTGTCGAACAGCAGCAACATACCACACGTCAAGTTGTTCTATGTAGCCCAATATCACAAATTTGCCTCCAGGGCTTTACAGTTTGTACAGCACACAACAAAAGTCTATTCTTAGACCCTCGATTCAGAGAAGGAAAAACTCCCCGAAATACACACGCATAGATGTAAAGCAACAACAACAATAGCGCAACAGCTATAATAATGGTAGAAATAGGACTAATGATAATAATAGTTTTGGTGGGTATATAGAATGATAATAATAACGGTAGTAATAGCAGAACTAATATGACTACTGACATGAATGTAAACAGATGTAGAGGAGAGATGAACTCAGTGTATTCTAGGAGTTCCTACAGCAGTCTTGGTCTGTAGCAGCATGACTCAGGGCTGGTTCGAGGCACGCCTGAGCCAGCCCTTAGTATGAGAGTTATCTGTCAGTTCATCATGACCAGAGAAAAAGCTTCATGGATGAGGACCAACTGGTTAGTTTGGAAAATGCACATCTGGTTAATGTTTCCACCTCCTTTTAAAGAGCGGTGCACAGCTGCTTCCCTAAGCTTTCCAGGACTGTCTCGTATGCCGCAGACGAGGACTAAAGCCAGAGAGCAGTTAAAGTCTAACACACTGTGTTCACCGCCACTGGTAGATCTTTACAGGCCACTTAAATCCTCCTCACTCAGAAGCCTCTGTGTCGGTTCACACTCTGGCCGGCTGATGCAGTCAACCAGATGAAAGGCAATCACTCTGCAGCCCGGCGGTCTGTGTTTTCAGGTGAGAAGGTTTCATTATGTTGATTTCCCAGGAGCCTCACATCTCCTCACTACGGCCCTGTGTCGAGTCATTTCTGCTCAGATTCTCAGACCTTCTCATTACTCTGCAGCCCAATCATAAAAACATATGGATCAACAAATGACTCTGCAGCTCCTTTTTATTAGTCCTCTATAGTACCTGTTATCTTTCTGTTCCATTACCAGCTACATTTCTACTTCCCCTACAGTATCATTTACTTTTATATTCACCACCAGCAGCCATTAATCACGATCCTGACCGTTAAGCGTTTCTCATTCGGCCCGTCGTCCGTCATGGCCGCCTCTTCTCCGAAGGCCACAGGCTCAGAGCTTGTTACCGTGTCAACTCGCTGACCACCCACGACTACGTCGGCACGTCTCGGCCCGGGCCCAGAGGCTCATGGGTAATCTTTCATCCACTGTCTGTAAGAAAACAAAACTATCACAATCCATCAGTTGATGTGTCGCATCACATACCTATAAATTAATGTCAAAAAACTCTTTCCTGTCCCAAAGCTTCCAGGATTCAACAAGGAAATAACGGTAGTAATTATGCTGAGTGGGAGTAATCACGTAAAAGTCAAATATGGTGTTAGAATGAGTCTTTTTAAGGGTTTTTCGAGGGATTCAACAAACACACTGAAAGATGACATTGTCCAGTCTTGACACTTGCATAGTGTTTGTCTACTTCATGTCTTGACTTTTGAAACCCACATTAAACTTCAGAAGAGACTCTAATCACCACTTTCCAATCCCCTGAGCTCCATATTTACGCCGGCTGCAGGAAGCAGGAAGATTGGGTCTTTGATGCGCTGTGAGTGGAAATGAATCCGACCTGCTTGAAGTGATGCTAATCAATTCAGAGTGTTTTCTACAAATGCTTTGTCATCAGTGCAGAATCTGCTGATTGGGATCGACTTAAACACGCATGAATATGACGATTGTTCTCTTCTCGGGACAAGAATTTAAAAGTGGATTTCAGTGCTAATGTGTAGTCTGTATATTTGGAAAGAAAAAGTAAAATTCTGATATTTACTGTCCTAGTTTTGTTTGTTTGATTGCTGTATATATTTTTCTGTTAATAATGTTAAAATATTGAAGTACAAACACGATGGCAAGAATTGTCACTTCTTTGGCAGTTTGTTTTACCATTAATTGGTAAAGTACTTAAACATTTAACTGTTGAATGTCAATGTTTAAACACATTTTTAAAGATACTTCTTTAAATGTAGCTCATACAGCTGCAAATTAAAAACAGCAATTTCATTCATTTCATTAGTGTCACATGAATTAAATGTTGTTTTCTGTCCTCGTGAGAAGACACTTCTTGAATATTTTAATGACTAAAAACAGGTATTATTAAAGATTGGCAGAAATGTCAGCATGAGCCGATGTTTCTTGAATCCTAATGAGTTGTGTGTTTCCTCTTGACCTTTTTTGTCTCATATCTTAAATATATATTTCATAACATCATGTGTCAAAAACAGTGAAAACTCTCAACATTCTGTTATTTATAGTCTTATTAATCAGACTTTCATTAGAATTAGCCTGACGCAACATCTCCAGATGCCAAAGAATATTTTCAGTTTTCTGTTTAAGAATCCTCCCACTGCTTCCTGTGACTCACTGTACAGCCGTTGACGTGCATTAATAATGAATTGTATGAATGGAACATGGTCTTTAATTTACATCTTTTGTCCCAATAATTAAACTGTTTGCAAATCATTGATGGATGAATGCTGGTAGAGAATATTAACTAGAACTGTAAATCATCCGTAATGCTTGAAATACTTTGAATATTCACTGCGGTAATTTACTATATTTTTACTGTTATTTGACTAATACCTTAATCTCCATTTGACCTTTTTTAAAGCTCAAATATGTTCTTTCCCACACAGCACATCTACATTGTTTTTTAATCAACAGAACAATACCCGGACAGCAGCTGTAGAAATGAAATGTACCATTTTAAGGTTATATTAGCATAATATATATATATATATATATATATATATAGTACAGTTCTGCTGTGCTTAAGTAAACACTGATTATAATTAGTGACTTAGATTACATTTTCTGTTGCAGAAAGAAAAACACAAGGGAAGAAGATGAAGGGCTTATTATTTGTGTGTGTGTGTGTGTGTGTGTGTGTGTGTGTGTGTGTGTGTGTGTGTGTGTGTGTGTGTGTGTGTGTGTGTGTGTGTGTGTGTGTGTGTGTGTGTGTGTGTGTGTGTGTGTGTGTGTGTGTGTGTGTGTGTGTGTGTGGGAGTGTGTGTGTGTTTGACCTTGTGTATGTGTTTATTTTGCTCACACAATATTAACATTTTAAAAATCCAACAAGGAGCTCTGTAGTGAGCTCTGTAGTAAACGCTGCCTCCTGAAACATTTTTCTGTTTTCTTACCGCCGTCGTTGATGTGAGTGCTCTGACCCCGCTGCTCTTTGCTAACCTGATGGATCATCTCCGCGCTCACAACGGCCGTGAGGGAGACATTAGTCTCGCAGATTGGCGGTTGTTTTAACTCACAAATCTGCATAAAGAACTTTCTGTTCCTGAAACCCGACTGTGACTTTCTCACTGCTTCACTTTGGTGTTTTCTTTTTTCTTTATCCTCTATCTCACAACAGGCTGCAGTGGGCTGATAGCGGGCCTTCAGTCGGAGCTGTGATGCTTCTATCAGCCGACAGACGAATGAACGAACTTCCAACCGTGTCTCTGAAGCCACATCGACCCTCCTCCTCCTCTTTCTCCTCTTCCTCCTCACCACTCTGCCCTCTCACCTCCACGTCCCTTCTTCTGTCAGCCCTTCCCTTTGTCTCATTTTGTGTTCTTGTCTCCCTCTGACTGCTTCCTGCTCTTATATAACCCGGTCACCAGTCTTTTATTCCTCCATCGTCCCCTTTAATGTGTTCACATTGTGTGTTGCAGGAGCTTTGAACCATTTCCATTCATTATTTCACCGTCGATCGCCCTGTTCGGATATCTGCGCGTCGAGGTTCGGACTGGCTGTTTGTGTGTTTGGTTGTGCTTTCGACTTGTTCCTCTTCGACGAGAGTTCCTTTGAGAAGCTGCTGTTGAAGATAAGAGCTTGAAGTCTGATCATGAGCTCACCAGATATTTCTGCACACACACAAACAGCCGCTCAAAACATTTTTGAAAAACTGATTTTCTGGCATTTTTGTTGAATCTCAAAAGAGTTTGAGGAAGGCGAGGAAGGCGAGGATGGGTCCCTTGAACATGGATTTTACAGACACAAGTATTCCCTTTACAGACACTTTATCCTAATCACATGCAGTTTTGGGTAAAGACCGTTTTTGTTACAATACAAATGTGTTATTTTAACTATATATGTGTATGTGTATTTGAATATTTCTACATACTGTAGTCCCTAAACAGTCTTGGAATTGTGTAAACTGTGTATGACTGGGAAGCTGAAACTGCATTCATGTGTGGTGATGTTAGTCCATATAGCTGTTTCACATACTGAGAACATTTTTTTAAACTGTATAAAATGACCTGTTGTGACCTCTGTGATAATCACATCCTCATGAAGCTTAACAAACATGAGATGCATCAGTAAAAAACAAAACGAGTATAACAGATGAATAATCTAACAGTAAAGATATCATACATAAGTAAGCCGTAAACTAAAATAAGATGTAATCGGTCTGTATGGATTCTGGATACACTTCTATGGTGTTCCTCAAGGTCTTGGTAACTTAATGTGGTATGTTGGAGAGATTTCTGATCATTTATTTGTTGTTTAATGGTTAAATTTAGCACCAAATCTGTGTAACAAATGGTATCAACCCCATAAACCGCTGCAAGAACTCATGAGTCATACGTGATCTTGGGAATGACAATCATATACGTCCACCATAATGCCTTTTTACACTTTCACAATTTATTCTAATGAATCATTTAATCATTATTTATTTCTGAGACTAGAACCACTTGAGACTCAGTTCTGAGCTGCATCTCAAATAAATCCTCAGGTTCCCAGCTTTCGGATGATGTGCACCACTTCTGTGGGTCATATACTGTTGATCCCCCTTTCCCCCCTCAAAAAAGAAAAATCACAGGTCTATATGGGTCTCTTAGGGGGAAGAGTTGATGTGAGAAAGTGGACGAAACAAAGGGAGAAGGAGAAACTTGAGAGAGGAGGAGGAAGTCTGTCAAGGTGAAGGAGGGGAGCGGTTTTACTTTTCTCTTTGTGCAGCTCCCCAGAGGACCTCCATTTATCTCTGCTATTCTCTCTCTCTCTCCTTTCCCGGCATCAAATATAAATTCCCTGGTTACGTTTCCACCTCCCGGTTCTCTCCAAGTCATTTGGCATTTATATTTAAGCCTGAGGAGATGCTGGGACACTTCCAACGTTCACTTCACCCTGAGCTGAGTGTGGATGTGGCGCTGTGTCCTCTCCGTTTGTCATCTCTTTATCCCCTTTATCTACTTCTTCTTACAATCAGAGAGACCAATCTGCAAACTTTAGCAGCATTACGCCCAGAGCCAGATGCATCGATCTCCCTCTATGTCTCTTGTTGATATGGAGTCAGAAACAGACTGTGCTCAGTGAAACAAACCCCCTCCGGCGTTGTGACTCAGCTGTCCATCATGACAGATGAGCAAAGCTTTCAAACTCACAAACATGACCTTGTTGTTGCCTTTTGCCTCCTGTTGTCACTACAAATCCTGCTCTGACCTGCTGTAACCAGTGTGTGGAGTTTAAGTCAAAGTCACATAGAAATCAAGTGCATTTTACACTACTGCCAAACGTATGTGGGCCGCTTCATACCGGAAATAGTTGTACTGTATGCTACCTGTAAAGTTAGTGACTATCTGGTGAACATAGTGGAGCATTAAGCAGTTAAGATGTTAGTGGAGACCAAAACATCTATATTAGGCTTACAACTGCCAGGTGGCTAAAATACATGCTATTGTTTCTCCTTGTCTCATAATATGTCACTATTGTGTTCACAGCTTGACTCTATTTCCCCTCTAAAGAAATCAGCCAATGCACATTTAAACGATGGTACACATTTGCAGAATTGTTTCACATTTGATTTAACAAACGTCTACTGCACACGAGACTCCTCTGTTTCTGTTTGTATACGCCCATGACTGTTTAAGTTTGTTACTCATTAGCACGGTTATTTTATTAGCAAAAGTTATGGACTGTCCCAATAGAACCACTTCATTCTTGGTAGGATCCGAGCAAGCTGAGTCGACACTAGAGGGTGGATTTAAACCACTGGTTGGTGAGAGAATCGTCCCTTGCATGACTCGGGACATCCTGCACAAACCCACTGTTTGTACATCGCCAAACTACCGTCAATAGCGACCCTAATTTTTTATTCACTCGACCCAGACTTTTAATTTTTGAGCAAGCAAAACTATGACGTTCACTACAGACACCACAGGGTACGAGTGACAAAGTGCAGATGTTCCTCTGTTTGTCCACCGTTGAAATAATTCAGCAAGTGTCCCTTTAAAGATGATTTCACTAGAATTGGACGCACCGTCGCTAGTCGTAATATCTGCAGTAGAAACACGGCATTGAGAAAAGGACTTGGTACCAAAGGAGAGTCGAGCAGAGCAGAGCCGTACCATGCAGTGGAAACACAGCAAAACATATGATGTGCAGTTTTCTCACAGAAAATCCCTATTCTACCAATCAATCACTACCAGAACTGACATGGATGTCAGTCGGTCGAATCTAAATGCTGACGAACCAAAGTGACAACCTGAATTTAAAAATAAAATTAAAAAAACACTGAAATTTGAATTCAGTGGTCGTCAAGCCTCACTGATTAATGCACCGTCTCCCGTCACATTACCAGTGAAGGAGAAACAGTTTGGGAAAGACAGGTGGCAGAGGAGCGTCGGAAGGCCTTGTACAATGTTTTACAGGTGAACTGAAAGTACAGCAAAACATAAATTAAAAAGAATAAAACCAGCCCCAATCTGTTAAAGGCTTAAAAACATAAAATGACCGACGTTTCAAAACTATTGCCGCTTGAAGTACATGAATTATTTTGAAACGCCAATTCAGTCAAATAGATGGCCATCTTGTTGCCTTGGGCAGAGATATCCTTCAACTCAAAACAGAAGAGATGTGCTGCTGCAAATATTTAGTTTTACATAGAATTATACTACATCTTATTATTACCTTTTCCACTAGTCCTTTCTCATAAGTCTTTTTTCAAATCTAATGTGCACTTTCGTCAAACATTTATATGATCCTTCGTACAGCTGGATGTCGCTTTTATGGTTCTAAACTTGTTGCAGATTATTGCTTGAGATTCATTGCTCTCATTAGTTGTTGTTTTTGCGTTTTTTTGTTCCAGAAGCCCAGATTCGATTTAATTACGGACTTTCCCAACAATTAGAAACCTGTTTCCCAGCTCTCTGAATGGTGATGAGATGATTCTGAGGCAATGGAGACTGTGATGTCTTATTCTAGTTTCCCGTATTGTTAAATTGAGACAAAGACGCAACATTTCGTCATGCCGTCTTCTCCAGTTGAAACAATCACACTAACTACTTCTACCAGATGGAATCCAACAACTTTTTGTTATCTAAATTCCACAGAGCTGAATGGCTCATCAGGGAACCATAAAAAATAAAACGCACACATGCTGCTAAAGGAAATGAATGTGTCGCGTCTCATCTCAGTTTTACGAAGCTCACACAAACTCTGCTGGTAGTTTTGCTGTTATCGTTACATCCTCTCTCGGATTTCGTCTGCGTGTAAATGGAGTCTGAAAATACAAAGACGCTTTGTGGGTGCAGATGAACCACATCAGAGACTCAAAAACAGCACTTCTGGAAACACAAACAAGGACGAACATGATCTGATTTGGACAGTCTGGGGACAAACGAATCACAACACTGAGGTGTCCTGCAGCGTCTCCTCTCTGCTTGACCTGCGCTGACTCGGGTCACTGGACGAGATTGTTTTGTGGTCACGGGGAGAAGACAATAAAAACAGAGTTTGGAAACTTGAGGAGAAGCTCTGCGGCCGACTGTCAGAGACACTAATTGGTTTTGCTGCCTGAGCTGGAAAACCGAGCGACCGGTCTGCTGGGTCCACGGCTGCAGGTGATTTGTTTAGGGGTGAGAGACGGAGCTCAGGCTGAAGCAGGAGGGTGACGACGATGAAGGTGGAGAGGCTTGTTTGACGGCCAGGACTGTGCAGGAGTCTGAGGCCAGGAGTAGAGGGTGAGGCTCGGACTGGGATCAAGATTGGAAGTGGGCTGATCTGGAGCCAGTAAAGAAATGTCTCTATCCTCCATTTTGAGGGTTGAATTGGGCTTTGAAAGAGCCTTCTCTCTACCGTGACATTTTTGGTGACTGTAGATGTTTTTAGCTGGTCTGAAGTCACTCTCCATCATGTTACTGAAGAGCTTTCTCTCAACTTCATGTTTTCAAAGAAGCAGAGGAATCTGAGCAGCTGAAATGTCCTTTCATCTTCTTTTCCTACATCAGAGGCTTTTATTTTGAAACTGACCTCTAATAGATGACCTCCTTGTCAGGCTGTCTTTGCAGTGTTTATGCTTTTTAAAATACATGTTTGCTCGAATCCCGTGGGCTGAAATCATTGTTCGGTTGGATAGAAGCAGGTTTCAGTGCTGCTTAGTGAACCGTACTGTAACTCCACCACTGCAGGAATCCGTCTTTCTTCTCCTCTCTTGTCTCCTCTCACCTCAGGCTGCGTTGTAACATTCAGCTCACTGCACCAAACTTTGCCTCAGGTCACAAGACGAGATACCACAGTGATTACTTCAATTGTTCAATACTGCAGCAGTTCACTGCGAGTTCAAACAGTGAACACTGAAATATTGAATCCAAAATCAGCTACGAGACCGATGTTGAGTTCTGGAAATGATAAATAGATTCAATCATACTCGAGAGTTCCCTGAAGTTGAACGACTAACTGAGACAGTGAATGAAACCCTGACGTACCAGCAGGAGGGATTCACTCTCTACCACCCCGCGGATTCTTGGGCTGAGCGTCTTGCTGCAGGACATTAAAAACATCAACAGAGCGTCATTCTGCTGGAAAGGGATGAGGGGAGGAAATGAGGGATGAAGAGGAAAATACTGCAGAGCTCAGCAAGCATTTGATGGACTGTGACAAAAAAATAATAATAATCCAGGACTCAATTTACTAAACGATGCAGGTAACAACAAGCTGTGTTACAAACCAAATCTGGTGGTTTTAATGTGGTTTGGTTGATGGTGTGCAATGTGTAGCTCTATCACTACTTACTTTACTTTAATCCACTTATTATCAATACTGCTTTTCATGGAGGCCTTAAAAACATCAGCACAGGACAATTAGAAACAAACCGAGCATTCTTGTGTCTGTATTTCGGTTTGAATGCGTGTGGTTTGCAGACCAGCTGATTCCAGATTGTGGCACCATGATCCTCCAAGCTGGTGTTGAATGCAGCGTTTTTGGCTGCAGGGATTTCCAGGTGGGTCCCACTCTGCCCTCTTTAGAGCATTTGCCTCCTGGCATTAGTGGCCTGGTGGTGAAGATTTAAATACCACTGTTAGTACACTTACATTAATTGTGACCGTTGTGGTGTCAGTACCGGCCATTTGCAGGAGTCAACTGACAGCTGTTTGAACCCTCAACAGAAGTTGTATTAGTGGCTTAAATTGTGGTAGTTCTTCATTGATGTCTGTGTCAGAAATGGTCAAATCCAACTCATTACATTTTCTTGTGACCAGGTTGTTTTTAATGCAGTTGCTCCTCTAAGGACACTAGATCCTCTGCCTTTTCAAATCTATTGTTTGTTTCTACGTCATATTAAATTAGATTTATGTTTTTTACCCTTCGCCCAAACTGCAAAATATCTACATTTCTTCTTATAAGTCGTTGTTGTTGTGCCTTTCCTCACTCCTTGTAGTCATCCACTTCCACTGCCTTCATTTGTGCCGTTTTATCCCCTCTCTCTGCACGACGAGCCCTTTGATTCTCTAAGACTCTGTCATCTAAGTACTAAACCGTACAGAAGGTTGTCCTGATATCCCACAGTCAACATTCATTCATTATTTCATCAGAAGCAGCTGTCTGTTTCTTTGGTCAAATCCAGCTTTTATTACAGGTCAGTCTCCCTTCCCTTCATTTGCAAACTACAACTGACAAATCCCCCTTCTTTTTTTTGTTTTTTTTACTCTTGAGCTCCATTTTTCTACCCTTGTGTCTCCCTTTGATAACATTTACAAGGAAATAAGCAGTTTGCTGCAACGCGAACTCTGAGGATTCACATTTAAAGACGCTTCAAATCATCTTAAAGCATGAAACCTTCCACATCCTCTCCCTTTCAGCTTCTATATTCACAGTCTCGGTTCAAGGGAATCTTAAGAGGGCTCGTCAAGGACAATCCTACGAGTGTGGCCGAGTAGATAAACCTCTGCAAACGTTTATTTTTTACAATTTTGTAATATTTTGACTACGTCCTTGGCGAGGACAAATACAAACCATCTCTTACGGTGTATGCAGACTGTCCTGAGGTCTGTGTGTCATGGCACCATGTTGTTTCTTCAACTTTCTCTTCCCCCCAATGCGTCTGGAGAGAAGCCGAGTATCACTTTCATGACTGTGATATTGGATGTTTTTTTGTTTTATTTTGTGGTGTTGGGGTACACGAGGCAATCTGCTGCTGCTTTTACTGTGCTGCTGCAATTGTTGCAAACATTGATTTCAGTCTCTGCTGAACAACAATGCAAAGGCAGACAGACGGGTTGATTAGCCTCCCCACGAAGGCAGACGGGCTCCCAGATCCCATCTCATCCATAAAAGAAAGGGCCATTACATCAACAATGTATGGGAGAGGAGACGCACCCCAACAGACCTGTGAGCCTCACGCTGGCAGACAGGACTGCGCTGCTGCAGCTTAAGGATTATTCAGGAAGATGGATGGAAATAAACAGGTTTAATATAGACCGGGCTGTCAGACAATGATCCATATATACAGTAAATGAAATGTCTGCGGGGCTGGGAGGTTCTGATAATGGCTCATAACACATACATATGCTACACACAACATATTCCCAAACAGGCATGAGCCATCCATCACAGGCTCAGGGGAACGCTGTGTGTTGATACGGCTACTTTACTATCTTCCCATTTCAATAGAGACGGTGCTGAAAATCCCGACGCAGCGTATTTATACAGCGGGATGTATAGATTGAGCCAGCTGCTCAGCCTCCTCCTCCTCCTCCTCCTCCGGAACGATTCCTGCTGCACAGCTTCAGTCTGAAGAGAGAAGTCGAGTCCTCCTGTTGGTTTGAGCTTTGGACAGACGAATGTCTCAGTAAAGTACCTCAGCAGGTCATAAGACGATTTACAGAATATGGGGAATATTAATAATGTTAATAATCTCAGTGAAGCAGTTTTCCTTTATTGATCTTTTAGTATGTAAACTGTCAAATTGATGCAAATGAGGGCAGGATTTACTTGGATCCTCTGCAGTGATTTTGCTGAAAAACTGACAAAGAAAAGGTGATGCATGCTGGGTCAGGAAGTCTAGTTTTCCCCCGCTGTGTATAAATGTCTGTGGAGGATGTCTTTGTCATAGTTTTTGGGATCCCTCTCACAAAACCCTGCTAAGCACCCTGTCACATATATTGTTGGAGAAAAGTTGTAGGTTACTTAATGTTTGCTAATGACGAAGCTTCCTGAGAAACGTTCACAGCAACGAGCGAGATTCATTCAACACGAGAGAACGTTCAGAAACTCATCAAAGATACAAAGAAATATAATGACGTCATTCAGAGCATTGTTATAGCATCAAACATCTATTGTTTGTGTAAAGATACAGTGGAGTCATGTCTACCTGAGCAGTGAAAGAAGTTGCACTTTGTTTTATGCATGAAACAATCATGCAGATTTAATTCAGGCACGAAACAGTAAATAATCTTATTTTTGTCCAAGAAGTAATTTAACCTCGAGATGAAAACCAGTGGTTTACTGACCTCTGTTGGTTGACAGTTGTATAAAGTGTGTTTTGTTGCATTTGTAACTAAATTTGTGCACCGCAGGCGATGACTTCATCCACAAAAACAAGACTTTTAGTGGAGTGTGAAAAAGAAAATTACTTAAACTATATATATATATAGTCGTATATATAAGATATATATTACTCTTTTTTTTCTGCAATATAGTTAAAATAGTATTTACACTGTGAGTGTGTTGTTAAAGCCAGCGGGGAAAGTTACTTTAGTACTGTGCTAGAGTACAATACTGAGTTTATGCTACTTTATACTTCAACTCCACATTTCAGATATTGTTCTTTTCACGACACATTGTTATAATTTAACCACATAACACTATAATAAATTAATAAAAGTAGCTCTACAGTCAGCTACAACATTAAAATACATCTTACATGTACAATAATCACATATAATAACAATAATAATCTAACAGTATAATATATAATGGTGTAACAATGACTGAGCCCATTTTGGCTGCATGATAAATACCTTTGTACATTTTCACATTAAAGCTTGTGTACTTCAAAGTAACATTTTTGAATGCAGGACTTGTAACTGAATATTTTAAAACTGCTGTGTTGCTACTTTTACTGATGTTAAAGATGTGAATACTTCTTCCACGTCTGACTGAAGCTTTGTTTACGTGAACTCGTCACGTATAAGGTTGGATGAGTACAGCAGCAGCTCCAGCACTGATTCCAACGTTGCAAATAGTACGAGCGGCTCCAGATGACAGCATCGGCTTAAATACCTGAAATGGAGATGGAGAGATCCTGTCCGCATCCTGATGGACGAGGCGACTAGAGAGACGGACGGAAGACAAACACAGACGGATATAGATGGAGACAGACAGATAGAGAGAGAGCCGGGGGGGGGGGGAGAGCTGAACTCAGCGCAGCCACAGAGGGGCTCCTGACAGACGGACCGCTTCTCCCCGCTTGGCTGCTTTAATGACAGGCAGCAAACTCATTCAGCAGGACAAACAAATCACAGCACACTCACGGTAACACTGCTCCCTGCTGGGAGATCTTCAACCCTGCTGGAATAAAACTGCACACACGTGAAATTGAAATGCTTTTCCATCCCTCTGCTTCTGCTGAGAGGTCAGTAGTGTTTCCTATTAAAAGGAATATAGAGAAAATGAGCATCACACACTCACGCTGAGGAATAAACACCAAAGGTTCATTGGACTGCATGACTTTTTCACCCAAATGAAGCCACGCAGCAGGAATGATGGAGACCGTGGCACAGCGGTGAGACTATTTATTGCTGTTTATCACTGTTGTTGCATTTATAAATACAATATATCGAGCTGAATTCTCCGAAAGCAAAGGTCTGCTCACTTTCTCTTCTCCCCAAACTGTCCTCTTCCCTCCAAGCTTAGTTTCTTTTGAGCTCTGTGTTTTTCACATAAATAACAAAAATGTGATTTTCAGGGAATTTTCTATTCAGCGTTCTTTTCTTGATTACACGTGTGCAGTTTTAAATAAGTGATTAAGTGTGTGAAATGTTTGCTTATTCACCAGCCGTATGTCATTCACATCTGTTAAGTCTTTCTAGAGTTATACCCGTTGACTTTATTTCCCTGTGTGTCATATTTGTTGGGGAGATCTCATTATAAATTGAACAAGTTTTAAGTCTTGATATTATTCTTGTTTATTATTTGCAGGAGAGAGGGACAACAAGTCCAAAGCAACTTTATATTTGAAGCAAGATAATGATGATGATGACCATGATGACCATGATGATAATGACCATGATGATGATGGCGATGATTGTTGAGGGGATGGACAGGACTCTTACACACAATGTGGTGAGAAAAACATTATTGTCTAGATGTTTGTGATCAAAGTTCATGGATAAAATGTTTTTTTCGCACTTGTTTGACTTTATATATATATATATGTTTAATTCGATAATTGATAATTATATATTTTTCTTAATTAGATGGGTAAAAAAAACCGCAGTGCTCTCAAAATATTTATCAGATAAAATTCAAATTGATGAAGTTCATTACATACAAAACTCAAATTGCTGAAAAAAAGGAGATAAAAACTGAATTAGTGCAGAGAAAACAAACCATCAGACAGCTTCTCTCGGCCTCAGTGTTGCAGATCGGTGGCCAGAGAGGTTGTGATTTGACTGACAGCTGAGATGTGCTTCCGTGCATCCCGACTCATTTTGACAAATAGCTCCACGTGTGCAGCGTCGCAGACTGCAGCGGCGTGAAATGAGCTTTAATCACTGCCACTTATTGCAGCTCTGGCGTTGTTTGTGCCTTGTTTCGCTCCAGCAGACGCCGGCTGGTTCGGTTTGTAGATGAGCTGAATTTGTTGTTGCCGTAGGTGAACATCTCTTCACGTCTGTGTACGATGTGTTATAGATGAGTGAGATATCGGTATATTAGCTCCAACACACGCTTGACCTCCCGTGCTTTCTGCATCTCAATCTGTAAGAAGAAGGAAGCTCTAAAGGACGACGCAGAAGAGAAATGTTTGTTGTCTGTCGTTTACATTCCTGTTGGATTCAGATGAGGAAGTATTTAAAGTAAAGATCATTAGTTTGAGTTTCAGATAATATGTGTGAGTTCAGAGCTCAGACATTCAGATCTCCTGATCCAAACACGATGAGCACGTTGTTGAAGCGTCATCAAAGAGTCACTCCAAAACCAACATATTTAAAAGAGTCCACAAGGAATTAAGAACATTATGCTTATTTTCTTATCAAGAGGCTTCATGAAAAAGAAAAACACCAAAGTTATCATTTTATTTTCAATGTAATAATGATGTCATGCTGCTTGGCTGAACAAACCTGAAACTGAACCAGTTTAATACTGCAGCAGTATTCAAACATGTCCATGTCCAATAATCTCCTGACTGACTGACAGTCCGTCTGTTACCTGGCAGACTGAATGAGACGCATCAATGAACATCAATATGTAGTTTAATAAGATGTTTAAAACATGGTATCAGGAAGCCGCAGGACTTCAGTTCATCAATATCTTTATCAGGACAGAACACACTCAGTCTGTGAATTAACAGCAGAGGAGTTTTAGTTTAAACTACTAACACTTAATCCATCTAAGGTCAGAAAAGTATTATTATTTTGATTGTAATAATAATAATAATAAAATAATAATGCATGATTATTCATATATTGTGCACACAAGATTTACTAAAAACTAAAAAACAAAACAAAAAAGGCTGATTAATTCCATTACCAATAAATCTGCCAATATTTTCTTGTTTTATTATATAAGTGTAAATCAGATTTTCCTAAAGTCTTGGCTGATGTCATCAAACGTCTTGTTCTGTCAGACGAACACAAGATATTCACTGAACTATGTTTATTCAGTGCTTTTGCAGATCGATTGATTCTGGTGCCTACAGTGTTCTTTGTAACGCTGGTTGTTGTTCTTTTTCCTGATAAAATCAAATCTAGACCAATAAAATTAAAATATGACTTGCCTTTTTTCCCTCCACACCCCTGACATCTCATTACATTATTTATATTTGTTACCTCACTGAATATTACTCTGCGTCACTGGTGCTGCAATAACTCTCCTCAAACGCTACACTCTTGATCTGATAATGTTGCAAATTAATGTTTTGTAATTAAGTGTGGATAAGGCGGGTTAATCGAACCAGCTGATGACCAGCTTCAGGATACAGATGGCGTTGATGATGATTATCCAGGAACACCATGTTGTATGAGGACGGGTATACAAAGCGTCGTTAGTCGCCCTAATCACTGTTTTTACTGGCAAAAAATTGACCAAATAAATTGGCTGTTGAAAGCCTCAAACCTGCCGATATAAGTGCAGTATCATCGTCTGCAGTCAGCAGCTCATTGTGCTGCCTGGAGCTTCTTTTCTCTACTTGCTTCTATTTAAGTCCTGCATCATGTATTGAATGCACATGATTTAGTTTTCTGCGGACAAAGCCATCAGCGAAACGGTGCTTCATGAATATTCGTAATAACTGCAGAAGGTCTTCCATTTGCACAAAGAACCTACCACGCTGCATATGATTTGCCTTTATTGTGCTGTAGTTTGCTTTGGGTAAAAGCAGCAATAAAAAGGTTCATTATGAGCGTGCATTTCCATTACCTTGACATTACAGTAGTCTCTAAAAAATGCACTTGGGGCTTTTCCAGTGTCCTAAGGGAATACTTGCACAGATGGAAAAATATCTTACTAATCCGTTGGTCGTGAAGCGCTGATCTCAGATGAAAGAGTTCAGATTGTACAGTGTTCAACTGTAAGTCTCCTGCTCCCTGATACAACAGTCCCCCCCCCCCAAAGCTGTTATCTCTGCTCGCTGCCTCTCACTCTCCCGCCTCCCTATCTCACCACCGGTTTTTCCTGTAATTACACATAATTGATTTTCTGCACCAAAAATCATTCATGCGGATAATTTCTCATTTGTCTCAGTGAGAAAAGTGAACGTTAGATTACACAGATGTACGCTTTAGTGGAGCTTGGCGTACTCTACAGCACACACGTGGCTCATTCAGGCTCCTGTGTGTACTTCTGAAAAGTGGTTTACTGGTTTTTCAAATGATTCAAAACTAATTACATTTCCAATAAATCACAATTTAAAGCAACTAAATACATAACATCAAGGGAAAAGTATTCTGTAGCTTTTTTAAATGTGAGAGAAATTCCAAACAGTTCTCAGGGATCCAAGTTTACGCTGGAAACTACTTTTATAAACTACTGTATAAAATGAAGAGTATAACTTGACCATGTTACATCTCTGACCAAACTTCAGTCATCATATCTGTTGAGTGTATAAAACAGACATTTAGTATAAATAGATGTTAGTTTGAGCCACATACAGTCATCATAGTCAATGAATGACTTGTATAATGATATATTCCTAAACTGTTAACGATCATGTTCCAACTTCGAGAAACATGCTGACCACGTCTTTTCATACATATAACAAAAGTACTTGGACATGTACTGTTTGCGAAAGCTACGGTATGAACATACACTTTTTAATTTTGCAAGCTATAGTTGGCACAGGTGTCTTTGGTTTGACTTTTAGTTCGACTGGCTTTTGATTGACAGGAGGGGGAATGCAAGCAGAAAGCTTTAGCTATCGGTTGAATCTTTTATTTTGTTGAGTAAAGCTCAGTCATGAAAGAAGCAGGAGAAAGCAGAGCGATTGTCGAAGACGTTGCAAAATGGATTAAAATGATCTGCGACGTTGTTCTTTTGTGTTTCATTTTCCGTCCAGTTAATGGAAACGTTGACGGTTCTGACATGATTTATTTTTAAAATGAAATAAAGCTACAGCTGTGCTTCAAGGACAGAAGGGCTGAGAATAGAAGGTTTGATTTAAAGATGTTTGAAGCAGTTATTGAAATGTGGTGAAGTGATGAACTGTTGCAGATCCGATCTGGAGTCTTTTAAATGTGCATGACCGGATGTGCAACTCTTTTCGACATACTATACTAGGACTTTTTATGACTTATTTCGACATGCTATCCTCCTCACACACGAGACAACAGATACTGATGAAAGTTCAGAATGAGGCTGTCATGTTGGTTCAGTGTTTATCTGTCACCTCACAGTCAGACCATGTTGTAAAGTTTGAATCCAGACTCGACTCAAACTTCTTGTGACTCATTTTGTCCAGGGTGAAATCTGTGGACCCACCAAACAGCCTGCTGAGCGCAAGAGTTTCTCTAATTTATCCTCAATCAGCAACAAATAAATGCATCTAAAACAGTCATGATGAGGGTTCCTGACAGCTGAGATTGATTTATTGCACCATCACATGTAAAGTTACTCCACCTTTTCCTGTTCAGAAGTTCTTTAGGAACAATTTAATAACCGTGATGATATCCATATGAAACGCTACTTTCAGTTCAGAAGAATCAACATCAGAAGGACTCGACGTCTGAAAGCAACAACATGTTCAGTCTCATGTCGAGTCATCGAGACACAATCATTTATGGTTGCTGGAGATTCATGTTGTTCCTGAGGAGTTTTCTCAGT
>NW_022280084.1:1614235-1614634 GCF_004355925.1 Anarrhichthys ocellatus | reverse complement strand
TGTGTAGGATTTAAAATGTATAATTGTCCTTTATATCATATTTAACTTAATCAGTACTGACCTCAAACATTCAGCATCAGTTGGGCGATACTAGGAAGCTCATGTTATGAAACGTAACTTTGAATTATAACAATTATCTTTTTCACAGCGGAGCAGCTCTGCCTTTAAAGATAAAACATCAATCAGCTGAAGGTTTGTTAGTTGTACTGTTTTCACAGTTTTAGAGCACAAGACTAAAAACACTGATGTTCCCTCAGAAATATCTCTTCTTCTGAGAGCAGATGTTCTTTCATCTCAGACAGAAAGAAACAGGAGCGAAGGCACAGACATGAAGCAGATCGTCTTGTTGCTTTGGGGGCTTTCAGGTCCAAGATGCAGGGGGGGGGGGGGGGGGGGGGG
>NW_022280084.1:1566435-1614135 GCF_004355925.1 Anarrhichthys ocellatus | reverse complement strand
GGGGGGGAATAGAAAATCCTGATTAGTCATCACTACAGCAAAATAGATCTCTGTGCTTTAACTGAAAGGAGACGAACAAAGCATGATGTGCTTGGAGTAAATTTTTATTTTTTCACTTCTGTGCTTTCAATTGTGGTTTTCCATTTCGTTCTACTGTGATTTTGGGCACTTTATTATTTATTTCCATTATGTATTTTAACAATAACTCCCTGAAGGTAAAAAACAATAAAAACATCTCAGGAAATGTTTGTTAATCATAAGTGAGATGATCCATGGATAGCAGCTACAAACAGAGAAACAACTATTGTGCTTGAAAAGTTGCAACGCTCATTTTAAAGGATCTAAAATGTAATAAAAAAAAAAAAAACAAGCATTGTTCCAACTTCTGACCTCATCAACAAGAAGTGAAAACATTCAACATACCAACATTTATTCAGAGATGATCATCTGTTGGGAGATCTTTTTGGGGGACTTCTTTTTCTGGAAATATCAGAAAGAAAAACAAAAACAATTATCAACTCAAATAAATAACGATACGATATATGAAATACAACGAGCAGGAAATAAAGTGTCTGTAAATCTGCTTCTAAAACTAAAATCAATCCTGCTCTTCAACCTTTGTAAAAAACATATTGTTCATGTTTTGTTCAACGCAGTCAAACACACACACGCGTGTGAATTAAACCTCTAATGAGAGTATCGTTCCTGAAAGTCAGATTTGTTTGTGTTTTGTTTCAGACGTGTTTCTCACCGTAGAAGAAGCCGGAGGAGTTTGTTCGTCTGCAGCCGGTTCCGTCTCTTCCAGTTTCTCCTTTAACCGGTTCCTCTCTGCAAATCAGTCACAAACCATGAACATCAGTTATGTGTGATCCACAAGAACAGCAAGACAATTTAATTCATGGATCCAAAACCACTCATTTGTGTCCACCAAGTGCTTCAGTTTGGTACTTCTTCATCTTAAATGTTGTTGACATTTCACAGCTTTCTTAATTGTTAAAAAACTAAAATGTGAAGATCACGTTTTACCACAAAATGCTGATGAGCACTTTCATTTCATTGACTCATCAATAAGTCAATTAAAGTTAACAATGAAGACAGAATTCATTCTAAAACGATGAACAATGAGAAAGTCTCACTCGTTTTCTTTGCAGGTCCGTCGTGGCTCACAGCGATGGGAGTTGAGCTCTCCGTTGTCTCCTCACCTTCAGTCTTCATCATCTTCTTCTTCTTCTTCTTGCTTTCCTTTGAAAGTGGAGTCGAGTCCATTTCAGGAGGCTCGGAGCTCACCGCACCGCTTTCATCCTCCGTCACTAATCTCTTCTTCTTCTTTGGCGGTTGATTTTCCTTTGAGGAGTTCTCTTCTTGGTCCGGGTTCACTTTAATCTTTTTCTTCTTCGTTGGTGTGTTGTCGTCGTTCTCCTGAGGAGGATCAGGTTGAGGTCTTTTGGCTGGTTTTGGTCGAGGCGTCTCCTCCACTGCCTCTTGGATCCCCTTTTGTCTGGAAGAATGAATCGTGTTCATTTCTCTGACAACAATATTTACAATACAGATATTTGGTAACTGCATATTTTATTGTCTTTTCTAAACATCAACTTTGTTAGATGTTGTACATTTTTACTGTCTGAATATTTTGTGTTAATATATATAATAATTGTTATGTTGATGTTATGCCATTTCCTTTTTAACACTGTAAACTTCCACTAAATACACATTATGTATTTCATATTGTAAATATGTTTTTAATAGTTTCTCCTACTTTTTCTATGTATGACCGAAAAAGCCTACATTTTTTAGTTTGTTTTACAATTCCATTGTTTTCCATATTGTTTGTTTAACTATTTAGGTACTGAAGTAAATTTCCAATCCCGTATTTCAATACATATTGCGGTTACTTCATTAAATCTATGTACATTTACAGCAGCTGACAAAGTATTAACAGCGTTCATGATGTGAAGAACAGACAGAAGCCAAAGAAAACCTCTACCGACTTCTTTCTGCCGTTGAGCTTCGGGCTTTCTGCAGTCGCTCCGGAAGCGACGCTGCTCTTCTCCTCCTCTTGTTGTTGTTTCATCATCCTACGTCTCTTCTTCCGGCTGAGTTTTATCCTGACACCGTGTCTCTTTTTGGTCGAGGAGAGCAGAGAGGAGTCTCCGTCTAAAAAGGAGTTAAGAAAGGGAAAATGTGCAAATCACATCATTTTCATAGCTTCCTCTTGGATGCACCATTTCTATCCGACACCTGGTGAATAAGTAACTAGAAGTATAAATATATATAGTAGCTTGAAATGGAAAGTACATAAAATTGTACTTGAGTATAGAACATAAATTGACGAATACTGATGATTAAAGGGTCGTCAGCGTTGAGACTTAATGTATTCAAGAGAAGGAGAGAAGTATGTCTGAAGTATATTTTCTGACTCTACCTGTGGCTTCCTTCTTTTCTGAGTCTTTGTCTCCCCCTGCTGGTCCTTTACCAGACTGCATCTCCTCCGGTGTCTTCTTTTTCTTCTTCTTCTTCTTTTTATCCTTCGTTGTCTGGGCTGGACTTGCAAGATTCTCCACCTTCTCCTCCACCTTACTCTTTTTAATTTTATTTTCTGAAGGAGTGACGGGAGTTCCCTCTTCGTTCTCTTCCGCTTCATCTTGCTCCTTTTTCCTTTTCTTAGTCTTCTTCTTCTCTGGTGAAGCGGCCTGAGACACGACGACCACCTCCTCCTCCTCCTCTTTCTTCTGATCTTTCTTTGCCGCCTCCTCGGCTCTCTTTTTGTCTCTCTTCTTCTTTTTGGCACTCTTGGTGGAAAGAGGAGCATCACTGGATGCATCTACGGTGGATGAGTCGGTGATCGGTGCATCTGCAGTCGGTGCCTCTTTGCTCTTCTTCTTCTTGAGAGTTTTAGCATCTTTGCAGGACTCTGGAGCCTCCTCGGGGAGAGGTTTGCTGGTTTCCTGCATGGTTGCGTCGCTGTCTTCGACTTCGATGTTGAGGATGATGGAGATATCCGGGTCTCCTTGCTCGTTTGCCGCCGTTGCCTTTTCTACAACAGAACAGAGAGACATGCAAAGAAAGAGACTTGTGACGAAAACAACAACAACAGAAACATGTCCAACCATGCAGGAATAGAAGATAAGAAATAAAACGGCACAATCCTTTGAGCTCTTTATTCCCCAAATGTTTCCAGATATCTTGACTTCAGTCATGTGACTTAGAGATCAACATAGTTTTGTATATTTTTACTAATAAAAATGTAATATTTACACCTGCTGGTTACTGACATTTAAAAATACATTTTAATAAAATAGAAAAATGCAATATTGTGAAATAATCTTAAGTAATAAATCTGCAATTTCAACTACAGGTAGTATTTAAATTAGTGCTATTAAGGGATTTGAGAATACTGTGTTTCATCATTCAAGGTTTAAGATAGAAAAAGGTTTTATTTGGTATTAAATAATGTCTTAAAAAGTTAGTTGTAATAGTTTGTTTTTGGTTTAGAGCACAAAGTGTTCGTTAGTTCACTTCCAAACCGACTGAAACCTACTAAACAACAATATCCAATATATAAAATCCATGTAAATAAATAAGACTTCTATTAATTAGATCAATATGTTGAAGTTCACTGCTACAACCTGCTGTAAACTATATTCAACATACTCCAGCTCTACTGTCTGTTACCAGTGTCGGTGACGGGGTCCTCCGGGGTTGTTGCCGTCTGTGTCTCGTCTTCAGGCTTCAGCGGGGAGCTGAGGTTCTGAGTGAACACACACACACACACACACACACACACAGTATTATTACCATTACAATTATTAATTATCACTCATTGTGTTTGTTTAGATTCCTAACAAGACTGTGCAGTTCTAGTTAAAAGGCCTAATAAAGTAATGGTTTATTGTACCTCAGGCGTCTCTTCCATATTTGGATTTTCAGAATCTGGTTCTGAAGAAAAGATGGAAAACATTTTGTCATTATATTGTGTTTATCTGATGTATTCTGTTGGTACTTCAGGTGAGTAAGAGGTTTTTACCCAACAAGACATTTAGAGACATACTGAAGAAGTTTAATCTTTAATCCGAACCACTAAAGAGCAGAAACAATGACAGTGAAGCTAACAAAGAGATGAGACCAAGTCAAATTTAAGGTGAGATTATAAAACAGAGTGAGCCAATTAAAAACTAATTCTCCCACCTCACCAAACTCCATTTTCAAATATAACATTTAAAACTTTTCTTCCCATCGGCACAGTACTTTTCTAAAAAGAAGAAATTGTCACATCATTATTTCATAACAGTGGTGACGAACACCAAATGTTGAGTTTTCATTAGAACAGAAATGTGACTGGTGTGTTAACCGCAAGCCACAATAACCACAGCGCACAAGGCCAACCTGCCTCCTAACTCACCACATGACCGGTGGCAGACCAGCTGTATTTTTAACAGTTATATTTCCACATTAGATTCTGTGTCAACAAACAAGAGACTCTGCAGCTCTGATGCCGATGTGTCCCGTTAAGCACGCCGAGGCTGATCGGGACGTCATCCGTTTTGCAGGTATTTGGTGATAAAACAAAGTATATGAAAGATGGAAATGTTTGGGCTGATGGTGACGCTGAAATTAATGGGAATGAAATTCATCATTGTTGATATATCTCACTAACAACAGGAACCGTCATGACGGTGGAGCACGGCTAATAAAAATCAATTTAAACGTCATTTAAACTGCTTGAGTTATTCTCTGAGTAAATGTTGCTTCTCTGAGTCTTGATATCTGAGCGCTCTCATCTCTTTATCGCTCTCAATCTCAGAAGCCGTTTTCACAGCAGACCTTTCCATTGTCGGGGCAACAAATGCACAGCTGGAACCAATTAACCGTTTCCCAATTACAGCAATTATTCCAATTCAACGCAGCGATTAGTGACGTTCCCACCGGTAGCTTGACAAGTCAAAATGTCTGCCGAGACAAAAAGGCTTCTGCCCTCAAGTCAGGAATTCATTTCAAACACTTAAAATGAGGCGACTGAGTTCCAGGTGTAATTCTCAGACTCGTCGTCACTCCGGTTTGCTTAACGAGCTCTGACAAGCTTAAAACACACACACACACACACACACACACACACACACCTGAGAGAAGTTGAATAAGTGACTGACGATGTGGAAAACTGCTCTGAGCAGAGCTGCCGGAGCGGTTTCTCTCGGCTTTGGCAGCGATCCTTCAAACTCTTTACAAGTGTTGACGTTCAGTCCACGTGCATGATGGTAAAATATTCAACTCTATGTTTTACTCTTTTCTGTTCCCTCGTTTCCCCTCAAATGAAATCAAATGATCCAAAAGTTCTGCATTTAAACAGCAAAAGACAAAGTGCTGCCAATACAAAGGAAATATAGTCCGTTTGTAGTGTTCTCGTTCAGTGTCGGAACTCTGATTTAAACACCGAGATAAACCAGTCAACGAACTTCCACCCTTTTTACTGTCACGCTGTTCCTTTAACATGTTGTGGTGAAAACTGAAAACACAAACATACATAGATCACTTGTACAACAAACATTCATGGCATTGTTCCGAACATATATACAAACCTATTTAAGTGACCCATCCAACCCATTAGTCAAGACATCTTTACCGATATAAAATGCCCACTGTGTCCAATGTCAAGTAGAGTAACTTACAGCATTGATCCTAGGATGCTTCCACGTGGATGCGAGCAGATTACTCCTCTGAGCATGCGGCTCTATTTTGTTTGACTACCAAAACCGGAAGTGGCAAACCCGGAAGTGATATCATGACGTGAACGGAAAAACAACATTACAATAACCATCTTTTCGTCTTGTAATGAGCATAAACAAACTAAACAAAGTAGAAAGATGCATGTAAAGGCAACACAGTTTCTTTTTAACTCCAAAATAAAATAGAAAAAAACAAATTAAATGACACTTTTACTGCATTTCAAGATCAGTGGATATCTTTTAAAGGTCTGTTCCAAATAAATCTAAACACACTTGCAGAATGCAGACCATAATGATCCACCATTGAGTCATGTATCATTTAAGTCAGTTTGAGTAAAAATGCCACGTTATGAGTCTTTGTCTTCTTTTATGGTTAAATTAATGTCTTAGTTTGGATTGAATCGGATTCGTAGAACAAACTATTGATTCATCTGGAAAATAATCTGCAGATTTATTTGCAGCCCTAAAACATTTATTCTAAAAACATACATTTATTTTTCTTAAATCCACAACCTGACTGTGACGGCCGCAAACTAGCCAAACCATCAACCAGGTTCTGTTTCACTGTTCTTTAAATCATGATGCGAGACATGAACACACCTGTTTTGACTGACTTTATATTTCTAGACTGAGTGCACGCAATCAGATAATATTAAGTTAAAGTTGATAAAAGTTAACTTTCCTGTCAGTGTTTTTGCAGCCAACCATCCTTCTGGCAAAATACTGAGCAGCTGCACCACACCTGGCAAAGTAGATCAGCCCGGCCAATTGGACCGTACCATTCTACAACAGCAAGAGGGGTGTTGTCAGGAGCCTTTACATCTGCACCACAGCGGAGGAATGTCTTCACACCCCTGCAATTAACTATGGACTGGCCAGCGTAGTATATATCATGCAGTTAGGAGATGGGGAGGAGCGACCCTTGTTCAGGAGAGCACCCACTATGTTCTGTTTCATTACGTTGTACTTAGACTTTAGTGCAATTATGATAAGTCTATATAGTTATTCAGATTTGTCACTTTGGCTTGATTTTGTTACCCATCTTAATTATTGTACATACTTTTCCCAGCTTCATGCGTACCCTGGTCTCTCACACTTACAATGACTTTAATGCATCAACAGGTAACAGCTGGACACTTGATACCGTCTTATTAAGCATTCTTCCTGTCTAGATTTTCATAATAAATGTAAAGACCGTCGTGTGGTCTTTTGTCAGCAGCTTTGAAAACTGCTGTAGAAAAGGAAAAGACCTCTGAGCCGTTTCTTCACAACAGCTTGTGATTCCTGTCAGTGCGGTGAGAAAAGATGCCACGCATAACGTAAAGAACAAGCCGGGTATCGAACGTCTCATTGGTTGTTCCTTACCTGCAGGGGGCGGGGCTTCGCTCTCTGCTGGCTGGTCATTGGTCACCTGCCAAGAGGAATCAACAAACACACAGTTTCTTTCTATTCATGACACAGATTGGATCCTTTCAGTCACTGTGAGCAACAAAAAGCTGTTGAGCAGCAGTTCATTCACTCCTGATTCAAACAACGTGGACATGAGCGCGAAAATGAGAACCAGAGAAGTGTGACCAACATGCTGCTCGTACGAGAGCACGTTGATAATCCGGATTCTTTGGCAATAATTACATCTTGTATAATTAGATTTTTGGGAAAGTAAACATCAAACAAAGGGTAAACGGGTTCTGTCCAAGATAAACATTAACAAATATGTAAATATCAACCGATTCTGCAGCGCTGCCGTCCTCCTCCTCTGAGACCTCATCTTGATTGACGGCTGTCTGTTCACATGCAGGCGTTTCATCCGTCGCCTGAGGAAAGAAAACAGAGCAGAGAAAGTAAAGATTAAATATGAAACGATACAGCTTCTCATTTTTTTAAATCTTTTTTTTACTGTAGGGTTAACAGGTATGGTGATATTCAACCCCAAACCTCCCCTGCCTGAATATTCTTAAAGACCTGATGACTCAGCAAAGAATAACTGCTCTCAGTGTTTCCTTCTGGAGGCTAAACAGCAGAAACAATGCCCCTCAGAGCGAGTCACAATCCTGTGCTTAATAGGTTTCAGATGTACAGAGAGTGAGCCGAGGGGGAAAAGAGGCTCGGAGGCCAGGAGTCAACAAACACTCCAGTTTCTACGAGTTGTGGTGGAAACTGATTAACATTTCTGCTCATTTCTATAGCAGGACGGAGAATATACAGAACAGAAAAGCAACTTTTAACTTTGACATCGTTACAGAAAAATTAGGAGTAATATCCTCTCCTGTCTGAGGGTAGCAAAAAGAAAATGCAGGCATTTAATAAACTATCAATACATGTGAATATTTTGGCAGCACTTTAAAGTAAAAGCAGGTTTGTTGGAAGACGGGTCTTTCACAATCACATGCTTTGGATTCAGCCTCGGGTCACTAACCTGCGTCAGCTCATCGTCGTCCTCTTTACGCTCCTGGTTGCTGTCGCTGGAGGCATCAGGGGCCACGAGCTGATCCTCAGCCTCATCAGAGGCAGCTGGTCCGGGCTCGACCTCCTCCTCAGAGTCGGAGCTGGAACTTCCTGCCTCGTTAGAGGCCTCAGCAGACACTTCGACGGGAGCTGACTGCAAAATATCAACAGGTGGGCGATTAGAAGACCATGAAAGGACCTTCAGTCTCTCAATACTTTCTGACTTCCCCACAATGCCTCGGGGTCATGGGCAGATTATGAGACAATGAGGCCCCAAGGCACAGACCTGCAAGAGGCCCCACCACCTCTCCACAGGACAGAGACTCGCACACTTTAGAATGGATTGCCCTCTTTTTGTAGTCGTTTTGAGTCTTTGTAGTCGTTTTGAGTCTCTTTGAGGTTGTTTTGAAGAATCAAAGAAACTAAAACCTCTGCTTTTAATTTAATTCTGCTCCGTAGAAACATCTTTATTATGTTGAAAGTAAAAGTGAAGTGTCGTGTCGCGTTGCTGTACTCGTCTGAGCGGAGAGAAAAATCTATTAAAAACTACAAATCTTCTGCTGTCAGACACAAACCAAAGTGACTGTGAGTTTGTAGACAGAACCACAGAGACATTAACACACAAGAGCATCATTCTGTCCAAACAGCATCATCTGCTGCATCACTGGTCCGACAGAAAAGAACACACACACACACACACACACACACACACTCTTGTAATAACAAACGAACACAAACTTACAGACGAGACGAGTAGACATGAAATGAGTCTGTGTGTATTTCAGCGTCATATAACAACACTGGAGCTACTGTCCATCTATCAGCACATTATTACAGTGACTGGACAACAGCTATGTGTATGTGTGTGTGTGTGTGTGCGCGTGTGTTATTGTGAGACAGACCAGAGAAAGACGGTGAAAGACAAGTTACTGTTTGAAACTTCCTTTTTTAGTTTCTCCATCATCATTTGTCATTAATTAGAGGATTGTTTCAGCAGATCGATCCTTTAATACCCTCAGAAGCCAGTCTGTACGCTCACAGGAAGCTAATTCATGCATGCAAATCATAAAAAAACATGATTTCTGATATATTGTATTATAAGCAAGAAAAAGAGAAGAAATCAAAGATTGATGTCACATATTTTTAGGGTGTGGATGAAGGGTGCTTGCTATCTTTCTACTTCTGCAGACACAACTACCCGTTTCTTTAAAAACTAAAGTGTGAAGGCATACCAGATTAGGGAGAAAAAGGGGAATCTCTCTCTTTCTCATCTGGTGGCTGCAGCTGAAGGTTTGATGCCCGAGATGGTTCAAGGATTCAAACTGGTGACCATCCAATCATAAGCCTGCTTCTGAATCTGTTGATTCTCGGATATATTTCGATTGGTTTTTTTTAGGATATGTTCATATCTGCCTCTCTTTGCTCACCTCTTGCTCTGTTGCTTCCTCGTCCTCTTTCTGTTCTTCTTCTTCTTCTTCTTCTTCACTGTCTGACTTCGTTGTTGTGGTTTCCTCTGCAGGATGCAGCAGCGGCGGCTCAGAGGCCGTGTCAGCGTCTGCCTCCTCACAGGGGAGCTCTGCAGTGGATGACTCGACACCATCTGTCCCGGACTCTGAAGCACGGGCACAAAATACATAATAGTTGTTCAGGAGTTATTGCTTAAAACGTATAAATTATAAATCTGATTACAACAACAACGTAACTAACGTACCAGGTAGAGGTTTGGCATCCACATTATTTTCCTCTGTGACGTTGGAGAGTTTAGTGTCTGCGCCTCCTTCTCCTTCTTCTTCTTCGCTGGTGGCAGGTTCTGGTTTGATGTTGTTGTTCTTCTTCACAGTAGTGAGGTCTTCCGTCTCCTGCTTGGCCTGCTGAGCCAGAGAGCAAAGCCTGCAACACGACACACATTACATTTTAAATACCTACGGTCCCGTAAACATATATACTAATTATAAGCATGTTTTTAGTATGTTTACAGTGGAAAAACAGGCAAAATAAATTCAAAGCAGACAGCGTGCAACCGTATACGCTTTGTTTTTGAGTGTGCCGTTATGTGATACTTTTTTCCCACAATGCAATGCACAAAGGAAATGGAGGATCTGCTCACAGCTGGAAACAATTAAGATAAATAGTGGAAGTTGGCTAAACAGCTCCAGAAAGATCTCAAAAAACAAATATAAGTTATCAATGTTAAGACTTTTTGCTTTATTTGTTTATCAAGTTTAACAACCACGCTTTATTAGTGTGTCGTACATGCTGTACAGAATCAGTGAGCAGTATGGATTCGGGACACAGCTCAAGCACTCGTCCGTCATTAATGTGTTTAGAAGTTTCTGACAGCTGACTGGGGACCGTGTAATGTGTTCGGGAGGAAATAAATTCCTGACGAGTGAAAACCCGTCAAAAGCTTTTATCTGCAGGAAGCTGACTGGGGACCATCGAGCAGCCAAGAAGTACAGATGTTTGTGAGAGTCATAATGTGAACAGCCAGAATACATCAGTGTGACAGGAGGAGATGTGTTTGTACATGACTGATGAGCAGAAGGAAGAATAAGCTCCTGAGAGTGAACTGATTTGCATAATTCTGCTTTGATTGAAGTATTGACCTTTACGACAGAGATGAGCACCGTCTTATCTTTGGGATCTCAGGGAAACAATATTTATCTAAAAACAGCTGTTGAGTTATAAACATGAGTTTGAGAGCTTTTCATTGACTGGATTCGTGTGACTTTAGTGCGAGATTCACGGCTGATGTCATCCGCTGCCTGTTTAATCCCTTCCAGGGCAGCGTGGATTTAAAATCCCAGAATGCACTGGGCCGAACGCCAGGCAGTCATTCACTCAGAGACACGCTAACAAACAGTGACATCCTGTTCACAGACAGCTAAGCTGCGTCTCTTTGGACGTCGCTACCTGCGACAATATACATACTGAGACAATATAGGTGATTAACGTGAATAAAAAAGGTCCACACTTCCTGTTTGACTTACTTAATCCAGCTGGTGTAGATATCATGGAGGCTGGAGCTCTCCTCCGGTGTCTCCACCTACACACACACACAGACAATATTCCTGTAACTCAACTGTGACGACATAGATAAAACAAAAAGAAGAGTTCAAAGAGAAACGTCAAATTTCCGGTGGTTCGGGAATGCTTCCACTTTGATGCCACAAGCTCCCGGAAATGAACTCATGCAGCA
This sequence comes from Anarrhichthys ocellatus, assembly GCF_004355925.1. Lineage (NCBI taxonomy): Eukaryota > Metazoa > Chordata > Actinopteri > Perciformes > Anarhichadidae > Anarrhichthys > Anarrhichthys ocellatus. The sequence goes on along the minus strand of NW_022280084.1, from coordinate 1,602,771 downwards.
ACATAGACGACAATATGAGAGAGAGAGAGAGAGAGAGAGAGAGAGAGAGGATAAAAAGATCAGACGGGGGAATGATGCGCAAACATAACATGGCCTCTGTGAGAGCATCAGAGGGATGGCAGGTTTGAATTTAGAGAATGTTTGAAAGAATAGTGTTGAGATTCTAGTCTTCCTAAAAGTCTGTCAGCAACTTTTAACGATATTTATACCTGAAACCTGAAACTTGTGACTGACAAAAGCTGTGTTCCTAATGTTAGACACAAGTAATAAGACATAAGTAATCTTTTTCTATGTAAGTTTAAGAGCAATAAAATAAAAGTAGCATTACTGAAAACATGCAGCGCAACACAGGTTTTAAGTTTAAATTGAAATTTTGCAGAGTTTATAGAATATACTGAAAAAAACCTTAATTATGCATTGTTTAGCTTTTGTTACTGACTTAATGTCTGTGGTTGCATCGTGACAATGTATATGTAATATGTACACTTTTGGGCTGCAACTAACAATTGTTATAATTGATTATAGCTGATTTATTAACATAATTTAGTTGTTATTAGGGTTTTTTTCTGCTCTATAACAGATAAAAAAAACAGATTTTCTCTTGTAAAACCAACATATAAGATATTCTGTTCGCAATGCTACAGATATCCACATTGTGGAAACTGATTCAAGCTGATTTTGTGAATTTTCTGCTAGAAAAATGACCGTAGCGATAGTGAATAGTTGTCGAGTCAATTACTGTAGACCAACTACCGGTAGTAGATTAGTCGACTAACCGTCGCAGGTCTCGAACATTTAACTAAAAACTAACAACTTTTATGGTTAAAGGCTCCATGGCTGTGAGGAGGCTCTGAATGGGGGTCAGTGTGCAGAAGCAGGCCTGCAGCACCCTTGCTTTTACAGCCATGCAGCTGCTGAAACATAATGTTCTTTTCCTCCAGGAGGCCAGAAGGAGGAGCAGACACGTGCTTTTATACACGAAGCTGAGCAGCAATGTACTGACAGCACATGAAAAACACATTCATATTTAATTCTGCTGTCTTATAAAACATGCAAGAGACGCAAGAAATGTCAAATAAAAACCATCAATATGACCAGAAAAACTAAAGTTAGCGAGGTAGAATGAAGTCTGGTCGGTTTTAAACTACATCAGGCTGTAATGTGTTCATAATTAGACTCAGACTTGTTACCTGCGCGACGTGTTTCTGCAGCACCTTTGCAGCTTTCTGGTATCCGTTCACCTTCAGGTGCTGGAAGATCAAGAGCAGCAGAGCGGCGTCCTCCTCCGAAGCCATGCTGACCGTCTGGACCGACACACGAGGCTGGGAACCGGGACCGAAACCTGGAATATTATTGAGTTATTAACAGCTCAGTTCATGCACGCTATGCTGCGTGCAGCCATGAAAGCCGGTGACGACGCCCCCCTTGAAATGCAACATGGGAAACGGAGTTTTTATTGTGTTTGTGTGTATTTTTTAAAGGGCTGCAAAAGCATCTTTTGAGATTAGACGCATTATTCACAAGAAGTTAAATCAATAAATGACTCGGAATAGAATTAGGCCTGAAATAATTATTACAGTTACAACATGAAAATAATACATTTTTACTGTATAATTTTCTATAAGGCTGGTATTAAAAATGATTAAAACTATTGAAAAACACGTTGAAATCAATTTCTCCTACATGAAAGCTAAACCCTCTTTAAATGACTTTAGTTTGTTAGTCATCCTCTCATCCATCCATCTCATTTCTCAGTTGTATGGTTTAATAAAAGGCTCTTAGCCTTTGCTAATGAAGCAAAACGCCATTTTCGATGTTAACATGGTCTGAATGTTTAGAGTTTGTTGATTATTTTTGTGTTATTCTTAACCTGTTCCTTATTGCTGGAGAATACACTTCTCATACAGAGGGTTACTTGAGCTTTTATTTCTTGATTAGTCTGACGTATTTCCGGTCTCCCGCTGGTTCGTCTCCGGTGACTTGACGCAGTTTTGCATCTGTACAGTTCGCTGCGTAAAGAGAGAAATTCCTGGTTTTCTCCGGAATGCCAGCTGGCTCTTAAACAGACCGCAGTCAGTCACCGTCCGGCTGATGTTCTGTCCGGGATCACACTGCCTCATGGAGGGGAGTCTGTTACGATGACAATCATCAATAAATACAATAAGAATAGTGTTAAAGTAGCGTACAGCCGTTTAAAGGAACGGTGTTAAAGGATTACTACAGTTTGTCTCTCTGTCAAGTTACACAAATAAAATGAAGACTAGCGGATGTTAAGCGTTTTAGCTTTAAAAATAAAACTATCACGATAGGAAAATGAAGTCAAGTTTTAAACACGGATAATTTACCATTTTATATCAATGGATGAGGCCAATTTTTACATTACTGTCATTACAAAGGATCACTAATAATTAGCTGAATTAGCTAGATTATATATTTTTATAATCTAGCAAAGCCTCAAATAATTCAAACATATAATAGAGAAGTAGCTAACCTGGAAACAACTAAATCTTTCCAGATAACTAATGTAACGCTGGCTTAGTTTCACACCAGCAGTAATGTGTCGTTGCAGCGTTTTAACGCCCTGTTCGACCGTTGGCCCCCTAGCCGTTAACCCTCTAGCCGTTTGACTAGCTATGCTAGTTAGCTAACTAGCTAGTGTGGTGACTAGCAATACTACGCTATTGGATAAGATGAGGGCAGTTCATTTTATTTCTTCACATATTTGCGGAAAGTAAACATTAATGCGAGATATGAATGAACGACTAAAGGTTGTTAACGGTCAAAGTTGGGAAGCTGCATAACGTTTTTTTTTATTTTATTATATTGTCGGTGGGATGGAACTGTCATTTAAAACCAGATTATTCATAATAAAAACTACCCCTCTCCTGGTCATTGCATATTTTCTCGCTGCTTTGTGTTTTATTTTGGCAGGTCAGACCGGAAGTGTTGGCGCTGCAGCTGCGTTGTCTTGACTTTGATCGTATTTCATTGGGAGTGTGTGGACGCTCCGACTCGAAGGAAGAAAGGTTTCGTGGAAAATTGAGGATATGCGGCGTCTTCTGCAAACTTTAAACTCCAAAACCAAACTGTGTGCGAGCTGAAGAAGGACCCGGAGTGTGAAGAATGGACTGAAGAGTAGCGGAGAGGAGGAGAGGAGGAGGAGGAGGAGAAGAGCCATTCACTTCCATTGATCCAATATCGAGGTATTGATTTAATTTGAAGGCCTGGCTTTCTGACCTGTGATGACCTTATTTAGAATTATTGTAATTCTAAATAAGGTTAATATGAAACTATACAGGCTGCAGATTTCAGCAAAAACTAATTTAATGCATGACCAGACTTCCACAGTCTGAACTTGTCACAGGAAAGAAGTTCATGTACAGCATGTGTGTGTGTGTGTGTGTGTGTGTGTGTGTGTGTGTGTGTGTGTGTACCATGGGAAACCAGTTCAGGCCTCAGTAAAGGAGTAAGGTTGGACTGAGACAGCATGCTTTTTAGTGCAGGTCTTGCAGATGAAATCTTCATGCTTTGGTAGTTTGTAAACATGTCATAGAGGATACAGATGTGTATACAATCTGTTTTCCCCCTCTTCCTTCCTCCCTGCATGTTAAACTGAGAAAATGAAGGTTTTAGGGCCGTAAAAACAACCTGTAAAATCAACCCACCAAACCTCCGCTGAGAGGACTACAGCTGTGTTTTTAAAGGATGAACAACCGTTTCTTCTCCAAAGAAGCGCCATCGCCGTCTGGCAGCTTTCCTGCATGTAGTGCTCACTGACGGTGATTCAGCCTCCTCAATAAATCACACTCCACCTCTGTCACGACTTGTGTTTATTGGGAATGTGGATTCATCGTCTGAGCGTCTCTTAAAAACAGGCAGAAGGTCCCACTATGACTAAGACGCTTAAAGTTTACTACGAGATTTACTTTGTTGTAAATAAGTAGGTAACGTTTTTTATATACAGTTTATATAAGTGTGGGAACATGAATGACATCACGGAAAGGTTAGTTTTAGGACAATAGTTTCTTTGAGAACAGGAGCGTTGTGATATACAGATATTGGTGATAACCGTGACATTTAGTAATAACATATTTATATCATGTTAATAACACACGTGATAGTATCGCGTGAATGATCCAGCGCCTCTTAAATCATTTTAAAATTAAAGTTATGGTTACAGATTCTCTCTCCATCTCCCTTCAAATTACAAACTCCCACATATTTTGATATTTTTCTGTTCCTTTAATATTGCAAATCAACGAGCAGGACTTCTTTATTCCTATATTGGATTTCTACACGATTTTAAATTAATTCAATTCCTGAATATGTCACTTCATTTGCAGCATTACGCAATCATTTCTACAGCTGTTGCTCGTTTTTCAGGACAAAAAGACGTCATCATGACATATCTGATATCATATATATATATAAGAGGAGCGATAAAACACAGCAGGAAATGGCTAAAGAATAGTGAGAGTCACATTCAAACTGCTCTGTTTCTGCTCTTATCGGGTTTTTATTGGTTTTATTCGGTTCCAGAGACGGAACGGTTAAAAACAAAACGACCTCCTCAGAGGTTTGGAGCTCTCTCTCCTCCAGATGGATGTTTCAGATCAAAGTTTACAGCCGATGTTGGCGAGTCCATCTCAAATGTGGTTTCCTGATCTACAAGTTAGTCCACAAGATGTCATGCGCGTGTGAATTTGTGCTGACTGAAACATTTGTAAAGCTCTTCTTCGCTGGTGTTTTTGTTGGTGGAGGTTCTCTCTCTATTGTTGCGTTGTCATTGGTTTTTTTTTGTTCCCGGCAGTAAAGATGCAGACTGTGGCTCTCACCGTGCTGAGTGTTCTCCTCAGCCTGGACTGTCTGTCTGCTCACCGGGCCGAACAGAACCAGACCCAGAACCAGACCCAAAACCAAAACCAGAACCAGAACCAGAACCAGAACCAGACCCAGAACCAGAGCCAGAACCAGAGCCAGAGTGACAGAAACACTCACAGTGATGAGTCAGAGCCGAAGAAGAAGAACCAGCCGCACATCATCTTCATCCTCACGGACGACCAGGTCTGTGTGTGTGTGTGTGTGTGTGTGTGTGAATGTGAATGTGTGTGTGTGTGTGGGCATGTGTGTGTGTGTGTGTGAAGCATTAAAACCGTCCATGTTTAAGTTGATTTAGTCTCTACGATGGATGAGCCGTATGTTCTGTAAACCCTCCGTGACCTGAGACATTTAAGCGTGACTCTGTCGTGACTCTCAGGGCTTCAACGACATCGGCTACCACAACCCGACCATCAAGACTCCCACTCTGGACAAGCTGGCGGCGGAGGGCGTGACGCTGGAGAACTACTACGTTCAGCCCATCTGCACGCCGTCGCGCAGCCAGCTCATCACCGGCAGGTAGGCACACGCTGTACGGGGGTCCGGCATGACAAGATACGGTAGCACAGGCTAAAGAAGAATTGAAGATTGATAGATTAAACTGACAGAAAGAAACTCAACTTAAAGCTCTCTCAGCAGTGAGGATGAACTAGTCTCTGGTCCTACAGCAGACCGTGTGTGAGCAGTTCATCTGGTAGAAAGCCAACAACACCTGTGTGTGTTTGTTTCCTTGTCTTCCAGATATCAGATCCACACAGGACTCCAACACTCCATCATCAGACCCAGCCAGCCGAGCTGTCTGCCGGCACACATGGACACGCTGCCCGAGAGGCTCCGCGAGGCCGGCTACGCCACTCACATGGTCGGCAAGTGGCACCTGGGCTTCTACAGGTGAGGTGGAGACTTTCCCAGGTGGATGGATGTGACTGTTAGTAGAAGTGTTTTGATGAGTTTCCTGTTTTGTTTACACTGCGGTCACATTCCCGCCATTGAGTTCACTCTATTCCTCCGATCTCTGATTGTGATACACAAAGAAATGTGTATCACAACGACCGGCAGGCGAACAAACGTGGATGTAAACACTTTTAAAAGAATCTGCTTTGCAAACGTTTTAAGTTGTGTTTAAGCTGCTTTTGTAGACCAGAAATCTGATGCTCAGTTTACTTTGTTTCCTCCAGGAAGGCGTGTCTGCCCACCAGAAAGGGTTTTGACAGTTTCTTTGGTTCTTTAACAGGAAGTGTGGATTACTACAGGTAAAAGTGCATCATTATTAACTTTTTTGTCATTTTAATTTAACATTTTTTTCATTTATTTATTTTTAAATGTATATTTTTTTAATTTATTAATATTTATTATATTTATTACTATTTATTACCATTTTGTAATATTTTGTAATATTTAAAAAAAAAAATAATAATAATATTTTTATTCATTTTTTTATTATTGAACTAACCTTAATTCGTTGTCTGTGTTTTTTCCACTACCCGTGTCGATAACTCACACGTGTCTCCGTCTGTCCACAGTTACGGGTCCTGTGACGGCCCGGGGTTGTGTGGGTACGACCTCCACGAGGACGAGGACGTGGCCTGGGGCCAGGAAGGAAAGTACTCCACCACGCTCTTCACCCAGAGAGCTCGGAAGATCCTCGAGAGTCACGACCCCACGGACAAGCCGCTCTTCCTGCTGCTCTCCCTCCAGGTGTCACATCAGAAAGAAAATAATAAAAGACATCTATGAGAAACATCTCTGGAACATGATTTAAGTTTAAGCCCCTCAAAATGAAAAAAGATCAGAGAGAGAGAGAGAGAGAGAGAGAGAGAGAGAGAGAGAGAGAGAACTGTAGTTGCAGCCTGACATGTGTTTTGATGCTGCGTTAGTCTACGTCTGGTTTTGGGGAGTCAGAGATGTTGGAATAACAGCGAGACCACATTAAAGTCTGTGAGCATCAGAAACATATTCACAGACTGCTTGGTCAACATGGAGCTGAAACTATTCATTACTCAGAGGTTTAGAAGTGTTTAAACTCATAAGAGCGATGTTTGTTTTCTGTTGATATTTGTGGGCAGCCATGTTGTTTTGAGAAAATCTAGCTGACAAGGAACGGAAAAACAACGAGCTGTTTTATTTAAAATGTTCCCGAGTAGGGAGCACTAAGTTCCTACTTGAGCACCATGAGTAAGTGCTGAGGGGCATTCTGGGAAATGTAGGAAAAGACTCACTAAAGTAGAAGATGAAAGGTTGAAGAAAGCAGGTTAGCTGAACACAGTTTATATTAAATATCTACAGTCAAAATAAATGCTTTTCCCTTTAAATTAAAAATAGCTGATCTTATAATATTAATAGTTTTAACAAGAATTTAATCTTATAGGAGCTTGCTTTGTATATTTTACTTTGAAAAGCACCTTTTTTTATTTAAAATTATGAGTTTTAGTTTTTCAACTTTCTCCCATACATCTCATCTTCATCAGATTTCTCCTGAAACATTTGGTTATTTCACTGATTTAAATCATGGTAACTGCATGATATTATTATTGTTATAATAATTACTACTCCTGGTTTAGTTTGGTTTGTTGTATGTATGCATTATGTTGAGTTTTGCACCAATAAATAACATTAACCAGGTACAAATCAACAGAAATAGATAGAATGTAAACACATGTAAACACACAGTGTTCATTTTTACCTCCAGGCGGTTCACACTCCTCTGCAGACTCCCAAGTCCTACATCTACCCGTACCGCGACATGGTGAACGTCGCCAGGAGGAAGTTTGCCGCCATGGTGTCCACGGTGGACGAGGCGGTCCGAAACGTCACCTACGCTCTGAGGAAGCACGGATTCTACCGGAACAGCGTCATCATCTACTCCACCGACAACGGAGCCCAGCCCTTCACGGGAGGGAGCAACTGGCCCCTACGAGGCCGAAAGGTACAAATGACTTCTCGTATCTCGGACGTGGAGGTTTCGCTTATTAACGTGCGTACATTACCACACGTACAGTTCATGCTGACCTTAACAAGCTTACATGTCTGACAGTCTAAGTGACCACTATGCATAAGATAAACCCTTATCCTGGTGACTACGTGGCAAAGATCTAAGGATAGCAGAGTTTTATTTTTGGAATAATTCAGCAGTTGTTGCATGTGGTTATAGACTTTTAGTCCTTTTTAAAACATGTTTTTACAGTTGACTTGTGCCATATAAGGAGGAGTTCCATACCTATAAGCATGAGACGTTTAAAGTAACATTCATGGAACTTGTTTCCCCCAAAAACAAATGAATAACATCCTCAATACTCGATAAATACATACAACTCCTTTATAGAGTATTTGTAACATTTCCTTTATTTGATTTGCCTTTCAGTGACGGCTTCTTATCTTGGCTCAAATAAACTATTGTTAGTATTTCTACTATCCAGATGAAGTGTTGCTGAGATCTCTGCTAACTCTGAGGGCAGAGAGAGCTGTAACTAAACGTCCCGGCTGTGGTTTTTTAGGGTACGTATTGGGAAGGTGGCGTCCGTGGAGTGGCGTTCGTTCACAGCCCCCTGTTGAGACGCCGGAGACGGGTCTCCAAGGCCCTGGTGCACATCACCGACTGGTTCCCCACGCTGGTGGGTCTGGCCGGGGGAAACACCAGCGAGGTCAGTGGAACTCTTTTGGCTTTGTTGCCTGTAAGTTGCATGTTTGTCATCGAGGCCTTCTTTATTAACGTGTAAACACCGTGGAGAATGCACTCTCACCCAGTGCACTGATGACCATGTTATTGTGCCGTAAAACAGAGCAGATTTACAGACGTTTCTCACCGCGGCCGGCCACCCAGGCTCCTGACGCGAGGGGGCTCTTCAGAGTGTTTGGGATCAGCGTGTTTCCCCGATTGTCTCCCACTGATTTCACGTTCATGCATGAGTTTATTTGTCGTCACGGTTAGAGCTCTGTCTGCATTACGTCGTCCTCATTTTGGCCTCAGGCTGAACTCAAGTCTCAGGCTGCAGCGCTTCTGTAAAACTCTCTTCACTTATTATCTGGTAGATAAGAGTGCTCTTGACCTCTTATGATGAGTGGACTGTTTCTAATAGTTTAAGTTTAGAAATAAATTACTTGCTAAGTCAGTGCAGTCTGTGTTGAGCTCCCAGAGAGGTTTGTTGGCAAAGTGTGCAAGATGGTTTCCATCGCCAAAGCAGATGAACAAGGAGATTTTGGCTACTGTTTTGGCCTGTTTTGGAGATTTACTGTTATTCATTGCTGTGTGCTCATGAAGAGATCTGTCACGACTCTACATATGAATTCTTCTCTGTGATGTGAGTGTACTTGTTTCCCTCTCAGAGCTACGGTCTGGATGGTTTTGACGTCTGGCCGGCCATCAGTGAGGGGAGGGAGTCACCTCGTCAGGAGATCCTTCACAACATCGACCCTCTGCACAAACCTGCTGCTCAAACCACCGGCTGGGACGCCGGCACGCGCGCAGCCTCAGGTAACGACCACAATAAAACGTCAACAGTGACTTCAGTCGGAGTCAAAGTGGAAGGCTGACAATAGGGCTGCAACAAACGGTTATTTTCTAGATACAAAAGGTTAAAGACGTGTTAACTTTGTATCTGCAAACTTGTGTTTTCTTGAAAGGCCCAAAGAAGAAGAAGAAGAACCAGAAGAAGAAGAAGATCCAGAAGAAGAAGAAGATCCAGAAGAAGAAGAAGATCCAGAAGAAGAAGAAGATCCAGAAGAAGAAGAAGATCCAGAAGCTGAAACCAAAGCAGAAGTCAGCGTTCAGGTTGAAGACTACGAAGAAACCTCGGACGTTTTCCCATCATGCAGCTAAGCCTAAAATCAAACCTAAACCCAAGATTAAGCCCCTTCCAAAATCAAAACTCAAACCCAAACCCAGGACCAAAGTCCACCCTCAGAACAGGAGCCTGTCGCACCACAGTCCACGTCCTAAGTCCTACTCCAGCGGCGCTCCGCCAGTGTCAGGAATGTCTCGCCCGAGGTCTCAGATCCAATCACGTCTAAAGTCAAAATCCAGGCGGAACATATCCCAGAAACAGACCCTGTCACGGTCAAGACCGCCTCAACCAAAGTCCCAAACACAGCTCACATCACATCTCAGGAACCAGAACATGTCCCGGCCGACGTCACACCCAGCTGTGCGGCCGTCCGAGTCCCCGTGGGACGCTTCGGTCCAGGCTGCCATCAGAGTGGGCGACTGGAAGCTGCTAACAGGAGACCCGGGTCACGGAGACTGGGTCCCCCCGCAAGTACTGCAGCACATTTAGACCCCCACTTTAAGCTCTCCTGTTTCCAACTGATCATGACTAATTGCACATTTTGATCCTCAGGTGCTGCCCACTCTCCCCGGTCGCTGGTGGAACCTCGAACGTGCCGTCTTGCTGTTCCCCAAATCCTCCGCCCTGAAGAACGTCTGGTTGTTCAACATCACGGCCGACCCGTGCGAGCGTCGGGACCTGGCGGACCAGAGACCAGACGTGGTCCAGCGGCTGATGGCCCGACTTGCCTACTACAACCAGACGGCCGTGCCGGTTTATTTCCCGCCCGACGACCCTCTGGCCGACCCCAGCCAGCACGGCGGGGCCTGGGTGCCCTGGGTGGACGAAGAGGAGGACGAGGAGGGTAAATATCACGGAGTGTACAAGAAAGGCAGGAACAACAAGAAGAAGAGGAAGAAGCCGCGATGCCCGCTGTGCAAGCTGAAGTCCTTCTTCCTGAAGCTGAACACCGGGATGATGTCCAATCGGATCTGAGGGGTCGACTTGAAGCGATCGTGTCAAAGACTTTTAACATGTTTGTACGTCGTTACATCTTCGCTGTACTCAAAAAAAAAAGATAATTGTCAAGTTTTTTTTGCACAACATGGAGTCGGAGAGTCGCCCAGATCCTCTAATGCCAATAAGATCACAGACATGATCACTTCAGCTCGCCGCCATCTTCTCACGAGTGCCCGATATCTACTCTGAATGTGAAAAACAACAAAAGCTGATAAAAGTGCTGCACAGCGGTGAAAAAACAAACAATACAGTATATAAGAAGTCTCAGTATCAGTAGCTACCTCCATCAACGGCTCTGGAAAAAGCGTGTTTAATTCTACTTTTGCTCGATTTACCAGCCTGAGTAGCTTTTTTGTAGCGTGGTTCTGGTGTTGAGATGGCTGCAGAGGTGACCAGGTGGCAGTCATACGCAGAAAGATACTACTAAGTGCAGCAAAATGTTTGTTTTCTTTTATTTGTTTCCTTTAAATTCCAACCTGTTCTGATTATAAGGTGGTTTTCTTTACTGTGGCTTTTCTCCTGATTTATTATGTGAATCTATAAATTGCGTGTCCTCTGTTTCCTCGTTATTTCTTCTTTTTTTAATCGTCAATCAAACCGACAGAGTTCTTGACTCGAGAGCCGCCGCGTGCGGCAGTAAGATGTATTTTTACACTGTAACTGATTTATGTTTCTTTAACTTTGAGCAGAAAGAAAAGAGACTCTGAATCTGTGACGCAGGTTTTAACAGATCGAACTTAAACATCCCAGATTTAGGTTTCCAAGCAAACTATTTACTTTTCACAGTGGAACTGCACGAGTGTGATGATTGTTTCTGTAATCGTGTAACTGTTCTTTCTTTGTGGTCTCTGTCATACGCAACATAATAGAACAAGGTTTTATGTTTTCACATTTTTAGTCACGTCGCAGTGAATACAGATATGTTTTTGAGTAATTGTTGTTGTTTTCTTTGTGTTGTGTCTGAAACAGGCCTCTGGATTGTGAGGCTGCTTGAATGTAGAGCCGACTGCAAGTCTATGAATTAACAGAATGTGTTTTTAATTCACTACGTTCTGCTGTGAGCAGCAGAAAGCGTCTCTTCAGCATGTTATTTCACAACTTATTCAGCCCCATAAAGGCCGAACTAAATATACATTTTTAAGCTTTTTCAAGACATCGAGTCCTAAACATCTTACAGGAGAGACATTTTTGAAAAGCAGTGTTTTATTTTTATTTTTATTAGATTAAACCAAATGTTTGGTAATTTCAACCATGTTTTTATTTGTTTTAAGCATTAATCAAATGAAAACAATGTTTATATCGCTCTGGTGTTATTGTTCCCACTGATATCTGTGTAATGATCTCTTCTTCTAATGAAAACAAGATGAACCGGTTGAACATAAAGTCGCTCACATGTAGAAGTCCTAATATCTCGTGCATTCAGAACACAGACAGGAAGTGAAACGTGTTACAGCAGAAGTTTTACCAGCATTAGAAACCTCTTTGAAGTAAGATGCTGGTTTCCTTCCCTCGAGCAGGACACCTAACCTCTAAATATTTCGGTGTATTTGCACAACATCTAACAAACCGCGACTGTGGAGCAGCAGAGAGCTCCTGAGAAACGCTTTAAGTGGACGCTTGATGTCTCCACCTTGAGTAAATAAAGGTGAACTAAAATGTGACGCTTGTGCTTTCATGTGTTCCAGAGACAGAACACCGTTCATCACAAACATACGTGATGTAATGTTTTAATGTCTCTTGGGTCAAGTCTTCTTTCATGTGTCTTTATCTTCAAACCTTTAACTACGTCTTCTCAGTGCACAGACCTAATAAATGAATATGAACATATGTTTGTACAATGTCTGTCTGTTACTATGTAATTCATATTTTTATTGCTTTGGGATTTTAACAGAGATAACGCAAGAACAAGTTAAATCTCAAGTCTCCACTTTGTGACTCAGCTCTGATCCAAACAAAGGATTGTTATTATTGTTCATGATAAATGTTTAATAGAAGATAAGGTGGAAGATAATTGTTTTGTTAGAAACGCAATGCACGCACCACGTTTAACCACTAGGTGGTGCCAGATATCAACAGTCCGTAGCGCGTTCTCTCTCTCACTCTCACTCTCTCACTCACACACACACACACACACACACACACACACACACACACACACACAGTTTTCAGGGGGAATACTTGAATCGGGAGTTTCTTTGATCCCGAACACAAATGGGATTATGTAATCCTCTGGGATTAAAATGTCCTGATTCTGGAGACTGTTTCGCTGCTGAGAAGCTGCTGGTTTGACGCCCGCACCAGCAAAAACCAGCGGTAGAGTGTAACTAAGTACATTTACTCAAGTACCGTACTGAAGTACAATCATGAAGTACTCTACGTGTGTGTTTCCTTTTTACTTCGCTGTGTACTTCTACTCCACAACATTTATTTTAAATCTTTAGTTACTTTGCATATTCAGATTATTAATACAAAATATAACTGTGTATAAATGTACTTTTATTTCAGTAAGATTTTGAACACAGGACTTTTATTTCTTGTAGTTTTGCTGCTTTTACTTCAGTGAAATATTTGAATATTCTTCCACCACATGAGCAAAACATAATGAAATGTATGCAGTTAGAAAAAGCTGACTCCAGGAACAGATATGAGCTAAATGTTCTAGCTATAAAATAAAGTTCACATCATCAACTCCACTCGAGGAAAACATCTAAATCTGTTTTTATCTAAATTAGACTACCAAGACAAAACAACCTTTATTTCAGGGTTTTCTGAAACAGACACAAACATCCTGACCTGTGTAAGGACATCCCATAATCCCTTTGTACCAAAGAAGAAGTAACCCAACAACACAAACACCTCTCATACATAAATAACACTCTAATATCACTCAGTCACGCTTTCTCTCCTCTCTCACACCTCAAATTAACAACTTTACAAATATCTCCGTCCGTCTCTCACACACACACACACACACACACACACACACACACACACACACACACGAGTTCTACAGAGCTGGAGCACGTGGGCGGCTGTGAAATTAGGATTCCCTCACCACGGACGGTTTCTGCTGACACAATCACAAACTCATAATTGAGTTCTGTTCTGTGGTCGCGTTGACACGAGTCTCGGTTTGTACTCTCCAATAAAAACAATTAAAAAGCACAATGTTCCCTTTGAATTATGAACGCTTCAAAACAGTAGAGAGCGACTTCAAGTTAGGGACGAAAGACACATTTACATTCCAGTCAGACCAGTCTGACATAAAGATACTACCCCCCCCCCCCCAGAGTTAACTTAAATTTACTTCTACAAAACCTCTATTTCATCTTTGGCCCCTCGTCCTCGGTCTCTTGACTCGTTTCACGAGATTTACTGTAATATTTACAGTACAATAAACGATCACTTCACAGGCTTTAACTTTGATATTTCACAATATTGTACTCAGAATCATATTGTAATGTCAATGCAGGGGGTATATTACTCAGGAAAGTTGAGCTGGAACTTCACGAAGCATTGAGGATTTATTTTACTGTAATTTAACAGAATACTGCTGTAGTAATCGGACACTGTAAAATCAGTTCAATGCAGTAATACTACAGCAATGTACTGCTATAAGACAAAATAAACACACACAAGTGAAATAGAACCCCTGTACAATATGTTTGTTTTTCTTAGATAGATATTTTTTATTCTTATATTCATTGTTTTACATTATTTCTATTATATATTTATTTTCTTTTTATGGAGCCTTTCAAGAGAAAGCATTCTGCACAATCGTACTTAAAAAAAACATCTAGAAAATATTACGGTAATTTATGATAACTGACAGTAAAGGTCACAGTGAACAGCTATCACTTTACTATAATCTACTGTAAAACAATGTCACAGTAACTTGATGTGACAGTACCCAGTCAGTCATTTTTTGAACAATATAATTGACTTTGGTGACGGTCAAACACCTTCCCGACGGTGGAGGTTTGGGGGTCTGCATTTGTAGATTTAGGAAACATTCAACTCTTTAATTTATAAGGAAAACCAGTGAATTGCATCTTTTCCATACCTGAAGATAAAGACAGGCAGGTATAATGTTCTTCTAAACGCCTGAACCTCAATGCTTCCTTTTTTATGTCCTCTTTCAGTTGTTGAACATCTGGGATGCATCTCCTCCCTCAAACTTTCATTACATATTCAAGGAGCCTGCTGTGCAAACATATTGATATTAATCACGCGTAGTTTTTCACTTTGGTGCTGCAACTTATTGTTAATCTCAGAAAACTTGAAAAAAAAACGATCTAATATACTTAAATGCATCTCCACAGATAGAGATGGATGCTTCAGTCTCGTCTTTGATTGCGCTCTTTAGAGAATAACGCGCTGAAAAGCACCAACAAAGTGTCCAAAAACTCCACAGAAAGAAGTTCAGACAGAAAGAAACGTCACAGAGCTGAACATAAAAAGAGCGTTTTCAGAATTATTTGAGGATTTTTTAACAAGTTTACAATTAGAAATGTTTACCAGTGTTGTAATATACATATATAATCCACTTATATAATATATGTGATTCTGAAACTGGACATTTTGCATAATGAGTACTTGTAATATATAGTACTTTAAGTATATTTTGATGCTTGATTTACCCTGGTATAAAGGTTATGTTTTTCTATCCGTGTGTTCATTCTCTTCAGTTTGTAAAAGAAAACTTCATAAATAAAGTATTACAATAAGAGTATTTGTACTTTGTGGTATTGTTATATTACTGAAGTACACAATTGGAATACTTCTTCCATGTTCACCTTCTCATTTTATTGGCTTCACAGTGAGCTCACATTTGCTAATTAGCACTTAATTGGTGAGACTGAAGCGTTGGACTAATTTAAATATTGAGGGCTTCGACTGATGATTATTCATAATATCCATTAATCTCCTGATTATTCTCTAGATTTATCGATTAATCGTTTAGTCTTTAAAAACGTTCATCCCAGTTTCTCAAAGTATGAGGTCATAAGTCTGTCCAAAAAGTGGGAGATGAAAAGTCATCAGGATTCATCTTCTGGGGACCAAGAATATCTGTTTGGTAAACTATCATGTGGTCGATCCAAGTCATCAAACCTATCGTGACGAGTTCAGTAAACTCAGTAAAAATGAGTACTAGGCTTTAGGCAGTCCGTCACTTTTATCTCTTAAACTGAAATAAACTTATTTTCAGTGTGAAACCTCTCGACTACTTTCGTCAGTATTTTATAATGTCTCTGCATTAATGTGTATGAACCTCTTACTGTGCAACACTGCGTCAAAGCTGCAGACAGACTCACTGCTTTCAGTCTATTAAACACAAACTTGTCCCGACAGCGACAACATTTCCTTTTCTATCTTTTCGGAATGTTATTCCAGTAACAGATCCAAACACGATCTCGTCTGACGCACGCTGAACACAGTCTCTCCTCCTGGGAGTCGGCTGCAGTCTGCTCATTTATTTTCCAGCTCTTATCGTGACTTTCCTCTTTCTCCTCCAACCGGAGAAGCAGAATTTGCATTTAAATGTCGTCTCTTATCCGTCCACTGTTTAGTGTGTACTTCTATGAATACGAGTCGCGGGTGAACAGCTACAGTGGTCGTGACCGGCCTTTTCTTTCACAATAAATTCATGTTTTTATTACACTTTCATGCTTTAATAGCCGACTACTGCAATGCAGCAGCGTGCAATGCAAGCTGGAGCCAGTGCACTCGTTAAAGTACTGAATCAGCTCGATGGCGAAACGAGCATTTCAGAAAACAAGACTTGTTTCATTGATCTCATTGACCTACAATCACTAAACCCTCTGATGAATTTATGCACATTAAAGACGCCTACACGGCTTAAAACAGAGCCCAGTTTGTTGCCAACTATCACCAGGTTAAGGCAATGAAACAGCGTGTTACAGCGTCAGCAACATAATCATTGAAAGGAGGCAACATCACAGAGTGTGTGTGTGCGTTACATCTGGAGACATTCAAGTCAAACTGCAGTAAACAGGAAGGCCTCGTGTATTCTATCTTGAGGGAAAACAAAGTGCAGCAGGATTTAGTCCTAAAAGAAGCGAGTCAGCACTTCTTGCACTTCTAGTTTCCTCATCTTGAAGTTATATACATTTAATGGGTTTTTGGTTAGATGCCTGGAAAAAGCTCTGTGGTTTACACAAGTTAATAACATATAGTATTTTTAAGTGGGGTTGATTAGTGTTTTACCTACAAAAAGTAACTCCATATCAGTTTAAGTACGTTATGTATTTAGAATATTTTCACCTCCTGTCAGAGAGCTTCTGACGGTGAAATGAAGAGGTCAACTACGCCGTCTTCAAAGCCTTTGACAAAAACAGTTTGCAGAAACATGTGGTCTGCTGGTGCAGCGCTGCCTACGCCGGTTAGTTCGGTAAAATTCACACCATAAAAATCAGAACGATCCCGTTAAACGTCGGGACTTCTTGAGAGCTGAATTACCCAAAAATAACGAGCCACCTCCGCCATTTTTAAAAGGATCTTTCCTGCTCACGCGCTGCCTTCACGGCCTTCGTTACCCGAACAGACGCACACGAAACAACGTATGGCTGACAGCCAACGCGTTTCACGGGGTTTGGTCGGCGGTTCTTCCCTCAGAGACCCAGCAGGCTGAGCTGGTTCCCTTCAGGACATTAAGAAAGACGAGACATGCTGCTGCGAACATAATGCCCTGGATTTTTATTTCATGACAATTCAAGAGGATTCTTCCCGTGTGTGTGTGTGTGTGTGTGTGAAGGGTCTACAAAAACAAAAGCTCATGAATCAACGGGGCCATTGGAGCGGGCATTGGGACTGTGGTACAGACAAAGAAAAACTACAAGTAGCCTTGTTCAGTACCAAACTCTTCACAGAAGAGACTTTTTTTTTTAAAGGTTTTTTCTTGTTTTTCCCCCAAATGAAGGCACCCGATGAGTGAGAGGCCTTTCAGCCTTCTGGAGAGTTCTTAAAAAGTAGAGAAAACCGTTCCTTCTTTTTCTCGGTTAATGTTTTCTTCCTTTTATGTAGAAGCTGGAATGATGTCAGTTACTGCATTTTTTTTATACTCCCTTCGTTGTTTTTTAAAGATCAACAAGTAACAAAAGAATGAAGTCTCTTTGTGAGGACAATTTACAGATACAAAAATATATTTTTAAAAATGATAGGGGGGGGTATCTTTGAGAAAATCAAACAAAAGCAGCATCAACCAATAAAGTAAATCATATAGTGCTTAGATGAGTCAGAAGCAGCAAGGTCTTCTGGGTAAGAGTCGTCATCGTCCCCGTTGTTTTGTCACTCGTCTCAGGAATATTAAACGTGTGGAAGAGCTTTGTGGAAACAGATTAACCGACAAACAGATCCACACCCGACGTCTTCTTCTTCTACCGCCTCCATCTGTGTGAACGCACGTCTCCACGGACTCAACACGACGCCCGACGAGCTCACGGCCATGTTCACAACATACAAAAAGAAATACAGAGTTGTGCCTTTTCTTTTTCTTTTGTAAGAATCTCTCTAAACACCGACTACAGCACGGGGAACCGGTGACAGTGTATAAAAAAAAAAAGAAAGAAAAAACGGATTTAAACGAAACATGAACGTAGAAATAAAGAAAGCTTTTTGTAAACACGGCACAATAAATAGATGCGACAGCAGCTCCGATGATGACATCACCGTGGTTCAACGCTCACACTTCACCAGTTCATCTCGTTCTCTCTTTTTAATTTTGATTTTTTTTTTTGTGTCGTTTTTGTTTTTCAATATCTCGAGTGCAAAACATCACAAATGAACAATTCTGTATTCAAGTAATGTTATATACAAGAACAAGGAGAGTGTGGGGGGGGGTATTACAAATATGCAGTACTGTACATATAATTGCCATATTAAGAATTTACATACAATCTCTTATTAACGGTAACAAATAGGGAAATGGGTTGAGAGGGGGAGGAAATAATAAATTTGTACGAGACGAGCATTGCAATTAAGTCCCAGAAGCCTTTGCTGTGCTCGTTCCGTCACCACTAACGGACGATGCATAGCACCTTAAAACAAAAACGATGGAGGCACCCCCCCCCCTCGTGCTGCGTACGGGAGGCTACGTGACCTCCATGGCCACTGTGTTCTCTGATAGACTGTTCAGTGCTGGCTTGTCTTGTTCGTGGTTCTCCCTGAGGGACAAGAAGAAGACAGAAAGACACACGGTCAGCTGTAAAGTAGTGAAAGAGGTTTCAGTAAAGTAGCTTCAGCGTTTCCCACTGCAGGGACTTGATCTGGAGCGTCTCGTAACCGGAACTCTGGAGAACCGTGTGAGGGGTTTGGATGTTCTGCATTAAAGAGGTCCTTTCCACTACTCGTTCATTGTGCAGCCATTACTTATACCGTTGTCTGCTTACTGTTTGAATGGCTGTACATGGAACATCTGTGCTTTTTGCTTTAAACTCATTGTCTGTCTCTTTGGCTCTTACAGACCGTCCTGGAACCGTGTACTTCCCTTAAATGAAGCTGAACGGTGTCATCTGTTGGGTAGATGATTTACTGTTTGTATTCTGTCTTTGTTGATGGTGGTAAACCAGTTCATAACATCAACAGCGCTGCCAGCAGTTCCTTAGAAAAAAGTACCGGGAACTTCTTTCAGTGAGCGGTGTCTGAAATTAAGTTCTCAAACAATTTGGCACAAGGAGAACACGTGACTAACGTTACATTTCCTCAAGTTCCTGCAGTGGAATAGAACTTTAGACACATTTTACTCTTTTGTCTACAGGTATAAGGCCTTTTCTCCAATAACAATAAAAAGAAAGAATAAACATTCTTTCATAATCTAATCAAAGGCTTAAAACAGCCTCTCTTGTTTTTGGAGTATCTCCAGCAGCTCGATATAGAGCTCAAGACATTCATCCAGACACGTCACCCTTCAACGTCCACACTCTGGTCGCCCGTTTCTCTCACCTGGGCACTTTGTCCAGCGGCGAGGCCGAGGGCGTGGCGTTCTTGGGTTTCTGACAGTTGGCGGTTGCGGTGGCCGCGTGGGCGAGCTTTAAGGCAGATGTCGACATGGCGGCGCTCAGCGTCCGGGGGGCGTGGACGCGCTTGCCCGTGGGAACACCCAGACGGAGGCTGTTGTTGTTTCCCAGCAGGACCTGAGTGGCGGCGGCGTTAGTGGTGGTTGTGTGGGCGGTGCCGTTGTTGTTACTGGTGGTGCAGGGGTGGAGCAAGGCGGGTGTCGGGGTGGAGGTGGGTGGAGCCAGGGAGGGGGACGCTGTGCTCGAGAGGTGCAAGCCCTTGTAGACACCTGGGGGTCAAAAGAGGCCGGGGGGGGGGGGGGATGGGGTTTAGAGATGGAAGGTTTGCATTATCAACTGTTCTTTGTTAGGTATTTTGTAAACCTGAAGTACTGAATATGCACCAACTTTATAAATGTGTATAACAGTATTAAACGACCTCCTGCGAGGCAGAAGGTCGTTTTAAGAGCTGGATTTATTCCTTTTCACCAGAATCACAAAGAAAAAGTAGCTATTCGAACAAATAATGATCATCTAAGTTTTATCTTTTTAAAGAGGATCCGTGGTCCTTCTTCATCTGCAGAATAATCTCAAATGGAAATGAAATTGTGTCACTTTTTTCCGTTATCTCGCCGTCGCTGGTGGTTTGTGGAGTTCAGCGCTGCAGGTTTGGTTCGGTCTGCTTCGTGCTGTTATCAGTGCAATGCATTATGGGTTTTTAGGACTCTCATTGTTTGCTTTGTCTGTTCAGTGTCACCGTAATGCAACACTTTGGTGAAGTGCACTTTACATTTTAATTGCTTTTAGTTTTTCTACTACTCTGCGGTTGCATTATTAAAAAACAACAACTATTTTCGTCGTTACAAATAATCTCAAACTTAACACTTTCGTGAGAAATAAAGACCATTATTAAATATAATGAGGATAATTACTCCAGCCGTTATTGTGACGGCATATTGTGGAGCTCCCATCATTCTCACAACAATTATTATTATAATTGTTGTTGTCGTTGAGTGTGACCCTCTGTCAACAACAAGAAGTCACTTTATTCACAGAAGACAAAAGGTTCTCGTCATCGAGTGAGAGCCTCCCTTTTCGAAGCTGAAGTGCGTCGTCGTACCTGAGGGGGAGAGGACGCCATTGACTCCGGCTCCCAGGGCTAGCTCCTCCTTGGTTTTGAGAGCCAGCAGCTTGTCGGCGGTGACGAGGGCCGAGGCGGCGAACTGAGCACCGGCCTGGTCCAACGTATTCGCTGGGCCCTGTGGTAGAGAAGAAGAATGTTAAAGTCCGTCTTCTGAGAGGAGACAGAACTGAGGGCAAAACGACCAGAACCGACCTTTGTGCTGTTTGTAGTGGTGGTGCTGTTGGCTTGCTGTTGCAGCTGGATCTGCTCCAGCTGCTGTTTCTGCATCAGGGCCAGCTGCTCCTGATGCTGCTGGTACTGTTCAGCTGTGAAAGCTGAGGGACACACAAAGAGTCTGTTACGCATCTGGAAATCAGAGTCACACTTTTAAAACATGTTTCACAGAAGACTCAGAGACAAATCTATGAATTGTTGCAGAGACAGTGTGCGTGTGTGATTTAGAGATGCAACCGCCTCTTATGTGCTGTGTTTGAATAAAATTAATTATTCTCAAGTACCCGACTACTTTTGGAAACAACTCTTGGGCTCAGAAACACGGCGGTCTCGTGGTGAAGGATCAGATCAATAAAACCATCTGTGGCTCTGAAACAGGACGAGCGATTCAAGTCCTCGGCCACACCTCCTGTAGCTTCTTCTAACTCAGCACCAGCTCTGTGTGAAACTCAGCACTGATGTACGATGTTGTTTGAGGCCACGGTTTCTCTCTTGGGGGGTAATAATGCAATATAAATCTGGTCATGAATATTTTTTTAGTGAATGAAGCCACATTTCATTGTGCAACCAGTGTCTCGTACTCCCCTGTAGGTCTGTACGATTCAGAGTCGACTTTGTGTTCCTTTCCTGACAATCCAAACATCCACTGGTTTCAATGATTTCAACTACAGCACCCCGTGGTTTCATAATGAACCTGCTGTGGAGATTCTACTCTGCGTGGGAGTCTCTCTTTGCTGGCTTTCTATTGATTATGAAGTCCTATTCACACATCTCTAGGTATTAACGTGGCCTTGTGCTTCAGTAAAATATAGATTGTATTCTTTCAGTTCTCCACTTCACAGCATCCAGGACTCATCATCCTCATCTGAAAGTCACAGCTCGTCCTCTGGCTCCATCTGGAACACCCTTCATGCTTCTTTCATTTAATCTGCCACCGTCTCGTTTTAATCAAAACACTCAACTTATTGATTCAGAAGCGCTTACGACGCAGACTTAACCGCTGCTGTAGTTTCTCTCAAAAAGCTCTTCATTACAACGGCGTCCTTCGGTTTCTTTTATGGTGCCGGCAAATATTCCATCAATACGCGGTTGTTTTCATCCACATCAAAAACATAAAACATCTCCTGTGAAGTGCTTGTAGCCGACATCGATGCCCTCACAGTGAAGCCGCCGGGGAGCTGTGGCATTTACTTTGTATTCAGCGCTGCGCGCCTCTTCGTCCACACACCGAGTCCTCTGCATCTCATGAATGCATTTATCAAACCACAGTTCTAACTGACACCTTGTGGACTGGGAGGGGGCGCGCTGTGAATGCAAAGCGACGGCTGCACCAGATGAAATACGCAGTAAATAAAAAACGTTCACAGCACAGCTGGAGGGTTATGACCGACACTCGTCCTGCAATTAAAGACACTCCCAGCAAACGAGGAGAACGTGATCGCCTCGATCGAGGTAAAACAGGAGAACGTGTCGGGTGAGCATACTGAATAGATTCATGGACAGTTGCTGAGGATTGTTAATCGCAATATAGACTTACTGCAATTCTCAAATCGCAGAGTGCGCAACATCCGTTCATGGTGAAACGTGTCAAAATACCATTTTTAATCACATATTAATATAAATAGTCGTGCTGCAGAGATGTCCTGGCTTACACGTCATATTAACGACTTAACAAAACATGTTTTTGATACAGTTCCCTGCAAAACACCACACCAATTGGATATGTTTTTTAAATGAAAATCAGAATGAGAATAATATTGCAAATTCAATATCAGTCAAAATAGTCACAATTTAAGATTTTGCTAAATTGTTCCGCGTTACTAAAGACTCTGAACGAGCAGACCTGTTCAGGGTCAGGTCAACTAAACACACCAAGAGCAGCATCGTGTCTACGGACAGTTCTGGTTTCATGTGCTCGGGTTTTGACAACACAATCAGGAGGAAATGGGATTTAATTTAATCTTATTCTAACGTCAAAAATGCCCAAAAGCAACTAGACTTTATCAACGGTTTTCATTGGGACTACTTTCTACAGGAAGAAGGATCCGTGTGAAAACTGATTAGGAAGCTGGCATTGGTAGACAAGTCGTGCGTAGTGGTGCGTTTGTGTCCCGTTCTTGTCAGTATACATTCATAATTAATCAAAGGAGAGATGTTGGTCTGACGACATGTGTGTGTTGGAAGGCAGCCGGTCCACCTACCGGCGACGGGCGGGGGTGCGGCGACGACCCTCACCGGCCGCTGAGAGCCGTACGGCTGACCTCCAGCTGTGGTGGAGGAGATCGGTCGCTTCAGGCCTCGACTCAACTTCCTGAATAGCGGGTGGGCGTTGTCCAGCTCGTGTAGTGGTAGTGTCCGTGGTCTAAAGTGCCTCCATCGGCACGACTTTATATTCAACAGTATCTGACTGAGGTCCGTGGAAGAGGGAGAGGAGTTGCGAGAGGAGGAACTTCTGTCCGAGGTATTTGTTTCTGAGGTTCTGGCAAACTTGTCGGTGGCCGGCGAGCGTGAAGTAGTTGTGGGAGGAGGAGGCGGCGAGGGGGGAGGAGGCGGGTCGAGCATTTCTGGGTCCAGTCCGTGGAAAACGTTGTCGTGGTCCGTGAAGGCCCTGTCCAGCAACACCCTGAGGGAGGAGGAGAGCGTCGGGTAACTAGCCTCATTCGTCTGGCATTTCAAAAGCCATCGATGAGCCACATATTCAACGAGGTTGAGCACGTGATCGAAAAAATACAGAGGATTGAACAGACCTGCCGCCTCGTCCCACGCGTCGCCGAGCCATGCCGAGGCAGTGCCGCGGCACGGTGAGCGTGGTGAGACTGTAGCGAAAACGAGCTTCTGCCAAACCGTCGTCCCAGGGTCCGCACCACGGCCAGCTGCCCACGCGGTCCTGACGAGTCTGGAGCAAAAGAGACTCGTTTCATTCTCACCGTCTGCGTACAAAACCTCGGATCTCTGACATCCGAAATCTGAGTCTAAAGTGTGAACTAAATGCCTTCAATATTGAGATTAACTTAAAATCTGTCTTCTGAATACTTTGCTGTTCTATAAACCACAATAATTAATATCTCCTGCAAGCTTTCACAGCATTTTATAAGACAACAACTCAACGTAGATAACTGTTCCCGTTATAACCAGAGCCTGTAAAGAGCATTTAAATGCATCTACAGCCTCGGGGCACCACTGCTGGGACATAACGACCCCTTAAACCCACCATCATGTCAAATTAAAGCTCCGACATGCTATTTATTAACTGTTTAAATACGTCGTGTGGATGACCACGGTACTCACAGCGTAGTACTGGCAGCCTGCCTTCCTGCGAAAGGCATAGGCACCGTCGGGGTCGTTCTCCTCCTCTGCTTCCGATGAGCCCGAGTGCAGCTGTGGACACACAAGAGGTTTAAAGGTCAGTGGAAGAGCAGAATTCATAACACTGAAGCCCCGCCCACTTGTCTTGTGCCGTTTCGCAATTTGGAGTGGATTCATCAGGACAACAAAGGGCAGAGTGCAGGTAGGCACGGAGTGGTGCTCGTACCTGGGAGAAGGGCTCGTCGTCCGAGCTCGGGAAGTCGTACTGGTTGAGGTCCTTGGCGTTGAAGACGACGGGACCCGGATGGTGGGGGGCGCCCGACGAGAGAGGCAACGCCTTCTGCTTCTTCTCGTACTTCCTCTTCTGTCGGGGAACTTCTGTCTTCTCGGGCTAAAAGGGGGAAAGAAGAGATAAGTCATAAGACTTTGGACCTCCTAAAAAGCACCCGTTAAAGAGACGACGGGCCATAATTAATGTTGAAAACATCTCTCTAAATATTCAATTTCAAAATGCATTACAAGTCAGCTGAAACATCCGTTTATAGTGGCTGAACATTCACATGAACTTGCCTGACACCAGGAGAGGAATAGTAAAAATACATAAATACAACAATGTGACTGACAAGAGTCCTCCTCTTATACAAATATAAATAACACTCTCTAATGTATACAGTCCAGTGTCAGAACCCTGATGTTAAAGCCGAGCCTCACCTTGCACTTGTAGTCCTTGAGGTCCATGTGGTCCTGGTGTCGGTACTGGTTCGTGACTGGGACCAGGGGAATGATCTGCGGCCTCACCAGCGCCCGCTCAGCCAACACCTCGGCCATGACCTCCCCGCTGTAGTCCGACATGACGTTTCTGCAACAGAAAGAAAAACATTTAGTTTAGTCGTTTTTCCTCCAATCAAGAGACTCAGGCTCATCAACCGTCTCCATGTTTCAAAGGCTCACCTCTTCTCAAAGATCTCCAGTGTGAGGTGCAGCAGCTCTCTCTTGCTCTTCTCCCTCCTCTTGATCATCTCCAGGATGGTGACAGCTCGGCTGAGATCCCTGCGCAGCTTCAGCATCTTCTCGTAGGACGCCTCGTCGTTCTTACGGTTCTGAGTGGTGAAGGAGGAAAATGGATGTAAGCAATACTGAAGAAGAACAGGCCATGTTTAAGCCATGAGGATTAGATGTAAAATGTAAAAAAAATAATAAAAAATAAAAAAAAAATAAAAAAATCACTTCATCTAATGCTGTGAGCCTCAGAAAACCGGCAGTTATTATAATACTTATGAAGTTTGCATTTCTTATTCATTTAAATATATTACATGTTAATTTATGTGCTTCAAATGTGAAAATTAACACCTGGCAGGTTTGTAACATTTGTTTGAATGAAAGCAAGCAGCTTATTAAGATCACAAAGTTAACACCGAGGCCAAAGTTCTTCAAATGACCACTTGGTGGCATAAACACCCTTCAGAAGAGAGCAGTCAGTGTTCAGCAGTGTAGTAACACTTATTTAAGAAGACTCCACATTAAAGTAATAGTTTGAGAAACGTTGCACCTCTTGAAATATAAAACTATCTGGTTAATTAGCAAGGATGGTGATATGGACAAAACCTATCACAGTTGTACAGTGAATATAGTAATGTGTAAGCGGTGATGTCGTAATATCCACCTTTGTATTTACAGTAATACAGTGAATTAACTGTAAGTTCAGTTAAATTGTTTTAAATAACTGTACTTTCTCACAATTGATCGTCTTGCATTTGGAACAATCATACAAACAAGAACAACTGCCTCACATAAGTCAACACTAAAAGTAAAAGTGGAAGAAACGATCACCGTTACAGGTCTGAGGATTAACAGGTGCAAATAAATAGCAGCCCGACTTGATGCAGTGCAATGTGACCAATGCTCTTATATTGTGCTGGTTGAGATGCCTCCTCTTGCTCTGCATTTACAGAGTGATTACTGCCCAAGATCACGTTACCTTGCAAAGTAAACAGATTTGTGATATCTCAACACCACGTGAGCATTAACACCGCGGTGGAAACTGTACCGTCACTGATTATACATCATGTCACCCAACCCTAGTTGGGAGAGAGTATTTGTTATCTGAAGTCATGGTCTGTTAAGTGACTGACGTCAGGGACTTCAGTGTGTTTCTCAATGAACCATAAGTTAATCAATCACCATCTCACAGAGAAGCTCGTTGAGCAGACAAATAGGGAAACATATCTGCTTTTCAGTTATTGTCAAGACCGACAGCATTAATGAGAGCTGTGCTGACACAATACGCTCTCAGTGAAGCTGGGATTGAACGTGGTTGTGGTGTCTGACAGCATTCCTCTTTTGTCAGCCCGTTGGGTTCAGTGACTGAGAACACAATCAACATAGTCGTGTACTTCACGGGTGAGGCCTGTGAGGCGTTTACAACACGTCAAAACCGGATCCAGCTTCACAAAAGACGGTGACACAGCAGAATGTTATCACTGAGAGAGGAAGCCCGTCAAACACGGGGAAATATTTCCAGGAACAAAGGTTTTTAAAAACGCATTATTCCCTCCACAGATGTGGTCACTAATAACACGTCCTGCTGCACAATGCAACGCCTAACGAGAGACATTTCAGCCTGAAACAAAACGAATCCAACCACCAACACGACGATCACAGACTGCCCATAAAGACCCTGAGCGTAAACACTACCCACCTTCCTGGTCTGCATCTTCTCGGTGCGCCGTCGGAAGGCCACGTAGGGATCGCTGGTGCTGGAGCCGTCCCGCTTCTCATGCTTGACGTTGGGGAGGAGACAGTTGGCCCGGCTGGTTTTCCTCTTGCGGCTCCAGTAGTCGAAGACCTCCTTGATGAGCTCGTCGTCCTCCTTCAGCAGCAGTTTGGCCTCCGGAAGGCTCACCGCCTGGAAGAAGAAGATACAGACGCGAGTTACATTTGTGATGAATAACTGACTGATCCGCTATTCCAACACTGTACCGCATGTTGCCATAAATGGGTTCAAACTTGTGCTACCAGCACACCGACCTGCTGTCCACTGCCTTTCTCCAGCCGGTCAATCATCTCCTCAAACTGCAGGAAGCTGATCTCCATCTTCTTCTTCAGCTTGTTGACAAACGCATCGTCTTCCGAGTCGAGGTCGTAGTCGGGCTGCTCTGTGTCCAAGCTGAAAGCTGCAGCGAGGAAAGGAAACGAGGAAGGATGAGGAGGAGTCTACGGGCTATGAAACACTGCAGATCTGTGACCAATGCAAAACCTAAGGTTGTAATCTGATTATAAAGAATAAAATAACTCAAGCACGTGTCTGTGTTCTTAAAATGCAATGCCACACTGGCCCGTTTCTTAAATTCCACTTTTGTAATCTCCATACTCAGGAAAGCATTTGGTGCAACCGCCCTCGTGTTCACTTTGAACTTCTTAAAAATCGACCATTTTGGTGTTGAGCTCATCCTGTGATCCAAAGTGACGGGACCTCTCCACTCTGTGCTGTGGAGCCGAAGTCGGCCTAATTGGTCTGGTAATGACTGAAGGCAGCGTTACAACGCAGAAATATATCAAAAACTAACTTTCTATGAACTTTAACTTTTACGTCTGTGTGCAGCCGACAGTGAATCTCATAAAACTCACAATTCACTGTCATGATTTAACAAGACATTTGGATTTTAAAAGATAAAAAGATGGTTCCTTCTCATACCGACAGTTACCGACTCTTTTATGTCAGATATACATAACATGTTTTCAGTGTCACATAACCGATGTGCAAAGAGAGACAATACATCCTCTCTACTCACCACTGAGCCCACCACAGCAGTCCACATCTACAATTCATCATCATTTAAGTCTTTTAATGACAGTTCTTAACACTGCTGTGTACCGAAGACCACAATCCATCAAACCCCGTCCTACACAACTAAACGAAACAAATCTAGGAGTAAGATTTAAACATAAACTTACAGATATTGACCAGATTGTCCCACTACTACACACAATGAGACACAGAGAATAAATGTGCATTTCTAATTAGCTTAATGTGCAGCCTGAACCCAGTGATTTAAACACTGCACCATATTACAAACTGCACAAATGCTTTAAAAATTAACTAAAAAAACAGCTGCAGCAGCCGAGAGAAACTCAGGATTAATAAAGTTTTTCTATATTGCTGAATGAAGATGTAAACTAATGCAATGAAACGCTGACGATAAGCAGAGGTTCATGTTCAGAGGGACATAACGAGTTATATTTATAGACTGTTGCAGGTCAGACGCCACCGTTTGGTTTTTACACAAAGTATTTGTCTGAGTCACTCAGCAAACTGTGACCTGCAGCATCCCAGACAAAAACATGAGAAACCTGATGCAGGTCCTTTCTGAGGAACGATGGAATATATTCATCAGACTACACGGGACTAATGTTCTCACACTTACCTGGAATAAATAATTGCCACATGAAAACATTGCTGAAATCAAATGAAACCAGCTTCTAAATCAGACACGCACAGCTGCTGTGCTCTCAATCAGAGAGCAAAACAATGTGCAGACCGGAGTATTCGCTGCTTCATCTTAAAGCTGGCGAATTTTGGAAAAGTTTTCCCATTTTCTATCTCAATTTTCTTTCTGCAGAAACTTGATTCTGTGCTGCATTTGTCAACTCTCACCTTATGAAATGACGGCAAATGTGCAGCTGCGTTAAGTGCACACTCACACCGAGACAAAAAGACAGCTGTTTGAACAAGCGCTATATTTTCTACACGTCTCAGACCGTCTAGACCTCCGAGGAAACCTTGAAATTAGTCCGACAGCGATTTGACAGAACAAAACATTTGTCATTTCAGCCTCCGACTGATAACGGGGTCCGTGTGCACGTCGGGTACAGTAAATTGCTTTCCTTTGAGAAACAATCACGACAACCTCTTGTGACACAGACGTGGTTACTGAACTAAGCAATCTAGCCAACTAATGTTCTTAGATATCATTACTGAACGATCTCACCAACTCTAAGCACTCAGTGAAAGCTCATAAACACGTCTGACTGAATAAAACGCGAATAAAACATTTAGTACCTGTGTGTTCGTGAGTTTAATACAAACACAACACCAGGAAATAGCCACATTCTTCTTTCAGTCACAAGAGTGTTGAAAACTCTTTATACTCTGCTTTATAGTCCAAAACTTAATCTACTGAAATGATAAGAGTATAATGATGTTTACAAATAAAACACACTAATGTGGAATATTCGCCTCGTTGTGAATGATCGTTTTGATCAACGTGTCCCTTAATGCATTCAAAATAACTGAAGGAACCACTAATACGACCTAAGGAAACGACCGAGGTTCCTAATCTGTTGCATGGAGCTCATCCTCTCCTCTTTCAGCGTCACAGATTGGTTATCAGAGAAGCCCACTCACGCTGTATGTGAATGAGCTGCTTTGGCATCTTGAACTCCCCGGGGTAGAGGGATTCGTAATAGGTGATGTCGCTCTCCGCCTCGGGCACCGGGATGACCATGTTGTCTCGCTTCTCGCCGTACACCTGCTGCGCCGAGATGGCCCGCTGGAGATGGTGTTCCTGCAGAGACAAAAGACGGAGGGGTTAGACACCTGAACCACTGAGTGTCTACGTTTAGCCTGGGTGGTTTTTACAGAAGATTTAGAAATGGTGACTGTAGAAACACGGAAACTACGAGTGGTGAATACAATGTTACAGAACGTGTTCTGGAGTATTTAAAGTTTAGTCTTCTTCCAACTACAAAAGCAGTTTAGAGCCACATGATTTTCTTCCAGTCTGCCACCCACAACCTGCACATCACCTTCAGCCCTCTCATGCGTTGGTCATATAGGTGACCACATGTTACAGCTGAGGACGCAGCAGCGCAGTGAAAGCTAACTTTGGCTCAGGCTCACTTTGGGGTGGGCTGTCCCTTTAAGGTGGACCGGCCATTCTCATTCTGGTGACAAACATTACTTCAAAACATAATTACTTCAAAAAGATAACATCCTCCATAAAAAGGATGCTAGTTGGTGCCTCACAGCTACCAATTATAGAACTAAATCTGGAACCAATATGAGGGCAATAAGAAGAGCTTAGAGCCGGTGTGACATGGTGTGGTGGTCTACAGTTTGATTCAGACACACTTGCACTAAAGGAATAAACTATAAAAGCATCTCGAAGAATCCAAGCAGCAGAATGACACAGATCATCCAGGCTAGTAAATTGTTCAGCGCTTACACGTCTGCCAAGTCTCCACAACCTACAGCACGGAAACTAGAGACCATCTCACAACATGCAAATCAAGCAAGGGCGTTAGTCGGGCGGCGTTGCTGGTCCGAGTACCATCCTCAAACATCCACTTCCAACAGGTGTCTCAATGACCACATTTTGACTTATAAGACACAGACAATAACAATACCAGCGTTGCCGTCACATAGTTTGTCAATCAAAGAGCACTAACAAATGTATTTTTCTCCAACTGTAAACCGCCTTGCTTGGTATGTCTCTGGGTCACAATCTAAGAAAGAACAGAAGTAATCTAAATGGGAACAAAAAGGTGTTTGTTTATGTTACGAGTTTGTTAAAAAGAACTCACGATTGGTCGATATGTCATTATTTGACTTTTAAACTCCAACATATCGACAGCTTCAATAATCCGGTATTGATGAGGATATGCTGTAGACCTGCATAGATATGATTGGACGTCACTCGTCAGCTAAAAGACAGCTATGAATGAGTAAATGATTTTGACGCATTAAACAGCTGATGATTTTATCAGAAATCCCTACAGAAGTCAACAGAAACTGCTGCAGAGTACATTTCTCTCTCTTTCTACCAGAAACACTGGCAACCGTCATCTTGGAACTCGTCCCGAGAGCTAAACAACAACCTGTTTGACTTTCATTTTGCCGTCTCAATATCCACAATAAGAGATTTAGAAAATAATGGACCCAGCTGTTGGTCCTTTAAAAAAGCAAAAGCCAAATCTTTACAAAAAGGGCTGCAACAAACAAATCCATCCAATAAACTAATCCGATCACAACATTGCAACACAATATTAAGCCTGCTAAACTCATATCGGCCTCATTTACCCGCCACAAGTGTGACGAGAGCTGCCAGGCCGGTTGACGGGTAATGTGCCGGAAGGCAGGCAGGCAGGCAGGCAGACAGGCTGCATGTCTGGCTGACTAACTGGTTTGCTGGCGGGCAGCTCGTGTGATCGTAGTAGTAGTAGTAGTACAGCCTTTGGCCTAGAGCTGGCCGCTGAGCCGCTGGCAGGCAGTCTGTCAACAAGGCAGCGTGCTGCAGCTCTCGGGTGGAGGAGGGGTGTGTTTATTGTTTCTCCTGAGGCCGTTGAGACACAGGGGAGTAGTGAAGGGGGGGGGGGGAGCTAGACACAGTGAGTGGGTCAAAAAGAAAGTATGTGAATGACTTTGAAAACAACACAGAAAACCACAGAAAACAACTGCAAAAACAAGCACTAAAAGTGAGTCTAACATGCATATCTTGTAGGATGATATGCTACATTAACTAGCATAGAAGAGCTTCGTTAGGATTCAACATGTGCAGTCGACGCTCAGTCTGAATTTGATTCTTAACTCCATGAAGTTTGTCAGGTTCACCTCAACCTGCGACTCCCCAAAAAACTCAATTCAGGGTCAGGGGATCGTTTCTATTTTCATATCGTGGTGATTCGACATCGCCGACAGGCAACAAGATCCCCAGAGGACAACGGAGGGGCTCAGGATCAACATCTGATGGAGCTTTTGGCACATCTCTCAAATAAATACAAGAAATATAGTATGAGTTACCTGATGAAACTTTCATAAAAAGAGTAGTTTCATCCATTTAATAGCAATGTCTCCTTAATTCAAACAAAGGCTTCATTTCAAAAGTCTTGTTGCAACAATATCACAGCTGCATGGTCCGTTTAATATGAGGTTATTATCTTTAATATCCATAACGAGGCTGTACTGAATAGTTTGATATTGGCATTCAAAGTATTAATAACTTAAAGAAACAGTGTGCATGTATTAATTTCCAAGTTCACATGTTCTTATCGAACAAACTTACTGCTTTAATCCATATTTCTTGGAGTTTCTAAAACATTTTTGCTGAGGTAAACAAACTCTGCCCTACTTACACCAGCAAGGCACACACCTGTATTAACAGGCGGTCTAGCTGCAATATAACAGCACCATAAATTATATATATAACAATAACAAACGTAAAAAAATAAAAAATAAAAAAAAAATCTTATTTTACTTTCGAAGCTTCATTTGAAAACCTTCGAATCAAAGCTTTGACAGTAATAATGACAAACTATAACAGCTATATGTATAACGTTAAACACATTAGTGGAGCGCAGAGCAAAGCTTAGGTGAGCAGGACAATGGAGAACAGAGACGAGGCATCAGATTTAAGGAAACCGGTAAACTGGTTTGTACTTCAGGATTATAAATTCCCTTGTGCCGATTATTAGGGCTCAGTGGGCGGACATGCCGCTCCACCAGATTCAAGATTACATTTTAGTTCTAATAGTAAGTAAGTTAAAATCGCCTTAATATCGACAATATACAATCCACCCACATCAAAGCCCACCAGCTCTACTGCGAGACACTACAGCTAGTGTCTGAATCTCAAATATCAAGGTCCCTCATCACACCGATGCCAAACATCCTGTTAATCCAACAACTGGAATTAAACACACAGATTAATAATGTATACAGAAGTATACCACTGTATGCAATAGGGTTGGCATATAGATCTGGACAGTATACAGCGTATAAGGCTTTGATGTGTTTCAGTCGGGACTATCAAACCTGCAGCTGCTCATGTATTACCTAGATTTGTATACGTTTATTCATCAAGCAACTCTAAAACCGTAATTCAGAAGGTACTATAACAGACCAGCACTATAGTAGCACCGTGTCCTGATAATAGTAGAATATATGCATTTAAACCAAGGGCTGATAATCGTGAGAAGCTCGTAAGAAAAATAATTATCCAAACTAAGAAAACATCCCAGAGTTGCTGACTCTTTTCTGATGAGAGTAGCCATCAGCACGAGCTCCACAAGACTACAGCTGTCCCCTCAGGCCTCTTATGACGACAGCAAACCAAAAACACGGCCATTGTTGGTACCAACAGCTGTCAAGCTACCAGTATGTTGACAGTCCGTTTTTGAAGATTGCCAACTCTATAACTGGAACTTTTCGGCAAAGGTCCGGTTGACTGAGTGGCCTCATAGATCAATATGCATTACTGTGACATTACTGTCAGCTGATTTTATAGGTCAGTTCTTGAAGTCAGCTGGATTTTAGTTTTAAGTTAAGCTTCTCTTGGTCCCACATGATGAAGACAAACTGTTTTCACAGAGTTTCATCAGTGTGTCGTTTCTCAGAAAGTAGAATTTATATTTAATTACTTGCTTTGGTTGAAAACTAATCTTGGCATCAGTAGTTTTCAGTGATACGTTTTATTCGCTGCTTTGAGTTAACGTTCAACAGGTGGATTCCCTCTAATATCTATTCTATGCTGGTGTGAAAACATCTTTAAACTATTGTATTTATTCAAGTTAACATCAAAACACGCCATGACTACGTTATAATTTACCCAGTACTCATTTTTACTGAATTGAAATTGTCAAAATGTCACCATTTATAAATAGCCAGACGCTGTAAAAGTAAACATTATTGGTAGATTTTCAACTTTCCGACAGTCCTTAAACACATCATGTGTGAGAAACGCTTCAGTCACGAAAAGCAACACAGTTGAAGGTTAAAATTGTGATTTCATCAGAATCACTTTGCTGTATCCAAAACCAACAGTTTGCACTAACCAGGTCCTGTATAATTATTAATTCTGTGCTTCTCATCATGGGAAACCAGGAGTGACTCGGCTGAGACCAACAGTAACAAACTCTGTGAACCTTTGACTGAACTGCAGGCAGCTGAACACAGAGCGGAGAGGGTTTAAAAATGCTATTAGTGCAAAAAATCAGTAATACTTGTCAGCACATGGAAAAATGTTCCATTGTTTTTTTGAGCTCTTACTTCATGATATTATTCTATAAAGGAGCAGGTCACAGTGAGAGAAACAACTCGGGGTTCAGGCGGTTAATTTAGTTGTTCCAAAAGTCTTACGGTTGTTCCTCCACAGCTTATTTTGGACTTGCAGTGGCATCAAGTAATAAAGCATAAAGCGTCACATAATTGTGCTCGTTTGCAACCCCAAAAATTCGTAAATATGAGACCAATCGGTTTGTTACCGGTCACGGACAAACAGCCGGTTTCTCCAATCATAATAATTACGTCACAATATGAAAACTATTTTGATTTTTACCCTATTTTGATAAAAACAGAGAAGCAGAAAAGTAAACTTTATGACGTGTGACCTTCAGTCTACCATCAATCTAACACTTTCTGTATCCGTCTCTTTATATTGTGTCCCAGAGCCCCGTGTTCATCAACACCATGTGGACCATGAGTTTGGTGCCCGAGGTTAATATTCTACACAGCATGTCACACCAGAGGCAAGTGATTCGTACTTTATGTTCATAGCGTCGTGAGCTCCGGCAATCTGTTCTGAGGACGAAGCCGTTTTACTCTCAGTGCTTCCCTCAGGCTTCTCCATATGACACTCTTAACACAAGTGCAGCATTTACTGTGGTGCCCCCCCCCCCCCCCCAGTCTGTGCAAGTACGCTTGCATAACCTTTATGTTCCTCTCACATTCCCACCAAAATCACTCCCCACGGCAAACCCCTAAACTTACGCATCAACGTCCTCAAACCTCTCCACAACTGAGGGGGAAAAAAAACCTTAGACACAAACAGCCTCGAGCAAAAAAACATGTTGGCTGTCAAATCTAATCAAGCAATGTGTTTGTTTACTTTCTGCTATTTGCCAGAGAATGAAACAGACTTAAATTGAGGTGAACAGTCAGAATACAGAGCATTAGCCGGTGCACACACAAACACAGAGTCTAGAAATAGCCTTTTAAAATGACCACATCCATCACTGTCGAGTCTGCTGAGGCAGCCAGAGCCTCCTCCACGTTTTCCCAGACACCGTAAATGCCTCTTAACACGATGGACCGCCGCAGGGACCGGTCGGAAAAAGGCCGTCGAGGGACGCGTGGTTGTATTACAGAGCGGTTTGGATGCACCGCGTGGGAGCGGGTGGTTTTGAACGTGCGGTGTGTGACTGGGATATGAAAATCAAACATCACACACTAGAATGCGCTAAGCTCTGCACAGAGTTACAGAGCGTGAATTGAGAAACTTTTCCATTACACAATACTGCTGGTAAACCAAGATAAGAAAATATGGTTTAGTATTTTTCCCCTCAAACCTTGAGCACGGGCCGGGCCCACTGTTGCATAACAATGAAGGGAAACCGATTACTCACAAACGGGGACCATCCCAAAGAGTCTTATCCAGCCGAGGCTCGTCTATAAATGTTGGGTTAGATTCAAGATCCTGTCTGGAAGCCGGTGTTTATTTCCCACAGCTGACAAAAAAGTTACTTTCAGTTTCACGGCACACATGCTGCAGAGACTTTGGACAGGTGACATGTGTCCCACATTCCCACCCAGCGAGGTCACACACTGCTGACACACTGGCGGAGCTGCCAGAAATGTGTGTGTGCACGCACGCGTGTGTCCCGGTTAGTGCCCGTGTCTGTCTGGCAGAGAGGCAACCCAAACACATCCCTGTGGGTTCCCACCAGGGCCACAGACACTGACCTCACTTTCACCCAAATGTAAACACGAGACAAAAGTGACAAAAGTGGGCCCAAAACAAACAAGCCGCACGTGCCGAAGGGAGTTTCGGCGATGACGGCTCTCCGGTCAAGCCGCACGCACACGCACACACACACAGCCTGTAAATTACTAAACCACATGCTGGACTGAGCGATGGTTTTAAAGTACAATAATGCAAAAACACAACGATTCAAAACAATACTCCCATCTAGGATTTACACTAGACGGTGGGGGGGGGGGGGGGGGGGG